>NC_041396.2:269332863-269687030 GCF_900747795.2 Erpetoichthys calabaricus | reverse complement strand
AGGTGTTGTGCTACTCTGGAAGACATTCAAAGAGAAGTGCACATTCAGTAGTAGCAGCAACTGATGCATAAATGCATTCTGAGAGTTACAACCCTTTGACTTTTAAGGGAATTTCTATAGTAATGACAGGAAGCATTTACACATACTATGAAAGGAGATGCAGATAAAAGATTGAAATTTATTTGTCACCATGAGGAAATCTATCTTTTTACAGAAGCTCTTTAAATAAATAAATACATAAATAGGCAAAAAAATATACATACACACACCCTTAAATCCGAACACACAACAGAATGACTCTAAAGGAAGAAAATTTACAAGAAAAGTTCTGATGTGGCTGTTGTTATAAAGGAATCACAGAAGTGTTTCTTGACACACATTGCTCATAAAGGCACTAAGTTTTGTTTTAATTCTCTCCTTTGCTACGTCTAGGGGCTTCAGAGCGTGTCCCATAACTGAGATGTATGATATGTCAGTGAGGGTAATACAAGTATAACATGAAACAAAGCTACAAATTAAAGACTAAGATAATAATACAGTGACTATGTGAGTAAGGAAGACCAGTAAACAAGTATGAGAAAGAAATGGTTTGGATACAAGTTCTTTAGGCAAGTAGAAACTAGGAATACACCAATACGCTGTTAAGACAGCCAAAACCAAATATGCAGTGTACACTGTAGGCCATCCCTTTTATTAGAGGGAATAATACTACATTTTAAGAACAAATATATGACATCAATACAATTTTATGTAAAAAGTCATGGTGAATTAAACTTATAAAGAAATAACATATGATATTAAAGCTATTTATTATAATAACTACTATAAATGTTTTTAATATTTAGCCAACAATATTGTAGCTAGAAACTGCTTTAACAAATTCAAATTTCAATATAAACCAAAAAAAGCACTCTATTATAATTCATAACAACTGAAATAAACATCTAAGCTTTTAAATGTTAGAGGCAGGTGTCATCCTAACTCCAAGTGAAATGTGTCTTCTGTCCTGTTCGCTAAAACAATGCCACTGCCAGAAGTCTTTTATTTGGGAATCAACATTCAAAGACAGACCTTCCTGAAGAGCTGATTTTCAACTTAAAACAACTTAAGGGTTTGAGTATAATGAGAAGTGAATGGCTCCACAAATGAAGCATGGTGGCAGTAGAGTTGTTATATGGGGATGCAAGACTGATGCAAGTGTGGGAGACCTGTATTTATTTTATAGCATCATGAATTCACAGATAAACATCAAAAAATCTTTAAAGAACTAAACAGGTGGGCAATTTTTCAACATGATAATGACCCCAAACTTCAGTCCAAGGCCACTGCTTCATTCTTGAAGAACAAAGTGAAATTGCTGGAGTAGTCAAACGTCACTTGACCTCAACCTTAATAAAAACCTGTGGTGAATTTTGAAGACAGTGAGCCTTCTTGACAAGAGCTAAAATGTATTGCACCCATTTCAGTTCATTGGTGACAACTCTGCATGTGGTGGTACAACTATCTAGATGGAAAAAAGGGGAAAGAATGAAAAGTGGTCTTTCTTTGTGAAAATTGAAGGGCTGATGAAACATGGCATCTGGCCATACATAAAGTGCCTTTCAGGGAAAAAAAAAATGTAAATATAGTTTTATTGAAATGCTGGCACATGTATTGGATCACATAAAACATGCACGGTTTTATAGCAGATGCACACACAAGAAAAGAAAGTCGACTTTATTCTTGCTTTTGCACATACTGTCAGGTATAGTGTCTGCGCAATACAAAGTACATAGCATAACTCTGAAATGTGCTTTGTTCTTCAGTGTTGTACTCTGTGCATGCAGCGTGTTCCATCCACAATATAATACTTCATTTACTCTCCTTTCCCCATGCTAAACTTATGCTGGCAGAGTACTTCATATACAGACAGATCTGCTTCACTCAGATACTTGGTACACTTTGACGCTGTCTGCATACTTAGTATTCCAAGTTTTGTGAAAACATTACATGTGAGGTGGCACATTGTGGACTTTTTATTTAAAATACATTTGCACCGATGCCAAACAGGTTTCATTTTAAAACAGTATTTAATATTTGGTAAATTTATTCTCCATTTGATTTGTTTAGCTGCAGTTCACAGGACTGCTCAAAAACAATTCAAATAAATTTTGTTTGAGTTTAAAAAGAGATGCCAGAAAATAATTCAAAATTAAGTTAGGATTACATACTTATAGACATCTTTAGATTTTTTAGGTATAATCCATGATATATACCTTTACCATCCAAAATTTTACAAATATTATAAAAAATAAACATAGCTGACTCCTAGCCAGTAATATAGAGTATTCTCCTTGTCTCATCTTCCTCAGACTTCCAGCTTAGTTTTCTAACTAAACTTCTTTCAAAAGTCCTCTTTGTATTTTTTAACATCAATCATATGAGAGATTACAGTGGTGTGAAAAACTATTTGCCCCTTCCTGATTTCTTATTCTTTTGCATGTTTGTCACACAAAATGTTTCTGATCATCAAACACATTTAACCATTAGTCAAATATAACACAAGTAAACACAAAATGCAGTTTGTAAATGGTGGTTTTTATTATTTAGGGAGAAAAAAAAATCCAAACCTACATGGCCCTGTGTGAAAAAGTAATTGGATTCAGGTCAGGACTTTGACTAGGCCACTCCAAAGTCTTCATTTTGTTTTTCTTCAGCCATTCAGAGGTGGATTTGCTGGTGTGTTTTGGGTCATTGTCCTGTTGCAGCACCCAAGATCGCTTCAGCTTGAGTTGACAAACAGATGGCCGGACATTCTCCTTCAGGATTTTTTGGTAGACAGTAGAATTCATGGTTCCATCTATCACAGCAAGCCTTCCAGGTCCTGAAGCAGCAAAACAACCCCAGACCATCACACTACCACCACCATATTTTACTGTTGGTATGATGTTCTTTTTCTGAAATGCTGTGTTCCTTTTACGCCAGATGTAACGGGACATTTGCCTTCCAAAAAGTTCAACTTTTGTCTCATCAGTCCACAAAGTATTTTCCCAAAAGTCTTGGCAATCATTGAGATGTTTCTTAGCAAAATTGAGACGAGCCCTAATGTTCTTTTTGCTTAACAGTGGTTTGCGTCTTGGACATCTGCCATGCAGGCCGTTTTTGCCCAGTCTCTTTCTTATGGTGGAGTCGTGAACACTGACCTTAATTGAGGCAAGTGAGGCCTGCAGTTCTTTAGACGTTGTCCTGGGGTCTTTTGTGACCTCTCGGATGAGTCGTCTCTGCGCTCTTGGGGTAATTTTGGTCGGCTGGCCACTCCTGGGAAGGTTCACCACTGTTCCATGTTTTTGCCATTTGTGGATAATGGCTCTCACTGTGGTTCGCTGGAGTCCCAAAGCTTTAGAAATGGCTTTATAACCTTTACCAGACTGATAGATCTCAATTACTTCTGTTCTCATTTGTTCCTGAATTTCTTTGGATCTTGGCATGATGTCTAGCTTTTGAGGTGCTTTTGGTCTACTTCTCTGTGTCAGGCAGCTCCTATTTAAGTGATTTCTTGATTGAAACAGGTGTGGCAGTAATCAGGCCTGGGGGTGGCTACGGAAATTGAACTCAGGTGTGATACACCACAGTTAGGTTATTTTTTAACAAGGGGGCAATTACTTTTTCACACAGGGCCATATAGGTTTGGATTTTTTTTTCTCCCTAAATAATAAAAACCATCATTTAAAAACTGCATTTTGTGTTTACTTGTGTTATATTTGACTAATGGTTAAATGTGTTTGATGATCAGAAACATTTTGTGTGACAAATACGCAAAAGAATAAGAAATCAGGAAGGGGGCAAATAGTTTTTCACACCACTGTATATATTATTCTGAAAGATGCAAGTAAGACTTGTATGTCACATAAAATAACTATACATGTGACACCACTTTTTTTTTTTTTTTTTTAAACCAAAGGTGTACAGATGTTTTAGCAAAGTTCGGTTATAAGCTGAAATCATTCCGGAGCTTGTTCCTCCTTTCAGTTAGCAAGATACCAGTAATTACTCAGTGTCTTCAGGTTGGATCTAAATGATACAAACAGGTTTTGGACAATTTTTTTTTATACAAGTATAGTCCAGGTAAATTCCTGGTCATCTGCTACTATTACCTAATGCCAGAGTAGTCAACCCAGTTGTAATACTAGTTAACCACCACCTCAGCCATTATTTAATGGCTGGCATGTCCAAAGAACACTTTACATATGTCTTTGTTTTCCAGCAGAGGCCCAAAACATAAGCTGCACACATAAACCATTTAACTTCTCTCAGACAGAAAGTCTCTAAAAACTGGATAGGCCACCATATCTTTACTCTTTGGTGGGCCGAGACCCTGTCCATGGTTTGGTCTTTCCTTGTGTTCAATGCTGCCAGAATCAGCTCTGCATTAAAAACTGCAAATTGAATGAAGCATACAGTATGCTTGAACATGGATAGAAATGTATATTTTGTCAGGCACTTTGGCATAACTGATAAGGAAGTAGGCTCTAAATCCAAAAAGTTGCCAATTCATTTCTTATCTGTGAAATTGAGTAATGTAAGAAATATACTTAAACAACTGTACTAAGTAGATGAATTTATAAAATTCCTTTGGGATGTTGTTGATATAAATGGTTGTATATAAATATTTTTGTTTTCTTCTTTGTAATTCACACAAGTTCTCTGCTTAGAGGTGCATTCTAAAGGAAAGAGTTGATTATGAGTAGAAAAGAGTTGTCAAAGAAATCATGGAGCAAAATGTATACAACAGACTATAAAGCACTGACATTGTGCTGATTTTGATGAAACTGCCATTATAAAATGAATTACGTAAACTATTGCTATAAAATCTAATCCTGTTTTAACCTAGAATCAGAAAAATATTGCAATTTATACTGTTAGTTTTCTTAGTGCATTATTTCTTTCAAGTACTTACTTGTAGACTTGTCTAGAGATGTTTTCATAAAGTTCTGCAAATGTGAACGAATATTCTCCATATCTGTAATGTGTCTTGGCCCTTTCTGAAAATGGAGAAAAAACAAAAATGTACAGATATAACTGGATTCAAATTAAGAAATCTGATAAATTTGAAAAGCCAAACAGAATCCGATCTTGACATCTGCATTGTATGAGATGAATGGTAATGTACACAGTTGCACACAAAGCTATCAACCAATGATTACGCTACCAATGATAAGTCAGGGAAAAGAGATGTTTCAAAAGTTGTGACTGCCATAGTGATTTACAATAAATATGTTACATTTCAATCTATTGCTGTAGTTTTATATTATTTTAGTAATTAACAAAAGTCATTTGGTGATAAAATTAATCCCGGAAAACCTTATTTTTTTTCAGTATGCACCCCAAAGACACAATACGATAATATCACCAAAAAATATAGTTCTATGGCAATTTACAGCCAACTGAGTTGATGTGATTGACCTTATAGCCAAAGGTCACAGGAAAATAGAGTAATTATGTATTTGGTCTGCACCACCTTCCTTACAGAAGGGTTTCTCAACCTTTATGGTTCGCACCCGGGTTTTGCCATTTTAAATTAATTTACAATCCACTAGCAGCAACAGAAAATTGCCCCCATAGTGAAACAAGCATGATCGGGGGTCCCCCATGGTGAAAAAAAGCTCACTTAGAAACGAGGAATCATATTGGGCAGTGCCGCTGATTGCGCAGGCGAAGCGACCCATTCACAAACCAATGATGGCAAACCTGCGACCCACTGAAGAAACACTGCCTTACACACATCGTGCAGCTCCCGAGACATGAAGATCAGTTTGTGCTACTCCGTATACGCAGTTAAAGTATACACACCAGTGATTCAGACCCACAGCGCCTCACTTGCAATGACCTGTGCACTTCGTGACCAACAGTTCACTTGTCACGTAGCCAAAAGGCTGGTCTAAAATGGAGTTGTAAGTCGGCACATAACTGTACTCTAAAAGCAGGAACTGTTTTTAAACTGTAATACTTGGAATTTCCTCAATTTGTTACAAAAGAGAATGACTTTAAATCTTTAATAAAAGTTATGCGATTAAAAAAATAATCCAAAGTAAAAGCTAAAAAAAGAAAAACAAGCACTCGCACATAAACAAATGAAAACCTCGAGTCAAATGGTAAGGTGACAAAGATCACAGTTTTGGAGACTTGTGAACAGCAAAAGAAAAAAACAAAAACAAACACCATCACACAATATGAAACATTTCCAGTCCAATCCAGAAGGCCAAAGGAAAGAAAGCAAAGTGGTGGGCTTCGAAAGAATTTAAAGTTGAGTGTCACCAAGCAGTAGTAGGCATTTTCTGAAAGAAACAATACAACTCAAGAACATATCCTCAAACCGACATCCTGAAACTGTCAAACCGCTCTTTCACACACAATCCATCCACAACTCACTTTTAAGCTTTTGAATGGTTATTTCCTTGCCATTATGAATCAACAAATGCACAAATATCCTGCACTGAATTCAAAATTAAGTATTGTAGCATCCAACACAATGTTGATATTCAAGTTTGTCACATTTGACCAATGTATTTTTTTTTCTAAATTCTGTGCAATCAGGGCACAAGCAGGACATATATTTGTACACATTTATATCTGTCACCTTTAACTGCAATGTAAACATAGCCTTGGGAAGCCAAATTTCTATGCAGATCAGACATGTAAAAACACGACACTTAAACTTGGCAATTATCTTTTATTTATTAATCTGTTGATATTACGCAGGTTCTTTCATAGTGTACAGTATATACAACACTTCTATTAAAAATTAAACTATTCAGATAGTTTTAAAACATTTTTAAATTTTTAAGCTTATTTGCACAACAGAGCTACTACTTAAGGTCAATCATTTAAGCATGTATGCCTGCCCACTTGCCATGTCTAGTTATGCACTTCTAAAATAACTACTTACATATTAAAATAAAGCTTTACATGTGACATTGCCCTGACCACACCTTTCCATCAACCTTGTCACTCATCTGATTTAAAAACAACTAAAATGACTCTTGACACTCATTGGTGATAAATGATTTTTCAAATCAATACTGGAGTGACGAAGGACTTAAAACACTGAAAAAAAGCAACTGAAATAAGAATATATGATGATGTTATGCTCATATCTGAAGAAAATATGATGCTCTACTACAGAAACCAACTTCTGGGTTTTAACTGAAAATCAGAACATAGCGATATGCTCAGGAGTCATTTGCATATATACAACTGTTAAACAAGGAGATAAGTTACTCTGGTTACACCACTAGTACAGGTATTTTTAAGTAGCCACTATCAGAGTTAAAATACAAGTTAAATCTTGCAATGACTGAGACTTTTCAAAGATGAATGAAACATGCTCCTGGGTCTTTTGCATTTCTCATTTAATAATACATTTTAAATTATTATTTTATAAATGACCCAATATACATGTTAAATCATTCTGAATATCATAGCAGTCTTTAACGTAATTTGTATAATTCAAATACTTCAAACTTAGAGTAAAACTAGTCACATAAACTAAAAGAAAATTAATTGTAAAGTCAACTAAACATCACTTTTATATACAGTACCTGCCATTCCAACCAAGCTGTCATCCTTTTACAAATTCTGTAGGAGAAAGTGGTATGAAACATTATTTTTGAACTTATTTTTTCTAAGCTGACCTAATGACCCATATAATCATATGTGACTGCTTGTATATAATCAGAAGTGACAGAGAACTGAAGGAGCTGGCTCCTTTTAGTGAACAGAATTAAAAGGCTGCCCTCTTCAGGAAAGCCATCTGAATTACAATAACCATGGAAAAGATATACAGTACCAGAGACATTTTTGTTCTAGACAACTGCAAGTCACATACTATCACATATTTTTTACATGGCATCTTACAAGACTGACCACTGTTAAGTGCAGTCTTTTACAAAAGTTATTTATTATACAAATTTTGTCCATGCTAGAGGTCTACGTTCCCTGGTGTTTAGGACTAAACTTTAAGAGTTATAAATATAGTATAAAGGCAGTTAAACCTTGTTCAGGATTGCTCTGTTACCAGCAAGACACTTACTTGGGAAAATGTTAACCATTGGTATTGTGACATTAAAGAAATTGTTACGGTGAGAACCTCTTGCTAGGTTTAACTTCACACTTATTAGAATACAGTTCTTATTAATACTGTTTTACTGGAAATGTACAATACATGCAATCGGAAAAGAATAAAGGATATTGTAGGCCTGTCTGTGATTTGGTGGTATCTCAGTTTTTATTTTTAAACTAAGTTTTGTAATGAATTATGACTGGCAGGGTGATGTATAGGCATATCCGCACAGCAGTGATTACCTGAAATAATGTGCTCTTTTTTCCTTTATGCATTGACTTAACTTTGTGTGGGCAGGGCTACAGTGATGATGTTTTGCTGTGCTGGAGGCACATACATAATTTTAAAGAGGAGTTGGGGGGTTATAATTAATTTTATTCAAAGGCATGTGTTAAATATCAATCTTTATTAATTTTTCAAAAAAAAAACCCCAAAAAACCCTAAGATATCTTAGTTAATACTAAACTTTAGTGAACTTTTCAAGCAAGAGTAGGGATGCAATAAGTAAATCACAAATGCCAGCTCTACAACCCATATAACTCAGCTTTCCAGTTCGAAAATATGGGTGGGTTTTTAACCTTATATATAAATGTACTTTTTCATTTGGGTACCGTCTGGACTTATAAACTGTTGAATAATAACATGATCTGCCCAGGACTCATAGATGTAAAGTGAGTGCAACTGCCATGCTTTTCTTTAAATGAACTCTGTGCTGCATGCAGGCTAAGAACATAACTAACTGTGTCACATGGAATAAATTAAATATGTAGAGCTATTATTTGTTCACACAGTCTGAGTAACAATCAAAACTAAATCCTGGACAATATTTACAAATACCACCTGCACTGAGATATTCAGATCATAAAAAAAAAAACATCAACTCCAAGAAAACAGGAAATCTGTTTTTTTTTTTTTTGGCAAATTTTAGATTATTTAAAAAGAATAAATTGTCATAAACTGATTTATGCACACCGGTATAATTTTTCCCCTTGTGAATTATATTGTTTAATGATAACACAGAGGCTATGCATCCAACTAAATTATCATTTGGAGGGAAAAATGGCAATGCATTTGGGAGCAGGAAAGAGAATGAGAAAAGCAGGATTTAAAAAAAATAGTATCATGTGGACCTCTAGTCCACACATCTTTTAATAACCTAGCGTTGTGGAAAACATGATCTCATGACTGTTACGTCTTAAGTTCTTTATTTAAAGCATGCTTCTCATGCATTCATCCAATTGCTTGTCTGAACTGTTTTTTCACTGTCAATACTGTTAAGAATCAACAACCTTGGAAAATCTTACAGCATACAGGGTATTTAAACAACTAGAACGGCAGGTTCCAAAGCAAGGGAACAGTATATATGCATCTATACACAAATATGATTATACTAACATATACTATAAATGTAATGTTTAAATGTATCTTAAGAAATTATAATACTACTTTTACACCAGGCAGCCAATATTCATAAAACAAGCATAACAGTTGTTACATAGCAGAAACGGCTATAACCAACACATGTATGGAAGCAACAGGCTGTATTTCTATTGCTTAGTGTCATATAATTTTTGGAAGAAAAAAAAAAAAAAACACTTCTGGTAATTTCAATTTAGATCTTTAAATCATTTTTTTTTAGATTGATACTTTATTAATCCCACAGGGAAATTCACATACTCCAGCAGCATTTGTGTGTGGACCAAGCAGAAAAATATGTTTCCCCCAAAAATCTGGCTGGAATTTCACACCAACATTAGAAGGTGGAAAGGTTAGACAGAACTAGTGTGAAAACGCCTATAGAACATGAACATAATACATCAAACTCCCATTATTTGCATTTACATTGAAAAGATGATGAATCTCATATATATTTCTCTTCTGGTTCATCCTGCTTCCACTTCAAAACCGGTCCCGCCCACACGCAGCCGACACGGCATTTCTCAATTCCTATTCTTCGTCTTCTATGTCATGTACTATACTGGCCTGCTGAGCGTAATATATCCAACAAGTACTCAAGGTTCTGCCACAACAGTAAAGTAACTTTACCACCTTTGTGGGAGCCACCTGTGTCTTTACAACAGCTTCTTACACAGCAAACATCAGAAACTAAAAATTATTGTGAACACATTTGAGAATACAACTCTTCTCTAGCGTTTGCTTCCATGGGTGCATAGATAACTCAACCTCCTGGCCACGGACCATACGGTTTTAAAATCCACGGGCAAATTTATCACCAAATCTCTCCACTATACGCCAACACTTCTACCTCTCCAGGATATGGACAGTTGTATGTTTTTGATACAGCGCAAGCTACTGAAGTACGCTTACAAAATAAAGCAAACTCTGCATGCAGCGAAAATGTACTTCTCCAGCTAGATTCCATGCTCAGAACCATCAACCCCTTCACTAAATCATACAAACACATGCATGAAATTGCTCAGTCCAATCCAACAGCATCTGGAAAACCCTGGGCAGGATTTACGACGATACAATGCCCCGACATTTCAGCGATTTTTTTCGGAAAAGATGGCGAAACGCCTGCCGAAAGGGACATTTGCATCTATCCCATAGGCAACTCCTGTAAACAGATTTCCACGCTCAATATGAATTGCGATCCTATGGTTTACCCACTTTTATTCCCTTACGGAGACATTGACTGGCACAAAGATTTACAACATGTTCCCGATAAAAGAACCGCCAAGCGAATAAGGCTTACTCAATGCCAATGTTACGTGTACAGATTAGCAATGAGGAATACATTTAGTATTTTGCACTCCAGCGGCAAACTATTCCAACAGTATGTCGTAGATGCATATGTTAAAACAGAGGGCGCGTGTCTCAACGATCTCAGATTACATCAACAAGATCTGCGCGTGGAATTATCAGACACATTGCAAGCAAATGCTGAAAATAACAACGTACGTGTAGGCAAAATGATCATATTACCGTCCACATTTCCAGGAAGTCCAAGATACATGCAACAAAACTATCAGGATGCCATGGCCATAGTACATAAATTCAGAAAGCCTGATTTATTTATCACTTTCACATGTAATCCTGCTTGGCTGGAAATTCTACAATCACACTGCGTCTTTCAAGAAGTATTTATTTCTACTTGATTTCTGAATTCCTTTCTCACCGTTTTCCGTTCCTATTCTTACACTGCCGTATGCTACAGCGGACGTCGGCTAGTTTTAAATAAATCTATATAATACTGTGCTGAAAAACAAAACTAGAAGACTTACAGTGCTTTACCATATAAAAAAACAACACTCACAAAATTGGACAGCAGAAATCTAACACGTGCCCTCCATAACATTTGGGACAAAAACACATTTTTCCTTGATTTATCCCTCTGCTCCACAGTTTGATATTACAAATAAAATAATTCAGACACAATTAAAGAGCACATTGCAGACTTTATGGGTATTTGCATCTACACCCACAGACCACTTTATTAGGTAAAACCTGTTCAACTTCTTGCTAATGTAAATACAGTATCTAATCAGCCAATCACATAGCAGCAACTCAATGCATTTAGGCATGTAGACACTGTAAAGACGACCTGCTGAAGTTTAGACCGAGCATCAGAATGGGGAAGAAAGGTGATTTAAGTGACTTTGAACGTGGCATAGTTGTTGGTGTCAGATGGGCTGGTCCGAGTATTTCGGAAACTGTTGATCTACTGGGATTTTCATCCACAATCATCTCTAGGGTTTACAGAGAATGTTTCAAAAAAGGAAAAATATCCAGTGAGAGGCAGTTCTCTGGACGAAAATGCCTTGTTGATGAAGGAGATCAGAGGGAAATAGCCAGACTGGTTCAAGCTGATACAAAGGCAACAGTAACTCAAATACTCACTTGTTACAACAGAAGAGCATCTCTGAACACGCAACATGTCGAACCTTGAAGCAGATGGGCTACAGCAGCAGCAGACCACACTGGGTACCACTCCTGTCAACTAAGAACAGGCAACTGAGGCTACAATTCACATGGGAAAAACAATGGAAAAACAATGCCTGGTCTGATGAGACTATTTCTGCTGAGACATTCGGATGGTAGGGTCAGAATTTGGCATCATCAAAAACATGAAAGTATAGATCTATCCTTCCTTGTATCAATGGATCAGGCTGGTGGTGGTGTTGTAATGGTGTTAGGGATATTTTCTTGGCACACTTTGGCCGCCTTAGTACCAACTGAGCATAGTTTAAATGCCACAGCCTACCCAAGTATTGTTGCTAACCATGTCCATTCCTTCATCACAACAGTGTACCCATCCTCTGATGGCTACTTCCAGCAGGATAACATGGGATGTCACAAAGCTCAGATCATCTCAAAAAGGTTTCTTGAACATGACAAGGAGTTCACTGTACTCCAATGGCCTCCACAGCCACCAGATCTCATTCGAATAGAATGAGGAGGGTTAATAGTTGATGGCATTGTATCTTCAATGAAGAAAAGAGAGTCTCTTACTGGATAATCAAATCTTGTTAGCTGCTATTTATGTTGATCCAATGAACCGAATTTTGTTGAGTAGTGACCAGATTGCTAATGGAAAAAAGACATTCTATGATGTAGCAGTTCACATGAAGGGATTACCACTACCTGAAACGCCACCATTGGATGAAGCTATAAGCACTGGTAACTCAGGATCATCCTCTTCAAATGAAGAATTAGACTTTGATTCCTACTTGGACAAAATGGAAGTTTCAAAAGCAAACCAACATCACCTATGCGTGAAAGATAAATGACCAGTAAATGTCCAAATAAAGTTGAAAAGTATGATCACTCATCGAAACTGACTGTAGAAGGAACCATCCTTGTTGATCCAGAGATTATTAGTGATGTGGCTAGAACTGTAACAGCAATGCCACCCACCCAAGTCAGTGTTGAAAGACTATTTTCAGCTCTAAAAATAATCAAGTCAGATTTAAGAACTTCTGTGAAAGAGGATCTGGCAGAAGCAATTCTGTTTATTAGAACACTGCATTGAGTTAATTTTGGATTGCATTTCAAAGCTATTATATTCTACAACTGTATTCCAAGTTTAATATTTAAACTGTGTTTTGTTCATGTAGTTAAGCTTCGTTTTTGTTTTAAAACTACTGAAGAACGTGGTTTATATTTTTTGAACTGGTAAAGTTTCTGTTCCTGATTTTTATAATAATAATAATAATAATAAATTTTATTTATATTGCACTTTATATTTTAGCAATCCCAAAGTGCTACAGAGTAAAAATAGAATAATAAAATAAAAAAGAACAGAAGAGTCTATCAAATACTTTAACAAAATGACTTTCTAAAAAGATGAGTTTTTAGGTTTCGCTTAAAGGCCTCAGTCGACTGTGGGGCTCTCAGGTAATCAGGGAGGGCATTCCACAGCCTCGGCGCCACCGATGAAAACGCCCTGTCACCCATGCTGCTGAGCTTAGTTCTGGGGACTTGAAGAGTGTTAGTGAGTACAGAGCGGAGGGAATGTAAGGAGTTATGGGGGGTAAGGAGTTCCTGTAGATAAAGAGGGGCATGTCCATAAATGCACTGATGGGTAAGAAGGGAGACCTTGTACTCTATTCTGAATGAAACAGGGAGCCAGTGAAGGGTTTTTCAGGATTGGGGTGATGTGATCATACTTTCGCACCCTCATCAGGATCCTGGCAGCGCTGTTCTGAATATACTGGAGTCTCTGGATACTCTTGCCAGGAATCCCAATGAGGAGTGCATTACAGTAATCCAGCCTGGAAGAGACAAAGGCATGGACGAGCTTCTCTGCATCTGCCAGGGTGAGTAATGGGCGGAGTTTGGCGATGTTCTTGAGATGGTAAAAAGATGACTTACAGAGATATTTGATGTGGGTGTCAAAAGTAAGTTGGGAGTCTATTCTAACACCCAAATTAGTAACAGATGTGGAAAGAGGAATATTTTGGCCAGAGAAAGTAATACTGGTGATGGTAGAAGAGCGAAGATGATGTGATGTACCAACTAAGATGGCTTCTGTTTTGGATCTGTTCAACTGAAGAAAATTGAGCCTCATCCATGCCTCTATCTCCTCCAGGCAGGTAGACAATGTAGATGTTGGCAGAGGAGCAGTAGAGGAGGTGGGAGTAGTCCTGAGGTAAAGCTGAGTGTCATCGGCATAGCAATGGAACGATAAACCATGTCTGCCAATGACAGTTCCAAGGGGGAGCATGTAGATAGTAAAAAGGATAGGGCCCAGCACAGAGCCCTGTGGAACACCACAGGCGACGTTGTGGGTGTGGGACTTTGCGCTGCCAAGGGCGACATGCTCAGTTCTGCCAGTCAGGTATGATGTAAACCAATTTAGAACAATTCCTGAGAGTCCAATAGTGTATTGCAGGCGGTGAAGAAGGATGTTATGGTCTATTGTGTCAAAAGCAGCTGTCAGGTCAAGGAGGATAAGTAGTGAAGGTGAACCAGTATCTGCCGTCATCAGAAGATCATTGGTGACCCTGACCAGGGCTGTTTCGGTGCTATGGCCAGGGCGAAAACCAGACTGAAACTTTTCAAACAGATTGTTCAGTTTGAGATGATCGTGAAGTTGTGCTGCAACTATTTTTTTCCAGAACTTTGGAGAGAAATGGAAGATTGGAGATGGGCCTATAATTGGAGAGAACTTCAGGATCCAAGGTGGATTATTTTATCCATGTTACTACTTTATAGCCACTTGATAAAAACAATAAAACAAACCTTATTGTTTTGATTTTGTGTTTAACTGGCCAATAGAGTAGAGAGTTAGCTTCCTAGCCAGTAGTTATGTGGTTAAATAACGTGTATGTTACCTTCCTTCAATCAACATGGAAAATACATTAGCATATTAAATACAGAGGAGTTGGAGTCGGGGAGTCGGAGTCAGAAGTACCGGAAACTAAGGAGTCAGAGTCGAAGAATTTATGTACCGACTCCACCGCCCTGATTCTATCATGCCAATATGGATCAAAATCCCTGAGGAATGTTTCCAATAGGGAATCCATTCACGGGCTCGGATGTTTCCCATTCCCAGGAATGAAACTGTTAGAATTCCCAGCTGAACGGGAACGGCCAAGCTCGCCATATATAGCGTGTAAAAATCGATCAAGAAATAGAGTTATAGTTGAAAATAATTAAGGTGGCGCCACTGCTGCAGCTTGCACATCATCAGACAACAGCTTTGAACAGCAACTTGAAATTGCAATGCATCAGTCTGTTGCATCCGCATTATCTGTGCCAAGAAACTTGTCATCACAGAGCAACGGCAAGCGAGGGCATTGTTTAGAACAAGTGTATCAGTATCTGATGACTGTGCCACCTACTTCAGTGGAGGCACAGCGTGCTTTCTCAGCGGCTGGTGTACTCTGCACGAAGGTGTGCACTCGCCTGGACGACTGCACGCTCGACACGTTGTGCTTTCTACGCTTTTATTACCACAACTAACTAGATACATGTATTTATATGATAGCATGAACTGCTTGTAGTTAAGGTTAGTCTTTTATTGGTCTCAACATATTGCAGTAGTTTTATTTAATATAAGTGTCGCTCGCTCTAAAACCGTTCACATGCGAGATGCCCGTGCACATGCTGGATTCCTGAATTCCTGGGAATGGATTCCCTAGTTTCCAACACCTTGCTGAATCTATGCAATGAGAAATTATGGCAGTTCTGAAGGTTAAAGGGGGTCCAACCAAGTACTAGCAACATATACCTAATAAAGTGGCCGGTGAGTGTATTTCGGTCTCATATGTAGAAGTTTCAATACTTTTTACACATGGTCCCTCCCATTTCAGAACACCACAATGTATGCGACTATTGACATCATAGGTGTTTGTGATTATTCTGATGTATTTCATTGCTTCATTGGTGCAGTCATTAGACACCTGGTCTTGCTTCTACTTACAGATTAACCTTGGAATTGTAGTTGCCATTGTTCAACATGAGGACAAGAGTTGTGCCAATGAAAGTCAAAGAAGCCATTATGAGGCTGAAAAACAAGAATAAACCCATCTGATTTATCGGTTAAACCTTAGGATTAACTGTAAATCAACTGTAAGGAGTATCATTAAGAACACACTTGTGAGCTCAGTAATTGGAAAGAGACTGGTAGGCAAAGGAAGACCACCACTGCTGACGACAGATGGATCTTCACTATGGTAAAGAAAAAAACCCAAATGTATATCTGACTGACCAGAAACAGTCTTTAGGGGCAGATGTGTATGTGTCAGAGACTACTATTCACAGAAGACTTCATGAACAGAAATACAGTAGGCCACACTGCAAGAGGCAAACCACTAGTTAGCCACACAAACAGGATGGCCAGATTACAGAATTGTGGAAAAGAGTCTGGTGGAGAGATGAGACAATGATGAACCTGTTTCAGAGAGATGGCAAGAGCAAAACGTGGAGAAGAAAAGGAACTGCCCAAGATCCAAAGCACACAACTTCATCTATTAAACATGGTAGTGGGTGGGATGTTATTGTTTGGGCATGTATGGCTGCCACTGGTATTAACATATGTCTCTTTATTGATGACATAACTGCCGATAGCAGTTGCTCAGTGAATTCTGAGGTGTACATAAACATCTTATCTGTTCAAGTTTCAGTAAATATCAATAAATTAATTGGAAAGCACTTCATCCTATGACAAGATAATGATTCCAAACATACTGCAGAGGCAATACGGGAATTTTTCAAAGCTATAAAATGGAAAATTCTTGAATGATCAAGCTAGTCACCCAATTTAAATCTAATTGAGCATACTTTCCATATGCTGAAGAGAAAACTTAGGGGGCCAAGTCCCTGAAACAAGTAGGCATTGAAGATAGCTGCATTAGAAACTTGGCCATGCATCACCAAAGAAGATGCTTAGCACCAGGTGATGTCTATGAATTGCACACGTCATGTAGTCATTGCATGCAAGGGATATGTAACAAAGTACTAAATATGAGTGCTTTAATATACCAACAATTGCTATGTCGCAAACATTCTAGTGCCCTGAAATTGGAGTTGGCCATGTATAAAAAGTGTAGTCGTTTCTACACGGTGTGACTGAAAGGTATGCAAATCCCCTTAAACTAAAGCCTGCAATGTGCTCTTTAATCACATCTGAATTGTTTGATTTGTAATTTAAAACAAACATCATGGAGGGAAAATTATGATTAGCATTAAAGCTAAAACATTCTTGTTGCCAAAGAACATGGCAGGACTCCACACTGATAGAACAAAACATGCTACCAATCAGTATGGTTGAGGGCAGAGGGTAACAGCAGCTAATCGATTATCTGGGCCATTTTACCAATATAACTAAGAGTTGATAACCAAACTAGCCACATCCACTTACGACAATGTTATACTGATCTAAAATACAAAAACAACTGTATATCACAATAAAGTGCCTCTACTTAGATGAACACATACAGTTGTCAGTACTACAGACACAATGTTCTAAATAGTGATGTGAAGTAACAAAAACTCAGGGGAAAAAAACAGCACTTCTTTTATTTTAAAATAGAAATGCTGTAAGAAAAAATGATTATGTTTAATTACATTGCAATAAATTAAAGACATGCAAAAATTAAGTAAACCTACAGTGGATATAAAAAATATCTACACACACCTACAAAAATTGCAGATTTTGTGTAATAAAAAAATGAAATCATGATAAAACCTGTCAGAACTTATTCCACCTTTATTGCAAAATTGCTATCTCTCTATTGTAAAAAAAAAAATCTTGGAAGGAGATGAGACGTGATTTTCTCAGAGAGACACTTATACATCCCGCAAGAGATATAACCACGCCCATGGCCAGAAATAAAGGACAAAGAGTAGATGACAATGTAGAACATTGTAAAGAATTCAAAAATGTTGGTGCAGTACACATACAGACCAGGAGATAATGGAAGTACGAAAATTCAAAAGTCTCAAAAAAAGGATAGGAAAGATTGCATTAACGCAAACAAACATAAATTATTACTCTGTGAAATAACGGAACAGCGAAAAGAGATTGAATATATTGTTCGGATTTAAACTTTAAGTCAGAGACTTGTAGATCATCTAATTCATGTTGCCAGTGAGAATTAAAAGATTCCAAAAACGTTGGCATGGTATGAAGTCCCGTGAGACGGAGACTTTTAACATGAGATTCTTTCAAGTCACACCCTACTTACAACTATTTTCAAACAAGACCACGGTCAACTAACCTCAGTCGTGTGAATGCTTTTGTCAGACACACTTCCTGCACTCTCAGCTCTTATAAATTTTATCAGGACAATAATTTTATACATTCTAGATGACACGTCAAAAACAAAGCGAAGAAGAAAAAGCATGGAAAAACATTTGAAAAAGTTGTTTTATTTATTAGAGAGAAAGAAATGATATTCACTCATGGGCAGTTATACATTGCGTTGTCATAATGAAAGTCCAAACCCAGAATCAAAATTCAATGCGATCTTGAAGAAAAGTTAATTCCAAATATTGTTTTTACTAAAGTTTTAAAGTAAAAGTGAAAATAATGCATATGTAACAATCCCATGAAAATAATCTCTTTAAATTGTATATCTGGCAAACCAAACCAGGAGGTGAAGCCCCCTAGTCAATACAAAGAAGGTGAAAACAAATCAGAATATGCCTAGTTAAAAAAAAAAAAAAGGAAAAAAAATCCTTCAAAACCCTGGTTGTATTTGTGTGCAGACCCTTTAATAATTAAGGATGTGACTGTGTTCAGAATCAACAAATTACTAGAAGTCTCATCTCAAAACAGTAGTCAGTATACACCTGACATCAATGGCTGCTCTTGTAGGATTATTTTGATATTCTCTTTGTTGCAGCATACTCCAAAAGCCATGGTCAACAAGCTTTTATAACAAGACTAGTCATTTAGCCCGTTACAATAATGGGCGCTAGAACAGTAGTGCATAAACATTAGTAGGAACAGTCTATATTAAATGGCAAGGGACTTTGACCTCATTCTTTTTGTTGGTCGTATTTTTCTCTTTCAGCCTTTCTTTTGTTGATGTTTACTTGCTGAGCTGACCGTTCTTCGTGGGCTGCCGCCATGTATTGTGTGTCTTTAATTTTCTGTGACAGTAATACGGTCTTGTACGGCTCTATTCAATAAGGGCGCGCACAAAAAGGCGAGCTTCAAAAGGGCGACCTCAATTGAGCGCGGCGAATAAAGGCGTTCGTAGATAATTTATTTCAAATGGCTCTGGAATATGTGAAGAGCAACAAAGGTGCAGATCTTTACGCGCGCCTTTATTCGCTGCGCCCAATTGAGGTCGCCCTTTTGAGGCTCGCCTTTTTGAAGGATACCGTCTTGTACGTCCGCTGGCTTATACGTCCGTAATATACCTTTAATTTTTTCTGGCATTAATACAGGCGTGCGCGTCGGTAATATGCCTTTAATCTCCTCTGACAGTAATACTGGCTTGTATGTGGCTGTAATATGCGTCACTGTATTGTGTACCTTTAATTTCCTCTCGCAGTAATACTGGTTTGTATTTCCGTAAAACGCCTCTAACTTTCTCTGACAGTAATATTGTGCATCGCACCGTGCCCCGCGCATGCGCACTTCACCAGAAGACACCCACACACAGACACCTGGACGCACATAGGGATTTTATATATATAGATTGGGATCTCATAATTGAAAGGTATCAGTCAGGACAGGGGTACAATAAGGTATCCAAAGCATTAAACATTGGAGCACAGGGTTGTGCCGTACATCTGATAACAATCAGTCATATTCTTAATATGTCTGTGTTGTGGTGTAGGGTAGCAAGAAGAAAGCCTTTTCTCACAAAACAAAAAAAAAACATTCAAGCCCGGCTAAACTTTGCAAAAATTTATACACAATCTCCCACAACCACGTGGAAAAATGTATTATGGTCTCTTGTGATCAAGGTTGAACTATTTGGCCATAATTCCAAAAGATATGTTTTGCATAAAAATAACACAGTACATCATCAAAAGTATACCATGCCTACAGTGAAGCATGGTGGAAGCAGCATCATGCTATGGGGCTGTTTTTCTTCAGCTGACACTGTAGCTTTAGTCAAGGTGGATGGAATCATGAAACTAGTACCAGTCTATTTTGGCACAAAACCTTTAAGCATTTGCTAGGAGGATGAAGAGGGACTTCACCTCTCAGCATGACAATGACCCAAATCATACATCAAAATCAACAAAGGAAAGGCTTCATCAAAGGAGCATCAATGCTTTGGAATGGCCCAGCCAGAGACCAGACCTTAATCCAGTTGAAATCTGTGGGGTGTCCCGAAGAGAGCTTAGTATAGGAGATGCATTCGTAATTTGACGAATATGGAAATTTTTTGGAAGGAGGAGTGAGCAAAAGTCAAGTCCAGATATGCCAAACTGATAAACTCTTACCCAAAAAGATAGTGCTATAACAAAATCAAAACATGCTTCAACTAAATATTAGTTTAGGGGGTGTGCAAACTAATGCAAGCAGGTTTTTGTAGGATTTTGTTTCCATTATTCACTAAACAGTTTCTGGATTGTTGTCACCTTCTTTGTACAGATTTCAATTTTGCAATAAAGATGACTATGTTCTGACAGGATTTCTCTTAGTTTAGAAAAATGATGATCTATTGTAGCTTTTTACACAACAATATGTAGATATCTCTCTATTCACACACCGAGTACTCTAGAACTGATACATCTCTCATACAGTGGCAAGTAAACGTTTGGGCACCAATTGTTTAAAATGTCTGTTTCTGTGAATAGTTAAGTGAGCAGAACATGAACCCATCACTAAAAGGCACTTTTTGCTTTAAGCTAGAATAAAGATTGCAAATGCATACTTGCATAAAAAATATGTGAGTAGAACAGAACGATTACCAGCTAACTGAAAATAATTGGCTCATTTTGTTTACTATGCACTTTGAATAAGTCTACAAACAACTTGACTAAAGTGCTTACCTGTAGCAAATTAACACTTTGCTTACCTTCATTTTTCTCATCCATGAAGAACAAACTGCAACTGTATAATTTAAATTCTAAATCTAAGCTTCCTCTTCTTTCAGCTGCTCCCGTTAGGGGTTGCCACAGCGGATCACCTTGTTCCAGATCTTTCTGTCCTCTGCATATTGTTCTGTTACATCCATCACCTGCACGTCCTCTCTCACCACATCCATAAACCTTCTCTTAGGCCTTCCTCTTTTTCTGGCTGCTCTATCCTTAACATCATTCTCCCAATATACTCAGCATCTCTCCTCTGCACATGTCCAAACCAAAGCAATCACGCCTCTCTGACGTTGTCTCCCAACCATCCAACTTGAGCTGACCCTCTAATGCAGGGGTCCCCAACCGCAGGTCCGCGGCCCACTACCGGTCCGCAGCCGTCTGACAGCCGGGCCGCGAGAGACTGCCGGCAACGGCGACTCACTCAGACTTTTCAGAACGCTTGGCGGGCGGGGCTTTGCAGCACCGCAGAGAGAGGAGCGAGACCGAGGTGAAAGACTATTACAACAAAGTATTTTTATGGTCCCGACAGTTTCCCCATATGACATGAGTCTATAGAAATCGCGTTACTACGAAGTACATTCAACAGATGCTTTCATTACAACAAAGTGACCTTGAAATGCTTGAACGAATAATCCACAGAGCAGTTAGATCTGTGGTCGCAGCTCAGTTGTGCACGTTTGCACAACGATCCCCAAACAGAAACATTGTAAAAAAATCTCTTTCTTCGAACTTTCCTCGTACTGTTTTATTTTATTTTTTTTTGCTGTTTTTGTTGTCTGTGGTTTTCAGTGATTCCTTTTGCTTATTGCTCGTCAACATTTGAAAAACATCCATTGGAATTTAACTCATTGTCACCCTCCTATAGAAACGGCAGACACGAAAAAAAGATAGCAGTGTTAATGTTTGTGATGTGCAATCTGTTGGAATGGCAAATGTAAAGCATATGTCTTTGTTATATGCAAAAAAAGAAGAAAAATCTCAGATTGCAAACGTATGCGAACTGCTTAATAACTTTAATAATAATAGAAATGTTATGTAAATTGTGTATAAAACTAGCCACACACAACAAACCCCCCCGACCGGTCCGTGGAAAATTTTGCATCTAATAAAGTGGTCCTTGCTGTCAAAAAGGTTGGGGACCACTGCTCTAATGTACTCGTTTCTAATCCTATCCATCCTCGTCACACTAAGTGCAAATCTTAGAGCAGGAGGTAGCACAGCAAAAGATGCTGTCTCCTGCTTTCTGGTCAGTGCCACCATCTCCAACCCATATAACATAGCTGGTTTCACTACCGTCTTGTAGACCTTCCCTTTCACTCTTGCTGATACCCGTCTGTCACAAATTACTCCTGACACTCTTCTCCACCCATTCCACCCTGCACCTGCTTGCACTCTCCTTTTCATCTCTCTTCCACAATCCCCATTATTCTGTACTGTTGATTCCAAATATTTAAACTCACCCACCTTTGTCAACTCTACTCCTTGCTAAATTCTAAATCTAAACATTATAAGATATTCAAACATGTGCAGGAAAACAGTTCACAAAATTTAAAAAGCATTCTTTTCAAATTAGACCAAAAACTGTTGCTTAGCTGGAAACAAAATAAAATGAACATAAATCAAAGACCATTTTGGTACAGAAGCTAAATAGTCATGATGTACTTTTGCAAGCTAAGGTATGTCATTAAACTGTCTGTATTTCTGCATATTAGAATTTAGATTTTCTGTTTAATATAGCAAAGACAATGCTATAAGGTTTACTTATTACTGTGAACCTAGCCTATCTCAGCTAACATAGAGCACAAGGCAGGATGGACAATACATAGATATATACTGTAAATCTTCTGAGCCAGTTGATTGTCATTATGAAATATGTTTAATTTTCTCCTGAAATAGCACTAGGTCTAATTTAAAAAAAAAAAAAAAAAAAAAGTATGCAGAAATTACAAATTATACATTTTCAAATATTTTCTATTTGAAATATTGTAAAATGCTAAAATAAGAATTAAAAGAAGTATGAAAACAATAAGAAAAAATGAACCATATGTGATATTGTAAACATGCTGATCGGTGCTGTTGCATCACAGATCCAGCCTCATGGACTTGATTCCCATGCCCAGTCAGAGATTACAAGCTCTCCCTAATTACTTCTGTCAAGGTATTTAGAGTTCCTTCCCACATTGCCAAAAATGTGTGCACTGCATTAACCGGTGACCGTAAATTGGAATTATGTTAGTGGTAAAGGATGTGTATAAAGGTCTTGTGATAGACACCCTGTTCAGGGCTGTATATATTTACAGAGATAGAAATACTAAAGTACTGCTCTACCATGTGCGAACTAATGAATCCAATATCCTATGTTTGAATCTTGTACCCAGACGTTACCCAATTACATGTTCTTCTCATGTCTGTCTGTGTAAATTTTCCTCCCAAATGCCCAAAGATGTGCTGATTAGGTTAACAGGCAACACTACTGAAGGCATATGTGAACGAGCCTTTGAATGGACTGGTGCTCAGTCACCTAATGCAGCTTGGGTAAGGTTTACCCTATGACCTTGAACTGTATTAAGTAAGTTTAAGAATGTTACACACACACACTTGTTTAATACCATGCAATGTGACAAGAAAAGCTTACTAAAACAAACTACCTTAGAGTTCATGGTACTGATTTCTATTCCAGTTTGTAAATTCCTTGTGATCTCTTGGGCAAGTGTTTCCATTTCACTGCTACCACCAGCCTGGTCATGGCTTGACTGAATAAGGTCTGATCTGGACATGTTGAAGTTATTAGAAAGAGCAGCTCCAGTGCTTCTTGGTGAAAGATAATGGCTAGAAGAAAAGATATCTGCAAAATTGTGCCTGCCAGCAGAATTTACTCTAGGGTCTGACTGGTCTCTACTGAGCTTTAATGCACATGGCATAGCATGTTCTACAGAAACTGGCTGGCAATCACTGTCACTTGAATCCAGTGCCAAGGGCTTCTGTTCAACCGAGCAAGGTGAGCATTTATCCTTAGGACTATAGTGATCTGACTCCAAAGGAGAATTAACTGAAGAGCCTAATGATGAATCAGTAGATCCAGTATTAAAGGTGACCTGTCTTTTGGCAGATTGCTCATTTCTTTTTCCAAACATTAGATTGTCATTGTCTTCACTTATGCCAGACCATGTTCTTCCCTCCACCTCTATACTGTTTCTTAAGGACATGTGCAAACGAGCGCTGACTTCATTAGAAGATCTAATAGTGGAGTAAGGACTTGAAGGCCAGGAATGAGTCAGAGGCTTCTGGTTAATGTCAATGGTCCCTTTTTGGTCACGTGTACGCCATCGAGGGGAATTAGGAGCAGAGCAAGGCTGGGATGAAGGCAATAGATCCACATCACTAAGAAGGTCTTCGCTTTGCAATGCCATATTCAACACCATTGAGCTTTTACTTTAAAGCCACAGAATCAACAGGGTACCATCACAAACTGAGTCATATAGATCTAGAAAAGAAAAATGTAAATAATTAGTACAGAGATTTACTGAATTATAACAAACTGTTTAAAATGAACTCTTAGAACATATATTTTCCACTTTATATTCTAAACAGACAATAAATCACTTCCTTCCATGTTTTCAGTATCTATTCTCAAATTATCCCACTTAACCTGAAATGAGCTACAATACTAAGAGAAATTAAGTAAAGCTTCTGAAAAGTGGGATATCTGGGATACTGTTTTATAAGGCAGAAAAAGTTAATATAGTTTACTCCTAAAATGTTTATTCAAATACAGAGCTGCAAGGAACTGGAGCCTAAAACAATAAAATCAAGTATAAGACAGAAATCAACCGTAGATAAAGAAACATCCATCCATCCATCCATTTTCTAACCCGCTGAATCCGAACACAGGGTCACGGGGGTCTGCTGGAGCCAATCCCAGCCAACACAGGGCACAAGGCAGGAAACAATCCAGGGCAGGGTGCCAACCCACCGCAGGACACACACAAACACACCCACACACCAAGCACACACTAGGGCCAATTTAGAATCGCCAATCCACCTAACCTGCATGTCTTTGGACTGTGGGAGGAAACCGGAGTGCCCGGAGGAAACCCACGCAGACACGGGGAGAACATGCAAACTCCATGCAGGGAGGACCCAAGAAGCGAACCCAGGTCCCCAGATCACCCAACTGCGAGGCAGCAGCGCTACCCACTGAGCCACCGTGCCGCCCTAAAGAAACATTAAAAAGAAAAAAAAAGTCTTTCCAATTTACAAGCGATTTTTTTAAATTCAGGTTGATTTATTGAAAATACACAGGCCTCTGCAATTCAAGCAAACTATGAAATAAACCCTGGTTCACACAAGAAACATAACAGAACCTTCTTTACCCACAAAGTGAAACAGATCAGCCCCAACACAATCTTCTTAAGAGAAAGTTAATTTCTTGCAATAAAGAATTGTTAAAATTACAACACAAAAGAAATGATACTTTTTATCCATTGTCTCACTCCACCAGACAAGTTAATTACAAACCTAATAAAATCCAAGTATTTTTAAACCTAGTAAATCAAATTCAAGGCCTGCCCACTGGCATCAGGCGTAAGGCAGGATCAAGCTTTGAATGGGGCGCTAACACATTCTAAGACTTACACACTCAGGGTCAATTAAGAGTTGCTAATTAACTTATCACACACATTTTAAAATATGGGAGGAAAACCCAAACAGAGTAGAGAAGAAAGCACAAGATTCACAAAAACATTCAAATGCATATAATTCAAAATGCTTTATTTGAAGTTTAAATTGTGGTGAAAAGTAGCATATTCATATTTCACTTAGGTTAAGTAATGCACAAATGCTATTGGTGGTACCATTAGACTTTGATATTCAGCTTTAGAACTGCTATAAAATGTTCTCACAGCCATCTTAAATTAGCACCAGGTACACCGAGCTACTGTTTATTATAATCAGATAGCAAGGTTTTCTCATTCAAATGGATTAATTTATGGCACTCCTAAGATTTAAAGAAATTAGCAATAATTTCACGCAAACAGAAAATGCAAAGAATGACCACAGTCCAGTGGAACCTCGGTTCACGAACGTCTCGGTACACATACAAATCGGTTTACAACCAAAAAGTTTGCCAAACTTTTGCCTCGGTTCACGACCACACACTCGGTTTACGAACAAGCCAGTTTCCCTTTCGGTTTGTACATGTTCAGACTCTCCCTGTGCATTTGCTGTGCAGCGAGCAAGAGAGAGAGAGAGCGTGACACACACAAACACACACACACTGAGGCAGCACGAGACACGCACACATAGGCAGCGCGAGAGAGAGAGAGACGCACACACACAGGCAGCGCGAGAGAGAGACGCACACACATAGGCAGAGCGAGAGAGAGAGAGACACACACACACAGGCAGCGCGAGAGAGAGAGCTGGACGCATAAGGTAGGAAGGCAGTTAAAGAATGCACTGGGCTTGATTTTGTTTTCGCTTCTGTTTACAGTAATCGGTTCGTAGCGTGCATTGTTGCAATGTTACTTTTCTTGGTGGTTTATTAAATTACGGATTTTTTCAAATGTTCATTTTTTTTTCCCTGTGCTTAAAACTCATTAAAAAAAAAAAAAAAGTGTTTTTAGCCAGCGGTTGGTAGCGCTATAGTGCGAACTATTGCAGTGTTAGTTTTCTCTGTTGTTCAAGGTTTTCTCAGTGTTATTCAATGTTTTTACATTTAGTTTACTATTATGCTGTGCATTCTATGGTTTAATTAACTATATTTGTGCTTAAAAACTTTAAAAAAATATACATTTACATACAGTTCGTATGGTCTGGTACGGATTAATTGTATTTACATACAATCCTATGGGAGAAATTGCTTCGGTTCACGACCAGAATTTTGGAACAAATTATGGTCGTGAACCGAGGTTCCACTGTATTGGCAATTGCAAAAGCAAATTCCATGACTAAAAAATGATCAAATGTAAGTGCAGTTGTCCTGATTTGGTAACACTATAACTTAATCACATGAATTTTAAGCAAGCCCAACAAATCTGAAGCATTCCCTGCCAATTCCCAGAAATTGTCATCTTTTGCGCAAGTGGGAAGGTAACTTTTTAAACGCGTTTCAAGGGAACAAAGGGTCAAGAGAAAGTATAGCAAGTAATATAAAATTTTCAAACCCACTTAATCTAAATCCATGCAAGAATTTCATTGTCCTCTGTACACATGAAAACAAGCCTATAATCCAATTCATGGCCATTGGGGGCCAATGCTGGAACCAGGTCATCATTTCTGCTGGAAATAAAGCTAGCAAGTGCATTTGACAGACTATCATATTTAGATAGCACCTGTGCTGAAACATTATTTTATTTAAGCACAGTTTAGAGTAATAATAGGAGCAACTAATAAATGCATTTAGAAGACAGATTGTCTGTTCTTTCCAAAGAAATACAGTGGCTCTAACTTTCACCTCAAAGCTAGCATGAATTTCTCAACTTACTCAGCTTCACAATACTAAAAGAACTACTGTTGAACAAGTTAAGTGTTAAGTGGGGTACTTAAGATATTGTTGTCTTGTCCTGTGCTTTACTTCCTGCCAGCATTGATTCCTCTTCAGGCATTTATGCACTGAGCTAGTGCTGTCGTGGAACACCACACAATGAATAAACAACCACTTTCTCAGATCTTCTGGTCAAATACTCCCACACAGAGAATAATTTTGCCTGATGTATTGGGGGGGACTTCTGCTGAATGTGGTGGAGGGGCTGGCACAATTAGTTTACACAAAAACAATATAAAGAGTTGTAGCATGTCGGTGCACAATATAGGGGGAGGGGCAGGGACAACAAGTACAACAATGCACTGACTAAATTTGTTAGTTAAGTAGTCGATTAAATCAATTAATCACGACAGCCCTAGATTAAATCTATTCTTAACCGCTTGTATTCTCAATACAGCAATAAACCTGTGAAGTTGACAAAAAGAGTTAATTACTAAGGGTTTTGATGCCATACACCAATAAATTACAGAACATCTTCAAAATTGGTTGTAATATCCATTTATTCTTTCTCCCACTCACATTCTCAAAACGTATTCCACAGGGATACTGTATATTGAAAAAAATCATTTTGATTATTTCATACTATTTTTATATAATTTTTTGGGTGGCGATTTTTAAAATGAAAACCATTTTTCTTCATAATGCAAGCATTTTTTCACAAAACACATTTTTTATTGTTTTCACAATACTTTAATGAAAATCTATTTAAATTTAATATTTTCTAATATTAAAAATCTATGTTTAATACAAAACATGTTTATTCGATAATATGGATAGAATATACCTGGAAATTGGAAATGATCCAGGTAAAGTTCTGCTACCACTGTTTCATATAAATCTTAATTTAATGAAGCAGTCTGTCAAATCCTTACCAAAAGATGATATCCGTTTTATGTATTTGTGCCAAAAAGTTCTAAGTTTTATTGGAGGTTAAATTGAAAGAGGCCACTTTTCGCAATATAATATTAGAAAAACGATTTCTGATGGAGAATTTATGGTGCAATGAACTGTGGGCAATAAGAGGCATGGAAATAATTCAAAGAAGTAATTTCTAGGAGTTTAGATAACAATAAAGACCCAAATTATAAATAAATTGCGAAAAATGTATTAGTTAAGTTTAAGGAATTACGTTGAAACATGAGTTTCAAAGTTTACTTTTTTGGATTCACGTGTGGAGTTTTTTCTCTGAAAATCTTGGATCAGTGAATGAAAAGCAGGGTAAAAGAGTTCACCAGGATATCAAGGACATGCAAAGAAGGTACCAGGGACATTGGAATGTCAGTATGATGGTGGACTACTGCCGAACGATTCATAAGGATGCACTTGAAAATCTGTACAAGCAACAGGCCACCAAACAAGAAAAACTATGACATGATAAAAACTAACCATTGTATATCCATATTACTAACCAAGAATGGTAAACCGGATGGCATGGACCCAGGTACACGGCGGTGGACGCAGGAGACGTACTGCGCAGGCGCCAATAGCGCGCGTCTCATAAACCGCCAGCGAAGTGTGATCCACCGCGCACGAAGGAGTCACCGCTCAAAAACGAAAGAGCTCATGACATGAATGAGAAATGAAGCAACAACGTGCCCATACCGACACGGACACACAAAAAAGAGGATTCAGCGCTGCAGCTCAGATTCAAACAGAAGAGGCTACGGAGGCCCCACAGGTCCAAAAAGATAGAACAGAAGGCGCAGGCGTCACCGCGATAATGTGAGTGGCACTACTGCGGAGTGAAGGCACAGGCGTCACCGCCATATTGTGAGTGTCACTACTGCGGAGTGAACTTAGGAATAATGTGCTGCTTGGGAGTGTACAAACCGCTGAACGCTTTACACAAAATTCAAACACAATACAGCTCAACGATACAAACACGAGCTCGCCTGGATACGATCAATGAACGCAGGTGCCTACAACGCGCGTCTGACACTGCGGAAGCAAAGCAGGCATGGGTTCAAAACGAACGACCTCGCCTGACGGATATACAAACACGAGCCCGCCTGGATAAACTCAATGAACGCAGGCGCCTACAACGCACGTCTGACATGCTGCGGGCAAAGCGGGCACGGCTCCAAAACGAATGAGCTCGACTAATGTATTTCAGGATACCCAACGCCGGGGGTAGGCGAGCAAAGCGAGCAGGGGGCGGAGCCCCCTTGTAAATACACTAAAATGCATTGTTTATAAATAGTAGACAGACTAAGTATTTTCATATTAACTTGATTTAGAACAATTATGGTTGTCAAAAGTATCAAAATCGATAGTTCGATATTTCAACATTTTAAAGTTACTTCATTACTCAATTTTCATGGTACTGATTGTATAGCTTGTATTACGAATGTACTTCCAGTTCTCTCTGGCTTTTGACAATTGACACTCGTAGGCTATCAATCTGCATGGCTGGAGTTGCAGCCCTGTTTCCACCCACACGCAAGTTTTAATAAGACGACAACTTCAGCAGCATTGGAGCCTTCACTGGCATGCTTAATTGACAACGAGAGCAGCCAGAGAGGCATCTGGAAATACATTGGCTTTGTGACAAATGGGGACAGAAAACAAGAATATACAAGGTAAACCTGTATGCAAGTTTTACTACTGCACAATACCAACTAAAGGGAGAAAATACACCTAATTTAATCTCAAAGTTGAAGGACTAACACTGTAGGACAGACTGACGTTATATATTTTTTTTGCTATGGCCAAAACACAGACCCTGGTTTAAAAGCCAAAGCCAGATACTGTTATTAGCAGCTACAAAGTCTCAATCTCCATGGCAGGGTGCCTTTCTATAATGCAGCTTTTGCGATTTATATGAAAAGATAAAGAAGGACAAACAAACTGTAATTGCCTTTACTACACTACTGGCATGTTGACTTATCTTGCTTAAAAGGAAGAATCCTAACTCACCTATTCTAAGTCAGTGGGTAACTGATGTTATATACTATTTGAAACTGGAAAAAATCAAATTCGCACTTAGAGGATCTGTACAAAACCTTTTCAAAACCTTGCAGAATCTAATAAATAACATTTTAGAATAAGAATTTAAATTGAGGAAGCAGGTTCTCGCCCCTCTTTTACTCCATTTATCTTTGTTCATTTATTAATTTATCTATTTACTTATTTTTTTACTAGCATAAAGTTTTACACTGCTGGCCTAGCTGCCTTTCTCAGGAGTGGGGGTTGATTTGTTTCAAACCATTTTTTTTTTTGTAAAACTTGAGTTATTTGTATGGAATTTTATTTGATTTTAATAAAATCAATAAAATTATAAAAAAAAAAAAAAAAAAGATCAATTCCAGACCTTGCAACATTGCAGGGACATCTCTTGAAAGTACGAGCTGGGCATCCAATTTCAAACATAAGCCCATGACTCAAAGATGCGTAATATTGAAGAACACAACTTTGCAACAATGGTCAACAAATTGTATTTTTTTAAATGACATTAAAGGCTTTCTATTCTGCTCTTTCCTTTAAAATCCCTTGTAAGACTCTCACTTATTGTTCTTCTCATCAAGCTATAGCTCATCCTGGTCATTACTTTAGTTGTTCATACCCAGAACCCATAACTTAGAGGATGTGGCTGCAACAGAGGTTGAAGCAATCCCTTTTCTCCAAAGGGCAACTGTACTGGACTGGAAGGGAGGAATACTTATTTGTATTGGAGTTGGACAAGGTTATCATTAGTCCAAACTTGCTGAGGAATAGCAAGTACACAAGCAAGAGAAAGACCTATGTGAAAGCCACACATTTGCCTTGCTAACAAGGGGAGAGAACTGATCACCAGCTGACGTAACTTTGCTAGCAACTGAGGACACTGCTTACACCAGAACAATAAGTTCAGCCTCTTCAATTACAAGAACTATTAAATTAAAAACTTAGTAGTTGGGCAAAAGCCAGATAGATAGATAGAACCGCAACAGAGAAAGTAAATGTTAATGTAGACTTTTGCTGATCTATGAAATGTGTTCATAAATTGAATAGAACTTTCAATTTCTGGCATCCTGGTCGGAAAGCGAAACAATAATCCCTTGCCTTTCCTACAATATGCGAGTCAATACAAAGAATTTTGAGAAGTACCCGATTTCTAAATTTTAAACATTAGTAAATGCAAATCTGTAAACTGTTGATTTTGAAGTAGCATATGGCATTTACTAGTGGTGCTACTCCTCTGTGTGCCCATATATTTCCAAGCTGTGCTTCAGCCCATGTATTTACTATGTCAGGGCTTAACTGCAACCCAACAAAACCACGTCTCAGTCTTTCATTCAAATAAAATGTGGAAGTTACAAAGACACTGTAGTTTATTTACACAAAATTGCAAAGTGCACTGCCTGCATTTATGCAAAGCCTTTAAGTATATTAGTGGTCCATTTGTGTGTGTTACGTTTCTGACCAATTGTTTACAAAAGAACACATTGATGTCCTTTTTTACTTGAATATTTATTTTTAAAAATATTTTTATGTACAATGTTTACAAAAGTTTTCCATTCTTATTCAATCGACTTTTAATGACATTTGTAACATTTTACTGTTCTACCTCATATTTGTTTTCATCAATGTCAAAAGGTTTTTACTTTTTATTGTTTACTGAACTTTACTCTTACTTTTTACAAAGGATTGAACTACTTTAATTATTTTCATTTAATATCTAAAATTATTATTTGTTTCCATCAATTTAAGAATGTTAATGCATAGAAAACTGAAACATATTGAAATACACTTTCTGTTTAGTTATATCATTTAATTTATTGGGTATCAAACATTGTATCAATTTCAATACTTTTCTCAGTATAGTATCAAAGTTGGTATTGTGAAAACTCAAAGAACAATATTGTATATATAATACATTTGGTAATTTGTTACTTATTTTTTCAATTTTGTACTTAAATATGATGTGATAGAAAAATTTATATTTTTTTTTGTTGTGGTCATAAATGTAAATAAAAACAACTTCACCAGGGCCTAGCATATACATCTTCAAGGACATGGGATGAAAACCAGCATTCCAAACGGAAAGCCAATTAAATACACATGGAGAATGTCCAAACTGCACATGGGCTGTGACAAAAAACACCCTATTGTGTTAAAAAAACAACTTTTTTCCATCTCTGTAACATATCCTGTGTTTCCTCTCCTATTCCGATGCTGAGAAACTTGTTCATGCTTTTATTAAATCTCGCTTTGACTAATGCAACTCTACTGACAGGTGCTCGTCTAATCTTTTACAAAGCTCCAACTAATTCAAAACTGTGCTGCAAGATTCCTTACACAGGCACTCAGCAGCAAGCAAATCACACCAACTCTGCTCCGTTTCTGTGTGTCTTACAGGACTTAATATAAAAATATATTACTAACCTACAAAGCTTTAAAAAGGCATTGCACTGGAGTACATCAGTAACCTCCTCCACCTTTAAGCATCATGTTTGCCTATGGAGATCCATTCTGTCAGTCTTGTTGTGCCCCAAACTAACCTTTGCTCTGTGGATAACTTCAGCCTTCGGCACAGCCTCTCTAAATTAATGAGATCAGCCGACTCAATTCTTTAAAAAAAATAGTTTAAAAAAAAAAAACAAAAACACTTTTGTTCAGGGATGCCTTTAACTTCTTCTAGGCCTTTTTTTCAGTTTATCCTCTCCGTCCAGTTGCTCTGTATGACTTGCAACTGTATTACAAATAATGACATTTGTGCAGATTTCTTTGAGTATTTTGTATATTTATTCTGATTTATTTTCCCTTATTCTAATTCAACGCTTTGTATTTTCTGCATTCATTTAGAGGCTCATGCAGATATTGTTTGTTTCCAATGTTGTATATTCCCTGTTGTTCATTTTGAATTTTTGTGATTTGCGTTGCGCATGAGAAAGGATCTATATAAGCATTATATATGTATTATTATCATTATTCATTTTATGAGAGAGGACATGCAGGTGATGGGTGTAACAAAACAAGATGCAGAGGACAGAAAGATATGGAAGAAGGTGATCCGCTGTGGCAACCATAGACATATACAGTGGTGTGAAAAACTATTTGCCCCCTTCCTGATTTCTTATTCTTTTGCATGTTTGTCACACAAAATGTTTCTGATCATCAAACACATTTAACCATTAGTCAAATATAACACAAGTAAACACAAAATGCAGTTTTTAAATGATGGCTTTTATTATTTAGGGAGAAAAAAAATCCAAACCTACATGGCCCTGTGTGAAAAAGTAATTGCCCCCTTGTTAAAAAATAACCTAACTGTGGTGTATCACACCTGAGTTCAATTTCTGTAGCCACCCCCAGGCCTGATTACTGCCACACCTGTTTCAATCAAGAAATCACTTAAATAGGAGCTGCCTCTACACAGAGAAGTAGACCAAAAGCACCTCAAAAGCTAGACATCATGCCAAGATCCAAAGAAATTCAGGAACAAATGAGAACAGAAGTAATTGAGATCTATCAGTCTGGTAAAGGTTATAAAGCCATTTCTAAAGCTTTGGGACTCCAGCGAACCACAGTGAGAGCCATTATCCACAAATGGCAAAAACATGGAACAGTGGTGAACCTTCCCAGGAGTGGCCAGCCGACCAAAATTACCCCAAGAGCGCAGAGACGACTCATCCGAGAGGTCACAAAAGACCCCAGGACAACGTCTAAAGAACTGCAGGCCTCACTTGCCTCAATTAAGGTCAGTGTTCACGACTCCACCATAAGAAAGAGACTGGGCAAAAACGGCCTGCATGGCAGATTTCCAAGACACAAACCACTGTTAAGCAAAAAGAACATTAGGGCTCGTCTCAATTTTGCTAAGAAACATCTCAATGATTGCCAAGACTTTTGGGAAAATACCTTGTGGACTGATGAGACAAAAGTTGAACTTTTTGGAAGGCAATTGTCCCGTTACATCTGGCGTAAAAGGAACACAGCATTTCAGAAAAAGAATATCATACCAACAGTAAAATATGGTGGTGGTAGTGTGATGGTCTGGGGTTGTTTTGCTGCTTCAGGACCTGGAAGGCTTGCTGTGATAGATGGAACCATGAATTCTACTGTCTACCAAAAAATCCTGAAGGAGAATGTCCGGCCATCTGTTCGTCAACTCAAGCTGAAGCGATCTTGGGTGCTGCAACAGGACAATGACCCAAAACACACCAACAAATCCACCTCTGAATGGCTGAAGAAAAACAAAATGAAGACTTTGGAGTGACCTAGTCAAAGTCCTGACCTGAATCCAATTGAGATGCTATGGCATGACCTTAAAAAGGCGGTTCATGCTAGAAAACCCTCAAATAAAGCTGAATTACAACAATTTTGCAAAGATGAGTGGGCCAAAATTCCTCCAGAGCGCTGTAACAGACTCATTGCAAGTTATCGCAAACGCTTGATTGCAGTTATTGCTGCTAAGGGTGGCCCAACCAGTTATTAGGTTCAGGGGGCAATTACTTTTTCACACAGGGCCATGTAGGTTTGGATTTTTTTTTCTCCCTAAATAATAAAAACCACCATTTACAAACTGCATTTTGTGTTTACTTGTGTTATATTTGACTAATGGTTAAATGTGTTTGATGATCAGAAACATTTTGTGTGACAAACATGCAAAAGAATAAGAAATCAGGAAGGGGGCAAATAGTTTTTCACACCACTGTATACTGTAGATAGACGCTGCATTCACTGTGTTGCCCAGTCGACACGATACGTCAGTGTGTACGCCATATTGTGAGTGGCAAAACTACCATTTAAACTAATACAGGTAAATGTGGAAACCGGGTTTTCTGATGAAAAAACAATAACATTTAAAACAGTATCGTTTACATACAACAGATTTTGGCGAATCGTTTAAATGCAATTATTTATATCCATTTATACACTAATAATGGCAATTATTAAATAATAATAACTGTTATTATTAAATAATTCCTCCTATATAAGTAACATTTCTCGGACTGCCTTCTTCCATCTCCGAAAAATTTCTAGACTTTGTTCTGTTCTTATGCAACACAGTACTGAAGTATTGGTTAATGCCCTAGTCACCTCACGTATAGATTACTGTAATGCTATTTAATCTGGCATCCAACAAAAACTTATCCATCGCTTACAACTTTCTCAAAATTCTGCTGCCAGGATAATAACCTGCTGTTCTAAATCCACTGAACATATTACACCTATTCTCTCTCAACTTCACTGGCTCCCTGTTAACTACAGAATACAATACAAAATACTGGTCTTAACATTTAAAGCTCTCCACAACCTTACTGATCTCCAACAGACTTACACTCCTCTCCCTCACTCAGATCTTCATCTGCAGCTCGACCTTCTGTACCGAACATCAAACTCTGTTCTATGGGAGCTTGAGCGTCTCTCATAGTGCTCCTCAACTCGGGAATTCTCTTCCCTCTCATATACGTCAGCTCGATTCAATAACACAGATACTGTACTGGCATCATATGATCAAAGCTACCACTTGCTCACATTAAAAAAACAAAGGAGGTTTGAGGATTCCTTCTGAGGGTACAGTCAAGGTGGTCAAAGTAGCTGAGCGTGTTATCCCACAGTCGACATTAGGTGTCAGTGTATCTTTGATCAATCAGTTTGTTTGGGCTGAGATTGGTTCAGATGATGTGTTTTTTCTCAAGGAGCACATTGAGGAAACACAGTTTGAAATTGACAACCATCATTTTATGCTCATGTCTTTAGTTGTGTCTGTCTTCCACAAACTAAGGCTGCACCATATTGCCAGACTGAATACTCTCAAATTACACAGTGGCAACACATGGAAAAAGCTATGTAAGACAGTTCTACTTCATGGATTTTATATCCTATCCTGTATATATTTAAGTAACCACATTGTTTGTGTGTGTGTGTGTGTGTGTGTGTGTGTGTGTGTGTGTGTGAGAGAGAGAGAGAGAGAGAGAGAGAGCGAGATTGAGAGAAGAATGAGTGAAATGTTTTCAGAAATTATTAAGCCAATTTCTATACAATAAAATTGTTTATTTTTGAAATTGAGTATCATTTCTCTGTTAAAAGAAAGACAAACAAAGATAACTGACAGTAACAGTGCAAAATTCACAATTGGTACGCCAGTTTGAAAAGACAAGTTTTGAGGGCAGTTTTAAACTGTTTATTGAATCGGGCTGACGTATATGAGAGGGAAGAGAACTCCCGAGTTGAGGAGCACTATGGAAGACGCTCGAGCTCCCATAGAACAGAGTTTGATGTGCGGTACAGAAAGTAGAGCTGCAGATGAGGATCTGAGCGAGCAAGAGGGAGTGTAAGTCTGTTGGAGATCAGTGAGGTTGTGGAGAGCTTTAAATGTTAAGACCAGTATTTTGTATTGTATTCTGTAGTTAACAGGGAGCCAGTGAAGTTGAGAGAGAATAGGTGTAATATGTTCAGTGGATTTAGAACAGCAGGTTATTATCCTGGCAGCAGAATTTTGAAGAAGTTGTAAGCGATGGATAAGTTTTTGTGGGATGCCAGATAGAATAGCATTACAGTAATCTATACGTGAGGTGACTCGGGCATTAACCAATACTTCAGTACTGTGTTGCATAAGAACAGAACAAAGTCTAGAAATTTATCGGAGATGGAAGAAGGCAGTCCGAGAAATGTTACTTATATGGGAGGAATTATTTAATAAATGTCATTATTAGTGTATACATTGATATAAACAATTGCATTTAAACGATTCGCCAAAATCTGTTGTATGTAAATGATACTGTTTTAAACGTTATTGTTTTTTCATCAGAAAACCCGGTTTCTACATTTACCTGTATTAGTTTAAATGGCACTTTTGACACTCGCAATATGGCGTACGCACTGACGTATCGTGTCGACTGGGAAACACAGTGAATGCGGCGTCTATCTATATATGTCTATGGTTCGTATAGTCTCTCAAAGGGGCTTTCGCCCGGCTACCTCCCACATACCTAAAATCTACACATTACGTCAACTGGCTACTCTAAACTTCACTGGCTTTGTTGAGTGTGGCGTCCCGTCCTGAACTCCATCCTGCTTCGGGAGGTGGTTCTAAAAAGGAAGATTTTCCGTTCTTAATGTAGCAATGAAGAACACGTTGCTCTATCTTTAAAAACAGATGAGGAAGCAGCCGTCGTTTAACTCTCCACTGTCTTTTTGAACGAGCATTTCGGACAATACGATGTAAATATGGCCTCGTGCAGTATAACAACATTTACAGTGTTTTACTACTAGAGCTCGTAAGCTTAACGGTTAACCTTTAGCTGGGTGACACACACAGTGAATCTTACCTGCTTTTCTGCGATGCCACGAAGGAGATGGGTAACAGCCTCCTCCTCCACACCCACTTCAGAAAAAGTCGTCGAAAGTAACGCCTTTTAACTGTCCTGTTGAACAAGGTCTACGCTACACTTTCCGCTGATTATAGTAGAAGTCACCAATTTCTCCGTTCTTGTTCGAAACCACAAGTTATAAAGGAAAACGTGTTCACCCGTGAGTGGCACATACGGACTCCTGCAGGGCTAGTTGTACAAGCAACTTCAACAATTCTAGTTCACCTCCAGACTGCCTTGGCGGCGAGTAACCCGGGAAGGGTGGCGCTTTTCGTGCAGCTTAAAGAAGCAGGACAGCATGAAGAAGCCGCCAGCGCCACCCGCGTCTTTGCGCGCGCCTAAGTATTTCAGTTAAGAGCCGCGGCAGATGCCGCCGACTCCACATTTGAACGTCTTGTGCAGCGTCGCGCCATTCCGGCCGCCTGTACGTATCGTGAGGTCCTTCGTCTTCTGTTACGATTGCTAATGTTTAATCACTCGTTTAGCATTGGGTATTCATCGCGACTCCTTTATTTGTGTAAACAGTTTAAAGCCAGACTGAAGAAAAGACGCCCACCTCCCCACTTTTATTTTAAATAGCACCAAGAGGGGGGCAGTCCTATCCTTAATAATTTTAGTACATATAAACACTGTGAAGCATGGCATTAACGACAAGTCTCAAATACTACTGATATTAAATTTTACAATAAATAGATATTCTTCTGAGGAAAATATTTAATATTTTTTATAATGAAAATATTGACCCAATAAATCTATACCAACAAATATCGCCCAAGGTTTTTCTTTCGTTGCCTGTACGAGTCAGACATTGTTTTTAAAAATTGTTGTATCGTTTCTAGTACGCGATGAAAGGGGTGCTGTTGATAAATGAACACATAAAAATAATTAACTGTACTTGTTTGAAAATTGTTTCCAGTTGGGATTCATTTTAAATATTGAAGTAATAAATTATTTTAATCAGGCTTCAGCAAGGATACCTATATTAGGCCCATGCAGGAAAAACCGGAAGACCACAACAACAACTGCAGGAGGTAAGTTCTATATTCTGACTTTAATGCCAACGCTTCCTTTTATGAGTTCCAATTGTGAATAAATTCCAGGATCTTACTTTGAGAGTAAAATAACTTGACAATCCGTATTGGAGGGTAGTCTATAAAAACCGTTGTCCACCTACATATCCTCCTTATGGCTAATTTGATGTTTTGATTACTAGATCAATTTAAAATTGCGAATGTCAAGCTTATTTAAAGGAAAAATGTTTACTGTATCATTTCGAGTTAATTTTAAGAGAGGATCTTAAGAATTATATACTGTACAAGTCGAATTTGGTGAAATGTCTCGAGGGTTACCAAGACTGGTGTTACTAATTGAAATGTACAAGGAAGAATGCAATCGGCGAATGCGTCAATCTCTTTGCTTTAAATAGTTTGTTAATTTTGATAAGAACAACTTAGTATTTAAATTTATATCATCAAAATACAATGAAATCTAGACGATATTGCAGTGTTTAACATCCATCCATTATCCAACCCGCTATATCCTGTCAGTTTTAATATGGGTGTTGTAGGAAAAAAATCCTGAGGACAGTTCAAAGAGAGACCCCCTTCAAGGTAGCTTGGGCGTGCAATGGTTTGCAAAAATAAAATGGGGTGAATACAACACACAAAACGGAAAACAAGTAGTTCTATTCTCAGAGCTAGATGACCAATATATCATTGCCACCTCAGAAATACAGTACAACATAATTTGTTCTTGCACAGTGCTTCTTACCAAGTGCAGGTACAGAATGCTGCTACAACTCCCAAAGCAAAGTGCAACATAAAATTATACAAGTCACTACGTTCAGATAAGCACATTTTAAAGGTACAGATTTGTTCAAGTATACAGAAAACAAAGTCAAAACTGATTATCATAAATGGAAACCAACAATATCTGTCCATTGTAGAAGCATAGCCAATTGACAATGAAGGAGATGAAATTATAAGAAAGAGAGTCAGAGTCAAAGACAAAGTCAGACACAGTGGGAGTCTTGGAGACCACAGCAAACCAGCTGCCTACCCCATCCTGGGCATTCTATAGCAAAGCTAGTACTGGGCTATCCAACCTGGTGAAAGGACCCTTTTGTTGCTCCAATGATTGATTGATTGATAGATTCCAATGCTCTTTTATTTGAGATGACTTTTCCATAGGCAGGAGTAGTTACACCAAGTGCCACATCATGATACTGAGAAGAGAAACAGAATAGAGGAGGGTTAGTAATGGTTTATGTATATTGTATTGCATATTTTTTGCACAGATAACTAACAGTCAGAAATGTAGTATGCACAGCTAATCAGTAGCTGTAGTCTGGGTATGCTAGACTAAAGTGGTGAGTCTTTAGGCTTGATTTAAAAGCAGAGACTAAAGGAAGAGGCATCTCTTATGTTAGCGGGCAGACCATTCCACAGCTTCGGGGCCCTGTAACTAAAAGATCAACCACCCACTGTTATTTTATTAATCCTTTTATCAATTGTAAGCAGGCTGGCATCTTGAGATCTTAATGCGCACTGTGAATTGTAGTGACAAGTTCAGATAAGTAGGCAGGGCCTTGTCATTTTAAGGCTTTATTTGCTAAAAGGAGACTTTTGAAATCAGCCCAAAACTTAACAGGGTACCGGTGTAAGGACTTAAGAACGGGAGTTGTGTGTTCATAACTTTTGGCTCTTGTAATAATTCTTGCATCTGCATTTTGAGTTAACTAAAAGCTGTAAAAAGATTGAATTGAACAGCAAGTGAATACTGCTTTGCAGTAGTCAAGAAAGGCTCCAACTCAGTCCTCTATGGCACCAACGGTTTAGATTAGTGGTTTCCAATCCCAGTCTTTGGGGAGATCTATGGCTGCATGTTTTTGTTCAAAACAGTTTCACAATTAGTGAATCCCTAACGACAATGGAATTAATAGTCTTTGTATTCAACCGAATTTATGATTAATTTTACTGACATTAGAATGAGCAGAGAATAATTAAGTATCAAATGTAGTAATATGTTTAGATGTTCAGATTGCTTCACCAATAGAATCTGGTTAATTTTCTTCTAAACGAGATACATTGCTGGAAATAGTGCATGTGATATGTGAAACAAAATTAAACAATTGGGTAATTTGTTAATTAGGTTTCAATATTACTCTCAATCATTATATATAATATGCTACCTTGGCTGTTCGTTTGACTGTCCAGGATTTTAAATCACCTGTAGCTCGCAAACCATTTGACCTGTTGACCTGAAATTTGGTATACATATACTATGTGACATCTACTATCCGCTTTCAGGGTAATGATTGACCTATTCCTATGTTATTGTAAAGTCAACTCTAGGCAGCGGCCACCAGGGTGGCCGTGTGGGGCATGCGTACAGGAGCCGTTCTCATTGCCACCACTGTCGCCGTCACTTTCCCTAAATATTCATATCTTAATTCATTCTTCAGGCAGATTGAAGACTTAAGTGGCAGCTTAAGTGAAAAATTAAAGAAAACGTACTAAGTAATTGCAACACAAACACTGACTTAATCAGTTGTAATGCGAAAAGATGCTGCCGAAAGAAGAGAAGAAGCGGGCTGCTAGGCTGGAGAAAGGAAGAGCTGCTCAGGAAGCAGAAAACGGATCAACCTCTGAGCAAATGAATGCTAAACATACAGAGAGTGTATGAAAACTAGGAATGCTCAAGTCAAGTGAATTCACTGCACGTTATCATGCAGTGCGCCATTACCGGTGTAAAATAAATAGAGAACTAATATTTAGGAGACTGAAAAGTATGGGAATAAAAAACTAAAAATCTTTAGAGTCTTGTAGTGTGAAACAAAACACTGGCAAAAATGTGCTGAAATAAATAGGTTGATATATTAAAGAAGATCTGCATCAGATAGTAACAGCTATAATATACAGCTGGTGCGAAACCTTCCACAAAAACACACAAGTTAAAATAAGTGTGTTTATGTTAAAATAAGACTCACTTTATACAGTTACTTACTAAAAATCAGGACTGTCAAGGTGTGGATGCTGTCCTAGGAAGCTTTTGGTTTAGCGATTTGATGTTATTCATAAGTTATGTTTTCTGATGTCCAAATCGCATGGTCTCATGTCTCTTAATCTCTGATGTTGCTTCCTATGTTACCGTGCTGTCATTTTATTCTCTTTTGGTCCATCAGGTAGGCCATATTTATGTTAAAATGCACATGTGGGGTTTCTGGACAGGTGACATTGCTCACATGTGATTGGCTATCTTGTCTTGATAACGGATGACCCTGATCAAAGTGTTTTATCTTTTAAGTACCTCCACACTCTTTCCAGTATTAATTGTAAATTAATACTGTAATTGTTATCCCTATGGCATCCATCTGTTCCCAGGATATAAATTAATTAAAACAGGTTCTTTGGCACCTGTGCCTTTTTCCTATTTAAAGGTCATAAACTAATTGGAAAAGAAACTGACAGGAACAAATGCATAAATTGCAAGTACAATACAAAAGGATGCTCACAATGACTGTAATTAAAAGCCAGTAAATTCCAGTTCATCCTGTTTCATTTGAGCAAAGTAATTACAATTTAAACAGTCTGCAGTTCAAAAATTGAAGATTTTCAAGCCGCGACACCAAGACAACTAAAATGAAGCATAAAAATATTTTTTGAGCAATAAGTACTTCAACAGCAATAATTTACTTTTCTTTAAGAAACTGATTTTGAACAAAAGCCTGCTGCCACTATGGCCATTGAGACAAATTTGCAGACCTTTAACCAATGTACTGCATAAAAATGGAACTGAAACATTTCCCTTTGTTGCTGATCACAAAGTCCTGCAATTTCACAAAATGTCTCCTTTTAGTTAGATAGGCCTTGATTCAGGACAGCATGATCTACCAGCAATATATTGATCTGTTTTTCCTAACAGAAGAGGGTGTATTGCATTAAAAGCACTGTAGAACTCAACAACATGATTCTTGCCATTGTGCTGGTCTTGTCTAGGTTGGAGAAGGCTCCTTGCAGCATTTAGATTCAAATGTCATCTGCTGCTTTACTCTTTGTGATTGGTAGACAAATTGTTGGGGGTTCAGGGTATCTCAGTTGTCTCAGAATGAGCCTATAAAAAGTCTTTTTAAAAGCATAATTTGAGAGCTACTGGTCTGTAGTCCGTAAGAGCATTAGGGTGACCATTTTTAGGTAGGATGTCCACCACAGCTGTAGCACTTTCTGCAGGTTTAGAGCAAGGGTGAAGAGGTTTTCAGTAAGACTGCTAAAATGATTTATTTGTAAACAATTTGACTATTTATTAGATCATTCAATTAATATAATAACTGATTTTTTTCAAATAATTCAGTTAGACATATGAATACGTGCTGTATTTAAATATTGAATAATTTTATATTTAAAATTTGATAAAGTATAGATATGAAAAAAAACACAACTAAAATAACTCTCAAAAAGAAGACAAATATGTCATTGCTAACAATACTGTCTTGTTTGAGTCTTAAAGCCTGAAAGTAAAAACTGTTGTGTTTGATTAATAATGAACTTATTAACATAACTTGGTGTTGGTAGTCCAAAATGAAGCAAGTCTTTTGGGTTCTTTTAGACCTCGGTTTTCCAATGGATCCACTCTAAAACTCCTTTCACGTGTATCTTAAAGTCCTTGTTAAATTAAGGTGTTGTTCATAGACATCTTGAATGTAGGTGATAGGCATATTTGGCATAAAGCAGCTTAATAAGGTTTGTAAAGTATAAATGATACCAACCGAAGTCCTATTGCAGAAGTCGGGCAACTCCCGTCCAGGTAAAAAACCACACTCCTCCCCCTGGCTTGGATGCCTTTTCTTATCCTATATATATATATATATATATATATGCTGGGGATGGTGTATAGATGTATGTGATAGTGTCCCTACCAGAGAGTTTCCCTCCACTATATGTCTGCAAGCATGATTTTGGTCTGCCATTGTGTAATAGTTAAAAGTAGAATAATGGTTATGCAATACCAAGTTAATAACAGACTATTTTAACTATTTAAAATACTCTCTGTATCTCTATATGGCTAACATCACTCTGGTTTCATTTTTATTTTATATTTTTTTGGATTAGATAAATTCTGTGTTCTTCAGCTTTACTAAAGTATTAGCATTGTTCACCTTCGTAGTCCGGGGCTGTTGTGCTTTACAACCTTAAGGTGTCACTAGAGTGGTTTTCCTGTATGACTCTTACTGTATAGCAAATTGTTTAGGAAAGAACATTTATGTTCTGCTACATAAAAATAGTTCAGTCTTGAGTAATAAGCATTTTATTTGCTGCACGCTATACAACATAACAGATTATACTACTTATATAACATGGTTCTTAGACCAGTATTATATGGAAAAATGTATCATGTCAATTTTACAGAAACTTGTAAGCTATGGGCATATTATTAAATTATACAAATTGGTATTGGTAAGCTTTATACTAACAAGCCCCAGTTGTATGGATATTTTTATTGAAATAGTAAGTCTAAATAAACAATGAGCCAATAGAAAAACAATTTAACACAGAATCAGGAAATACACTAACAGAAACTCCTCCAAACCTTTGTCCTCTCCCTTTAGACTATGACTGTTTACAACCTGTACATCTTTGATAGAAATGGGACCTGCTTGCATTATAGTGAGTGGAACCGCAAGAAGCAAGCTGGGATATCCAAAGATGAGGTAATAGAGATAAGTTGTTTGATTGTGAAATTTCATTATGTTTTTATAGTATTTTTAAATTATGAATTGTGTTGCTGTTTACATTATTTCATTCAGACCAATTTTATGTAGATGCAAATTAAAATAAAAAAAAATTATGTAATACATTCTTTTTTATAAGTGTATCTTATCATGCCAGGAAGGTCTTAATTATATGAAATTTTTAGTGTTTCTGCATTTATGTAACCAATGTATCTTTGGTCTCAGTTTTTTGTGCACCTTATGTATGTAATAGAAACTAAATCCTATAATCCATATACTTCTCTTTTAGGAATTCAAGCTGATGTATGGAATGCTCTTCTCTATTCGATCATTTGTCAGTAAGATGTCTCCTCTTGATATGTATCCTAACCAATTATCAAGAACTGTTCTGTATGCGCCAAACATTAAAGATTATTGAGTGTAGAAGAAATGTTTAGTTAACTGTATGCTTTTATTCCACTTTGACTAATCAAATGGTTTATAATCAGAGGACATTTATTACCTCATAGGCAATACTTATTTAGTACATAACATTAAATATACAGTTACTAAATTATTTTAATCTGATGTGTTTGAGTATAACCTATTCCCATCAGTCATCTATGATCACATAAGCAACAGTTAAAATGTGCACTATTTTATATAGCGTGTTTCATAATCTGATCTATCCAAAAACTGTTTTATAGATGCAGTACAGTTGTTAAAAATATTTACACTCCTTTAGCATAGGTAGTTAAGTGAGCATCTGTATCACACAGCAATCTCTGCAGGAAGAATGATTGCTTCTTTGTACAGTAGAGCTTTTTGGCCACTAGGCCAGAATGTCTACCTGTTAATAAGAATATAACTATGAATTTGAGATAGCACTATGTGTTATCTAAGAATAACATTTTTACTTTGTGAACTAATGATGGACAGTCAAACTTTTTTCAACTGGTAATACTGTTTGCAATCCTAGTATAAAGGTTGGGCTTGTTGTGTTTTAAAGTCTTATTTTTTTCAATCTGTCAGCTACAAAGTTGTTCATATAACTCCCTAAATAGACTGTGGATTAATTTATATTGTGCTGCATAAAATAGTAAAAGTGTAGAAAAAATAAGGAATATATTCCTACAGTTAACTTTTGAGGCACAGCTGACATTCTTAAAGAATTTCATAGCTGGCTGTTCAGGTCAGCAGCATGTTCAATAATTGGTAGATGAATTAAAAGAGAGATATTGTCATAATGTAAATCTGCTTGGGTAAGGGAACAGAACATTATTACAAGACTGGCAGTATATAAAAGTGAGAAGGATTATTTTGCTGTGTACACAGTGTCTAATGTAATGTTAACTTGTACAGTAATGGATAACACAACATAGACATGTACTATTATTTGATCATTTCATGTTTTATGGCTATTTTTTTAATTGAAAATTAGAATTTACCTTAACACAATGTAATAAAGGAAGGATGGGTTCTTGGCTTTTCAAACCAGCAAATATAAGCTGCACTATTATGAGACACCAACGGGACTGAAGATTGTTATGAATACTGATTTGGGTGTGCCCAACTGCAGAGAAATTTTGCATCAGATTTATAGCACGGTAAGAAAACTGAGTAACTTAAGGCCACTGCCTAACTTTCACCTGATCTGAAAGAATGTTGTTGCAATCACGCACTGAAGGATAGTATTGGAATAAAAGTACAAAAGAATAAAGTAATGCACTGGTCTGCAATAAGCAATACACTCTCTCATACCCACAAGCCTGTCATGGAAAAAACAAGTTCAGCAAATGAAGAGATAATTATCAGCCTGAAAATCAAAGCAAAAATAAAAATAGATCCAATTTTTTTTTTAATAACATTTGTAGCTGCATATCTCTAAGATTTCCTTTCATAACTGATGCTTACTGTATGTTCATGAAGATATTTTTTTTATAAGTTAATACACATTTTAAACTCTGAAAATTTAACTAACTTGAAAAAGCAATGATTAATGTGCAAATTTGGAGCACAGAAGCATGTATATTTTTTGATTTTGACAAACTGCCATTTCCATTTTCCACAGTATACATCCATCAGTACAGGGTGATAATGATAAACACTGTAGAGTTTGTCACTGCAAAATGAATTTAAAACTTAAAGGAGACAACTAGCTATGCTTTGTTTTATATAGTGATTATGCAACATCACTACTTGAACAACTAAATGTCTCTTCAGATTTCAGAAAGTATTTAATATCTGTCTTTACAGTGTGATGCTTCTATTGTGAGCTGCTTGCAATAATCTTTTGTTGCTTTGATCAACTACAGTAGTCCATCTAATAGAAAACAATTTTTGTCCATTTAGCAACTATTAATAACCTCCTTCGCTTTTCATGTACATCTGGAAGTGTGAGTTAAAAATGTTGAATATTTGTCAACTAGAAAAAATGTTATTATGTGTCACAGAAACATAACAGAATGTCAACATAAATACAATTAGACGGTATTTCCAGTATCCACTGTTGTACTGATGCATATTTAGTCCACGTCTATGTTGTGATATGTTATGAAACAGTCACCAATGAACACTCGACATCACAACCTGGACAGTAGAAATGTGTCACTTTGCACACTTTTCCTATAATATTATATCTGTTGTTGGAGCATGAAAGGGTTAAATGTCATTGTCTGATCCACACGATCATCACTGCCCATTGGATTATTGCTGCATTGTGCATGATTTTTAGGAGGCTAATGTCTTTCTTGTCTGTCCACTCAATCGCAATCATTTTTCCTTTTTGCCACACTAAAGCTTCTTGCGACCAAATTCACCAGGCATATCATGGTGTTTTGGTTGTACTGTATGCATCAGTTTCACTATCTGCATCAAAGTCCGATGACCAATTCACATTCTTTTCAAACTGGAGTTACCTTTTTTTTTTTTTTTTTTTGCATGTCATTGTGCATTTTGGTTGAAAGCTTTGCACCACTCATGACCTTTGAGGAGATACCACACACACAGAAATATTCATCATTTTTTGCAGCATTATGTTATTTTATCCACTAGATGGTAATAGAATATTTGTTCCGAGCCCTGTTTGGGCTTAACACTGTATATGCAAACAATAAATCATAACCTGAGAGACACTCAAGCTTAATCATTTTTACATGGAATTCAGAGCCTAAAAGACACTTGAAGTTAACACCAAGGAGCTTAAAGAAAGCTTGCTTCCAGGTGAAAGCAGTTTTGCTACAACTAAAATAAGCTTAGGTGATGCTTTCCGGTTCTTATATCTCTCATTACTCTTTTCCCAGTATCATAGTATTTGTAAATATTATTACATCTTTCAGTATACCTAGCTAGTTGTACTTTAAGTACATATAATTTTTGTATTTTGGTTTGTGTTTCGACTCTTTATATGTGACTTTAGACAAAAAATGTGATTATTGCCACTCTTTCATAATAAACATCACTCAGGTGTCATTTTAGCCTCGCTCAAGAAGATTGGTAAAAAAGTGAAACAAAGTTGAAAAAAGTGAAGCAAAGTATTTTAAAGGAATACTCCACCTAAAAATATGCGCTCTCTCTCTCTCTCTCTCTCTCTCTCTCTCTCTCTCTCTCTATGAGATATATAGTGGTGGCTGAGAAAAATATTTACTCTCATGTTTTAAAGGAGAACAGAAATAACAGCATTTCTAATAGAATGGAAACCTATGTTGACCAACCGCAAACAATGTCAAAAGTCTTCAGGTTACTCACCTTGCATATTCCACTTGTCAAGTCATCCAGTTGTATGATTACAATGTCAAAATGCATGCATTTTTTGTTAAATATTTTTAAATAAGTGTTTCTGGTAATTAAAGTAGTCTATAAACAGGAAGGTCTTTCACACAGGATTGTGCTTTTGATGTAAAAACAGCTTTCCCCTCTTATTTACTGATCAAAAGTCTTGGCCATCACTACAAACCAAAAAAAAAAAGTTTTTTGGGTGGAGTATTTCTATATACTATATATATCTTTAAATATCTTCTAGGTTGTGGTATCGAAGTACTACTTGTATAAAGCACTTACTCATTGTTTAAGTTCTAGATATAATTTGCTTGGGCATTTTCCTTTTTTTTAATTAAATTTTAGCAGAGTAACACCATAAAAGTGACTGGCGGGTTAATGTCCCAGTTACTCATCTTAGACTTTGGTCTGTTTAATCTGTCTGCTATTCTTGAAAACTGTACACAGTTCTTAAGTCTTTTTAAGGTTCATTCTCATATATTGTTGGTCTGTCTGTCTGCATAAAGCAACTTGACTCCCAGTGGGATGCTTATGCAGCAGTTTAGCATAATTAATGCTTCAAAGAAATTTGTAAGGAAAATTCTCAGTTTTTTTGGATATTGTGAATGCAGCATGCTGTGAAAAAAGGTTTTGAAATTTCAAAACTATTGAAAAGCATTGGCAAATTTTCAAATAAATAAAAAAATCTTTGCGACATCAAATGTAGATTGGTTAACTATATAAATTTGAATGTGTACATTTTGCACATATTACTCTTTTACTTGCCTGACAGCCACTCCTCACAGCTAAACAGTTCCTTAATACTTGTACATGTTAGGCCGGGTTTATACTTCACGTGACGCGATGCGTGCACCTGTGGACTCTACTGCTACACAAGCAGTGTACTGTTTATACTTGCACATATACTTTTATGTAAATCTGGATGATTCCACCAGGTGGCAGAGATATCATTACATTGAGTAAACAATGTTCGGCTTTGCTGTTTTCTGAATTGCCCGAAACATCCATTAAATTCTCAGGATAGTTTGCCATAATATCTCTGAAACGATAGATGTTTAATGATTATATCCATTAATCCAGGGACATGCCCATTCCAGCAAGCAACAGGTGCGAGTGAGAAACAATCCCTCGATGGATCGGCTCATCACAAGGTGAATACAAGCATACACATACACATCACAAATCCCCAAACCTGCATGTCCTTGGAAGGAAACCAGCGCACATTGTGGAAAACCACCAGAAAAACATGTAAAATATACATGCTTTAACACGTTTCATCATAAAAGTGATAGCAAGTATAAATCTAAGGATTCTAAATGTGCACAAAATTAGAATATCATAAATTTAATGTGTTCTGTGTGGCAACTACTGCCTGCCACTGTAGTCTCTGCAGAAGGAAGCCCCAGAAGCATGTAGTGATTAGGTTGGTTTTCAGATTCTGCTTGTTGAGGTCAGCAAACCATATGTGCTGTGTTTTCATACATTACAACCAAAACAACTTTATGGATGCATTATCTGCACATTATATTGGGTCATGTTGGGGACTGGTACAGCGCATTGCCGCACCCACCACATGACGAAACCGCTCTGGATCTCGGTTCGCAACCCCCCTAACCAGACATGCAGTCCAGTCCCACCCTCCGGAAATGAACCTTTATCTGCTGCAGCCAGGTGTTATGCAGGTGTCCCGTTGGCCTTGTTCAGCTGCTCGGGACCTCAGCAATGGGGATCCTAGGAGCTAGATCATCCTCGGGGAATCATGCCACATGGCCGTAGTGCCATAACTGACACTAACTCACAATGCAGGTAATGTGCCTCATTCGGGACTCAGTGAGCAACCTCTCATTTGACACAAAGTCAAACCAGTGGTACCCAAGAATTCTTCAAAGAGGCACAGTACTGAAGGAGTCCAATCTTTGTCTCAGGTCCCTGGATAACATTCATGTCTTGCAACTATATATCAAAATTGGGAGGATTTGGACCTTCGTCCTTTTGCAGAGATATCGGGAGCTCCACACACCCCTTTCTAGCGACCTCATGACCCCCCATGCTCTCCCAGTCTGTCTACTGACTTCATAGGAAGAGTCACTAGAGACCTGAACGTCATTGCTGAGTAAAGTAAACCTCTCGAAAAAACTGACACTCTCAACCGCAGACAGACACACTGCTGACGGCTGTGCCCAAGAGGTCATTAAAGGCCTGTATATTACAAGTATGATTCAATATTTCTCTGATGCTATAATTTGTAATTGCATTTGGTTATCACTGTTATGTTAAGCACATGACTCACTTACAAAAATATTAAAAACAAACTGTGATTATCAACTCCTTTTGAAGTAACTAAAAAATAATGCTTCAGCTTTTCAAATCAATAAGCCCTGGACACCCCTAAATGTTATACCATATTTACTGTTTCTAACTTGTTTTTTATTTTCATCTTTCAGCTTTTTGTGGAGTATGTTGTGAAAAACCCTTTGTGCAGTATGAACGAACCCATCCAGAGTGAGCTCTTCTGCACTAAGTTAGATGGCTTCATCCGAAGTCTTCCCTTCTTCTCAGCCAGGGCAGGATAATATCCATCAGATCTGGGACCGTTGAAATCCTTGGAATTCATGTGAACTGCTGCTCGATATTTCTGGCTTGAACAATGACCTGGGCATTTTCGCAATGGAAAATATCCTAAATGTCTGTTTCTAAATCATTGTTCATAGTCCAGGAGGTTTTTGGCTTGATAAGAATAAAAATGATTTTGAGATAATATTTCTCAAGGGAGAGACAAATTTAGTCTTTTATACCTTGTTTGTCTTTTTTTTTATATATCTCACAGTAGGTCAACGGTTTTTAACAGAATAACAACATACAGCCATGGCTCAAGTTTTGTTTAAAGCAATGCATCATAAATGGGGTTCAGTAAGTTTCCTTTTAGTAGGTAGAAAAGTGCTGATGTATCACTTTTGTTATAAAACATTTAGCTGGTTTTGACATGACTAAACAATTACTGTCCAGTTAAACTTCAAGACACTGGATATCCTAGCCAGGCTTGCCTGTGTTTTAAAAAGTGCAATTTGCATCTCATTCATAAGAAAATACTGTGACTGGATAGATATTGGGCGAAAAATGTAAAATTATTTAAGTTTTGATGTAAAATAAATTACCTGAATTATACTGCCGTTGTGTGTAAATCTATCTGTTATCATTAGCTGACCTTTATACAGTTGACATTTTAATACAGTGTATACAGTATATTTGAATGCAGTTTGCAAACACATTGGGGTGCAAGAGATCTATGGATACACTTGCTTCCTTAAATTAGAACAATCAATGTCTGCACTTTTCTGGTGAAACTCTTCACTTAGTTTCTTTTTCTTTCAGCAGATCATCTTTTTCCATATCTTCCTGTCCTCTGCATCTTGCTCTGTTACACCCATCACCTGCACGTCCTCTCTCACCACATCCATAAAACTTCTATTAGGCCTTCCTCTTGCCTGGCAGCTCTATCCTTAGCATCCCATTCTGTACTTTCCCATTCCACCACCAGGTTTCCTCTTCCTCCTTCCTCTGTCCAGATGTCACGCCAAGCACCCTTCTTGCTGTCACAGATACTACTTCTGCTGTAGTTGCTTATCTGTCTGGTAACTCTTCACTGCCACCCAGTGCCTGTCGTGCCTCCTCCCTGAACTCAACCTTGCAGTCTTCCTTTTTCAACTTCGACCATTTGATCCTTGGTTCTGCCCTCATTCTCTTCCTCTTTTTGATCTCCAACGTCATCATACAGACCACCATTTTATGCTGCCTAACTACACTTTCCCCTGCCACCACTTTGCAGTCTTCAATCTCCTTCAGAATGACCCTCCTGAATATGATATAATCTGCTTGTGTGTATCTTCCTCCACTCTTGTGTGTCACCCTATGTTCCTCTCTCTTCTTAAAATACGTATTCACCACAGCCATGTCCATCCTTTTTGTAAAATCCACTATCCTCAGCCTTCTTCATTCCTCCCCTTGACACTATACCTACACATTGGTTCCCTTCAACAACATGGCCATTGAAATCTGCTCCAATCACCATTCTTTGCCCCTTGGGTACACTGTCCACCACTTTATCCAACTCACTCCAGAAATCTTCTTTCTCATTAATCGCACAACCAACTTGTGGGGCATATGCACTAACAACATTCATCATCACACCTTCAGTTTCCAGCTTCATTATCATCACTTAGTCCGACACTCTTGACTTACTTAGAACAATTTGAATCCACCTCCAATCCACCCGACCTTACTCCCCTTCCATTTAGTCTCTTGCACGCATAATATATCAACTTTCCTTCTCTCCATCATATCAGCTAACTCTGTCCCCTTACCAGTTATACTGCCAACATTCAAAGTTCCTACCCTCAGAACCATTCTCTTTAACATCCTCCTCTCCTCCTGCCTCTGGACACCTCTCCCTCATCTTCTTCGGCCAATAGTAGTCCAATTTCTGCCAGCACCCTGTTGGCCAAAAGTACTGGTGGCAGCCATTGTTAACTCCTGCCTCAACCAATCCGGTATGGAAATCTGTATTGTCTGCATATTGATCTGGCAAACTTTTACACTGGATAGCCTTACTGACGTAACCCTTCCCATTTATCTGGTCTTGGATCGATCCGGCAAAAAGAAACACATTGGTTTGTTCATCTCCTGTGGCTGAATCCTTTCTCTTAGTTTAATAGATTAAATTATTATTTAATTATTTTATTAATGTGATGCCCTAAATATTGAAAATACATTTTGCAAAATAAAAAATCTAGCCTTCATGTACAATATGTAAATTTTTGTCAGTGTTTAATTTAAAACTGAAAACTCATTTGACCTTTCCATTTTGTTCTCAATAACTACTGTAGGCTTAATAACTATATTTAGTTTTATTCTTAAAGAGATACTTGCCTGTCTGATGCCTCATGTTTTACACGTGTTTTATGGACCACAACAGAATGGGGACAAAAGAAAAAGGGGCAGAGATAGCAGCTGATCTTGTCATATCTGCAAACCCTTCATATGGGAACTGTCTCCAGCAGGAAGCATGGTAAAGGCTCTTAGGAAAAGAAGCGCACTCCTGATACTTTGGAAATGTGAACCTAAGCTGAAAAGTCACGCAGTTGCATAATTTTACATCTTAAATGATAACAAAGCATTTATATTGATATGCTCAGGCAATGAGATCCGTGATTTCAGTCAAGCTTGACATACCCTCCAACTATAGGTTGTATAATGTTAAATTGGCCTTAGTCATCGCTTTAGATCTGTCTTCCATGTTGCATTACACAGACTATCCAGAAATTTTCAGTCATAAAATTTATTTGCATAGTTTAGCTGCATGTGCCAATGATTTCAGTCGTATAGTCTTGACATCTCAGCAACTTAAATTGGTGTCACATTGCGCTGCTTTCTGTCATGGGGTATGTCGATAAATTTGTCGCAGCACAACTTCAAATTACTGAAAATTGCTGCCTATTTTACATTTACTGACTGAGCGCCGATCTTCCAGTGCAGTCGTGCCTGCCACTTTTTCTGACAGCTAATAGTGTGTTGCCTGACAGAACAGCACTTTAGAATGGTTAACCGGTGCAGCGAGTTCAGCAGCTATTTGGCAGAGTTGGCACATTACCAGTTCTGTACGAAGGGTTAATAGGTGTAGTACATTCAGCCGCAGTCCCTCACTTTTTTTTTCTTTTTTCTATTCTGTTTAAGTACATAAAACACAAGACCACCGGCAGATGTGCTTTTCTTTTATTTTTGAATTTCAAAACACGTGTTCCTTATTCCTCATCACTACATTATATGCATTTTACTGCCCTCTGAATGCTTATTGGGTGTTAAGTTTCACATGCAAAGAGCCTGTCCCTCTGATCAAAGAGATAATCAAATCTGTTTAATTCTATCCTAGCTAGTCGCAGACTAGTTGGTCTAATCGGCTTCACAGATGCATGTTGCCAACTGCCTCTGACGGGCTAAGATTATGTAAATGAAAGCCACCTCTATAAATCACTTGAAAAGTCGTCTAATGTGACAAAGCCTTTAGTCCAACCAGTCCTAGGGCCAGGCGGGCTGTGTGTGAGAGTGTTCAGAACTAATGAGTGGTCAGCTGGAAATGCAATGTTCACAATGCAACCACAAAAACAGAGGAGCCCAGAGAAAGTTAAAAGAAGAAGAGAGAAGAGTAATGGTGCCTTTAAAAAAAATGAAAGGACGCAAGGGTAGCTGACTGCCCAACAAGAAGAGACATGTAAAACTATGGAGCTAGCATACATTTTTGTTTTACCATGATAAGACGAAAATAAAAAAAGATTGATCAAGATTGCAGCAGAACTTAACGTGCCAGGTAAGCAGCAATGTTTATTACTCACATATTATACCTGTTGTTAGCATGCTGAACATACCCCTGGATGGTGGTACCACATTACAGAAGTTTGTGCTGTTGCTTTACCTGACTAGCATTCAAAATCTGCGCACAGCTGTTGTCTGTATGGCGTGTCTTGGCCCTTCCTTTTATTCTTCCCTCCACCTCCCCAGAGTTGTGTAGAATTGGTGTTGGTGAAGTCATTTTGTGCCAGGGGTAAGTGTGTGTGTGAGTGTGTGGCTAACCCTGGGATGGACTGTCGCTGAGTTCACAGCATTTTCCTCCTTCAGCCCCATTCTGCTTGGGCCTCCCCCAATCCATCATTCTATCCCCTCTTGGCCCCTCGACTGGAGTCAGGATTTTTAATAAAGGACTAAAACCTTAGCCAATCTCCTTGTACATGTATGGGGTTTCTTTTGGCACTGCAGCATACCAATAATTTGTATGTCAGTCCTGGCCTATTATTTATTATTTGTCATACTGGGTCAGATTTGAGTTCATATTGAAAAGCTGCACGTGAATAATTTTGGCAATGCTGTGATTTCATCTGAAGAGGTCAACATAAGAACTATTGGGTCGTTCAGTGCTGCAGAATAATGAATCCAAAGGAATAAAGCAGAAGCAATGCTGGCTCCAGGAAAACTTACAAAAACATGCAGAGCCATGTTACAGTGAGAGTATTTTTGAGTGCAAGTACACGATGTGATTCATGACCAATTATTTTTTGTTTTTTTGTTTGCTTGTTATTTTTTTTTTTGAGAAATACACATACACTAGATTTATAAATTGGATAAAAATGTGACTGCACTTTTTAACAGTCAGTTTTCTGGAATGTTCATTAAACTCATTTTTTTCTCCTGTTCCCACAGTTTGACCCTGAATACCAGGGGCCTTTAACATCCATGGATGGCAGTAAGAAAAGATTCTCAAATGCATCACATTTGGTAATGGGGGAGCGCCCAAAGTCTGACTGTGCCCTGGCTTCAACAGCAAGTGGTTCCAGGACTTGAGTGGGAAAGTGTTCTCCTGGATGTGGCTGATGCATCTAACAGTTGTGAGACTCAGAAGTTCATGCTACTGTAACAGATGTCCACTGCCATGATTCCTGGTTTCAACAACCTTCATGATTCAATTGGTAGCAAGTTTCAGCTGAGCTCCATGATCTCAGAACAAGGACCAAGACAGGAATAATGATGAAATACAAGAATAAGAGCAATGTGAAGCACAGACACCTAAATAAATCAACAGAATTAGCATGCACCACATTAGATTTCTGACACCAGCCACAACAAACGTGCTATCCATTTTCCGGATCACGACTTCAACCTGTACACATATGGTACGCAGCAGTGTCCTTTGCTGCATTGTGTATTACGAGTTAAACTGTTCTGTTTTTGTAAATTGAAATTTATTTCACATCTTTAATGGCAAAATTTCAGCACACGCTAACTTACTGTGAACCACTGCAATGTCCCTGCGTTGCTCCTTTCACACAAATCTCCTTTGCCATTACACTTGACCTTCCCAAGAAACAAAGTACTGATCTAGTGCCCCCCTCTAATCCTTGGCCTGTTGGGTGGATTTCCATGATTATCACAATGGAATACAATATTAAGAAAGGCTCAATTCCTTCTGTGTCCTCCATGTCTGCTACTAAAGGTGGCATGTAAGTATCAGAATGCCACTGTCTGACATACTGTAGCTATGTATGCAAACTGCTACTGTGGTAATCTTTGCCACCTTGTCAGAGAAATCAATCTAGCTTGTAAGAATCCTGAATGCTCTCTGGGAATGTGTTCTTTTAGAACTGTAGCTTATACTTGACCATGTGGGTGTCCCGTCCTAGTAACCACAGCAGAGATTTTAAGACTTTGAATACTTTGCAACATTTAATTTTATCTTCTAATATAATACACTACTGTGGCTGTCCTTTTGTCTGTCTGGGATTTTAAATCACCTGTAGCTCGCAAATTGTTTGACCTATTGACCTGAAATGTGGTACACATATACTACATGACGTCTGCTATCTGCTTTCGGGGTGATGATTGACCTCCAAGGTTATTCCTCTTTTCATTTTTATTTTATTTTATTGTAGAATCAACTCTCGGCAGCGTGCGGTGCATGCGTACGGGCGCCATTCTCATTCCTACCACCTTTGCCGTCACTTCCCCTACCTCTTCATATCTTAAATCATTCTTGAGGCAGATTGAAGACTTAAGTGCCAGCTTAAGTGAAAAATTAAGGAAAACATACTAAGTAATAGCAACACAAGCACTGACTTAATAAATTTTAACAAGAAAAGATGCCGACGAAAGAAAAGAAGCAGCGGGCCACTAGGGTGGAGAAAAGAAGAGCTGCTCAGGAAGCAGCAAGCACATCAACCTCTGAGCAAACAAATGCTAAACATAAAGAGAAAGAGGATGAAAACTATAAATGCTCAAGTCAAGTGTATTCACTGCACGTTATCGTGCAACGTGCAGTATGCCGTTTCTGGTTAAGCATAATAATGAAGGTTTCAGTGTGTATCTTTTTAATAACACTGCTAGTACTTTAAAAAGAACTGACTTAAAATCAAAATATGCTACCCTTTCTTTTGAACCACCCTGTCCTATTTACGCTACTGTTTTCATTGTGCCACCAACTCCTGTATCGATTGTTATTTCTTATAAATTTCCACAGTTTTTATCGGTGTTATCCACCCACCAATATCAACTTCTGCTTTAATTTATCTAAACCACTTAATCCCACCCAACATACTAAAGTTATTCAACCTCCATCTTCAGTCTTCTCCGGTACTGTAGTGACTGCTCCACCCAGGCCTGCCTGAGCCTCACGGCCTGGGCCCCCAGTTTTTGTTTTTCGGCTGACCAGCCTATGTCTGAGGTTTATGTCTATGCTGCCACGCATGGGCCTTCTGCTCGTGCTTTCGTTGGCCTGCCCGAGTCTGCTTCATCCCACTGAACGGGTGTTCTAGAATTGCTGCCAAGTTAGCACCAGTACTGCTGCCAAAGTTCTACCAAGAGGTTGCCTGCACTCTGGTGCTCAAATGTTCTAAGACTGTTTTGCTGCCTGAGATCTTCCCTCACACACCCTTCTTGCCATGTTTGGAACTTCAGCTCACAACAATTGTAATTTCATCAATTAAAACAAGTGAAGGTACTGTATTAGCCAGACATGAGCAGATGTTGATTTTTCTGCTTTAAGGAGAGAAGTGTATCCATAGATCTCTTACACATTCAATGTGGTTGAAAATGCCATACAAGAATTATGAATAAAATTTACTAAAATGGATCTTGTCAGGGCGGCACGGTGGCGCAGTGGTAGCGCTGCTGCCTCGCAGTTAGAAGACCTGGGTTCGCTTCCTGGGTCCTCCCTGCGTGGAGTTTGCATATTCTCCCCGTGTCTGCGTGGGTTTCCTCCCATGGTCCAAAGACATGCAGGTTAGGTGCATTGGCGATCGGAAATTGTCCCTAGTGTGTGCTTGGTGTGTGGGTGTGTGTGCCCTGCAGTGGTTTGTTTCCTGCCTTGCACCCTGTGTTGTCTGGGATTGGCTCCAGCAGACCCCTGTGACCCTGTAGTTAGTATATAGCAGGTTGGATTATGGATGGATGGAACTTGTCAACCATATGTAAAAAGTAAAAGGATCATCTGATGATAACAGATGAATAGATGCAACGGACTAAGGTGACATAATACAGGTAAGTTATTTTATACACAACCTTAAATAATTCTTACATTTTTTTCAATTGCTATTTGGTCAAACTATTTTTAATAAATGACAACAGAAGCAAATTGCATTTTTAAATACACAGGCAAGCCTGACTAGGATATCCAATTTCTTGATGTTTAATTTGACAGTAACTGTCTATTCATGTCAAAAGCACTACATCAGCAATTTACTAAAGGGAATGTAAATGGAGTCTATGACTGAAAATTAATGGAAAAAACATGTCATGTGAAATGGCCTTTGTATATTGGCATAAATGGCAACATGAAGTTAGCCAGGTAGAATCAAATGTGATCGTGACATCATGCTTCAAATACCTTCTACTTCTCCTTTAATAATGATCATAGGCTGCATACAGTAACAAGGTAATTGCACTAGATGTTTGAATGACTAGAACTGGCTACTTTCAAACCCAAAGAAATGCACCTCTGCTCCAGGATATTCCTTGATGGTCAGATCTTTCAGCCTGTCACCGACAAGAAAATTAGCAGTACTTTGCAATAACGTCATTTCCAAACTTAGAACGCACTACCTCATTCTTTTCTTTAGTACTCAAAACTCAAATGACCACAGGTGAAGATGAGAATACAGACTGACCAATTTTTCAAATATTTTGCCCAGTTTCATTTCTAAAACCTCATAAAATGCCCACATTACTGCTTACGCTGCAATGATCTAGTAGTCAAGAAACTGACTGCCTTCATTGTCACTTGTGAAGAAGAACCTGTAAACAGCAATCTGTTTTATTTGAGAAAATATGGTGACCTCTAATTTGGAGGACATAATCCATATTACTAAACGAGAATGGTAAACCGGAAGGCACGGACCCAGGTACACGGCGATGGACGCAGGAGACATAGTGCGCAGGCGCCTACAGCGCGCGTCTCATAAACCGCAAGCGAAGTCTGATCCACCGCGAACGAAGGAGTCATGGCTCAAAAACGAAAGAGCTCAACTAACGAAGGAGTCACGGCTCAAAAATGAAAGAGCTCAACTAACGCCACACAGAAAAGAGGATTCTGCAGTGCACCCCAGAGTCAAACGGAGGACACTACGGAGTCCGCAAAGGTCCACAAAGATAGTACGGAAGGCGCGAGAAAGTACGAAAGGCGCAGGTGCCTACAACGCACTTCTGAACTAAACGTCCACACTACACAGCATGGTCTGGGTAATAAGAATAAACGAACTCTCCGTATTAAACGTTCGGCATCCTCACACATCCAAACCATATAGCATATGTGAATCACATTACAGTGATGCATTATTAACAGTACAACCACAGAAAACGCTCCGTATTAACAGTAAGTGCAATTATCCATATTACTAACGGTAGACAACGGATAACTAATGGAGTCACGGTCACGGCTCCAAAACAATCCAGCTCAACTAATGGAGCTACAAAAACGATCCCGCATGGATAAAATCATTAAATGTGGGCGCCTACAACGGGATTAATGAATATCATTTGCTGTCATTGTCATTTACTTAACTTCCCTGAAGAAACAACTGGCAATACAACTAATGAGTTTACACGTTGTTGTCAAAAGGGTCAGGTTAGACTGCCTCCTTTAGATGACTTTCCTGAATATCTACGGAAGCTTCTAACTAACAATGTACCTGAAAGTAAAAACTTTATGGACTGCATTGGATCCTACAATAGTTCATTTGCTTTTGCATCTACCGGGGTGAATATCAGGCCAACAGCTGGCAATGGCCCATACTGCTTTCGCGTATGTGGACAAATATTACATCGGATTGGAACAGTGCACCCTGAACCAAATCACGAGCGCAAATATGCACAAATCTACGTGTTAGATCCAGATGTCGCAATCTATCAACGAATGACCCTTCCTGAAAACAAGCAATACACAGAGCTGATAATGAGAAACGTCGCTGAAGTCATAAACATTCACCCATTAGCTAAGTCTACACAAGTACATACAGGATCACATTCTAACAATACTGTTTTGATTCCTAGAGTTGACCTTACAAGTTCTGACCTGGAATTACCTTTTACACTTTAACGACGCCAATTTCCCATTAAACCTGCATTTGCCATGACAATCAACAAATCCCAAGGACAAACCATGGACAGAGTTGGCATATACCTCTCTGAGCCTGTACTTGGACATGGACAACTTTATGTAGCCTTCTCAAGAGTTCGGCGTTCATCTGACATTAAAGTTAAAGTTGTAGATACTCCATACCAAGGAAAACTCATTCAAGGACAACACACCATCTTTACTACAAATGTTGTGTATAAAGAAATATTCCAATATATCTTTCTAATGTGCCATGCTATGGGTTCTTTACATCCTTTGTTCGTCATCTACACCTTTACACTCCAATATATCTCATACATACATCAATGTATTTCGGGTTACCCAACACCAGGGGTTAGCGAGCGAAGCCAGCAGGGGGCGGAGCCCCATAGTGCTCTTCTGTTCTGTTTCATACTTAGAATGTGTCCCACAGTTCGCAATTTGATTAGATCAACAAACGCATGCAGTAAGTGCCTATTCTTAACAAAAGTACTGGTCTTTTACAGACCCATCCAGTGCTTCAGTGCTGGGAGTTGAGAAACAGAGAGAATGTCATGTGTGCCTGGGGATACCTGAGCATGTTTTATTAGTGCTGTGTTGATTAGTTGAGGTGCTGTACATTGCATTTAGAAGCCTCATTTAAACATGCATGTGTTTTTTTCTTATTTTCCACACACACATTCCCATTGTTTTTTGTTTTTTTTTTGTTCTCTTTTTCTGTGGTCCTCAAACATCTCCTTTAATCAAGCCTAGGCATTTGTTCACAAACTAGTGTGGTCAAAATTTTATTGGTGAGAACTTTTTTTTTTAATTGGGTCTTTCTTTCTTCTTCTTTCGGATGCTCCCGTTAGGGGTTGCCACAGCGGATCATCTTCTTCCATATCTTTCTGTCCTCTGCATCTTGTTCTGTTACACCCATCACCTGCATGTCCTCTCTCACCACATCCATAAACCTTCTCTTGGGCCTTCCTCTTTTCCTTTTCCCTGGCAGCTCTATCCTTAGCATCCTTCTCCCAATATACCCAGCATCTCTCCTCTGCACATGTCCAAACCAACGCAATCTCGCCTCTCTGACTTTGTCACCCAACCGTCCAACCTGAGCTGACCCTCTAATGTACTCATTCCTAATCCTATCCATCCTCAACACACCCAATGCAAATCTTAGTATCTTTAACTCTGCTACCTCCAGCTCTGTCTCCTGTTTTTAGGTCAGTGCCACCATCTCCAACCCATATAACATAGCTGGTCTCACTACCGTGCTGTAGACCTTCCCTTTCACTCTTGCTGATAATCGTCTGTCACAAGGTGAGACCACCAAAACCCACACTAAACTGTCATTCCATTGATTAACACTGTTGGCTTTGACAATCCCCTTAACTGAACTGACAATTCTACAAGTGCACATACTTTTTTTGACTAAGAGATTTAATGTTGCATCATTTTTATCAATAAACAAAAGAAAAAGTATAACATGTTGAGAGTTGTTTGGGTTCTCTTTTTGTGTTCTCTTTCTTTTTATGACTCAGATGCACATTTTAGGTCAATTTTTAGGCAGAAAGTCATACAAATTTTAAGGGGTCATGCACAACAGTAGAGTCCGGTCTTAGCCTTGAGCCTTTTTTCCTTGTTGTCTTGGTCTTCTCTTGGCCACAGGTCTCTCCAAATATGGTTTGTGGTCTCGAATCGAAACCAGGTGCTTTCTTTTTTTACTTTCTTGTATTTTTATGTTTGTTTTTGCTACTAGACACAAAGAATGCTCAAGTGAAGATGCCATTAGTACAGGTCTGAAATCTCTGTGTTTGACGTCTTTGTGAAGTTTCACTGCAGTAATTTTTTTTTTGTTATTCAAATGTCCTAATTAATCTAAATTTTTAAAATATTACTGTTCTCCTTTATCTAGCCAGAAATGTTTATTTTCATGTTGTTAGCAAAGGCAACTGACCACCGGTGATGTGCACACACACACACACACACAGAGAAACACACGCACACACCTATTCATTGGACAAACATGATAGTGTTATTCTTAACTGCACTTTGATTTTTACATTTTATATTATCAATGAAGTCAACATTAATTTGTTATAGTATGTACAGTAGCACTTAGGTGGATAAATAAATTCAACCTGTAAACAACAACCACATTTATTTCTATAGCACATTTTCAAGCAAAGACTGTAGCTCAAAGTGCTTTACAAAATGTCAAAGAAGTAGCTAAATGCAGAAAGAACAAATATAATTTAATTTAATAATAATAATAATTCTTTACATTTCTATAGCACATTATTCACTACTCAGAGTGAGTGGGGAGCGACTTTAACCACTACTACTGTGCAACACTTACCAGGATTATGCGACTACAGCTATTTTTGTGCCAGTATGTTCACCACACATTAGCTATTATATGTGATGTAGGGGTGGAAGAAACGCCCAGTTAGAGGCAGGGCATGATTAGCGGGGCAGAATGACTAGGCTGAGATGGGCAATTTATCCAGGACATCAGGATCCATATTACTAAACGAGAATGGTAAACCGGATATGGACGCAGGGACCTGCCCGTGGACGCAAAAGACATAATGTGCAAGTGCCACACAAAGCCCCTGCCCCCCCTCACCCCCGAGTGAAACGGGAGAGACTACGCACGTGCGCAAGCGCCACACAAACCCCCCCCCCCCCCCCCGCACCAGAGCAAAACGGGAGAGACTACGAACCGTCAGAGTAGGAAACAAAGTAAAACATCATAAAGAGGTTAAAGAACAGGGACAAACACATGGAGAGCAGGTTACAGAACAAAGCCCCCTTCCCCAGAGTAAAACAACACAGACTACGAACCGTCTGACATGCCGCAAGCAGGATAAAGCGAGGTCAGAAATAAAACACAGAGTAGGAAACAAAGTAAAACTTTATAAAGTCATTAAAGAACGGGGGCGAACACATGGAGAGCGGGTTACAGATGATGAAAACTGGAATGCAACAGCTTCAAAAAAACCTAGGCACGAAACACATGCACACCGAGATACAGAATATAAAGGCAGAAACAACGACAGTTAAACGTCCACACCACACAGCGGAAAGGAACAGGCGCCTACATCGTGTGTCAGAAGGCGCGGTAAAGTACAAAAGGCAAAGGCGCCTACACAGAATGGTAAAAACCGACATAATACGGAAGGCGCAGGTGTTGCCGCCATATTGTGAGTGGCACTAATGCGTGGTGAAGGCGCAGGAGGAGACATAGTAAAACAAGAGGAGTCAACGCCCCGCCCCAGAGTGAAACGGGACACACTACGGAGTCCACAAAGGTTCATACATCAAACCCGAGATGGTACGGACACACATCTGAAACCGCGGAAGCAAAACTGTCTCGGCTCCAAAACCAAACAGCTCAATAACTAACACAGCTTTGACACCGAGCCTGCGTAGACAGATCTAATGAACGTGGACGCCTACAACGCGCGTCTCAAACTGCGTAGGCAAAGCAGGCACGGATTCAACACGACACAGCTCCAGTGACCGAGATACAAACACGCGCCTGCCTGGATATAATTAATGAACACAGGCGCCTACAACGTGCGTCTGAAATGCTGCAGACCAAGCAGGCACTGCTCCAAAAAGAAAGAGCTCGACTAAACGAGATATGAAGTGAAACGGGAAACACTACAGAGTCCGCAGTGCTCCACAATGCACCGCATAATAGTTCGGAAAGAGCTTTGTAGTAACAGTGGGGAGACCCAGAGTGACACGGGCGAACGCTCCGTATTAAACATACGTCATCCTCACACGTCCAAATTATACAGCATAGGTCAATCACATTACAGTGATGCATTATTTATTTATTTATTTTTTTTATATTTTTATTTTATTAATTTTCATTGTAATCATTCCATACAAACAGATCAATTTATAACCCAACAAATTTGAAAACAAATCAAACCCCACCCCTGAGAAGGAGAGCTTAGCTAAAGGAAAATTTCTTTAAGCTTTTTAATAAGGCAACATTAGACAAAAGAAGGGGAGAAGTAAATATCTATATAAATAAGAGATGGAGAAGGGAGTTAAATGCAATAATAGTTAATTCTCTTATTCTAAAATAATATTGATTAAATCCTGCCAAGTTTTGAAAAAATTTTGTACAGATCCTCTAACTGAAAATTTGATTTTTTCCAATTTCAAATAATATAAAACATCGGTTTCCCACTGACTTATAAGAGGAGAGTTAGGATTCTTCCAATTTAACAAAATAAGTCTGCGTGCCAAGAGTGTAGTGAATGCAATCACCGTTTGCTTGTCCTTCTCCAATTCAAGTCCATCTGGAAGGACACCAAACACAGCTGTTAATGGGTTAGGAGGGATTGTGATACTAAGGCTGTCTGAGAGGCACTTAAAAATTTTTGTCCAAAATGATGTTAGTTTGGTGCAGGCCCAGAACATGTGACCCAGTGAGGCAGGAGCTTGGTTGCAGCGCTCGCAGGTCGGATCCTGGCCTGGAAACATTTTGGACAGTTTTAAGCGAGACAGATGAGCTCGATATATAATTTTTAGTTGAATAATTCTATGCTTTGCGCATATAGAACTCGAGTGAATTCTCTGCTTTGCTACCTTCCACTCCTTTTCTGATATATTGATTAAGAGATCTTCTTCCCAATGTCCTCTTGGATCTTTGAAAGGTAGGGACTCTAATAAGATTTTATATATTGCGGAAATAGTGTTTGTTTCCTCGGAATTGAGCAGTATTTTTTCCAGCATTGTGGAGGGTGCAAGGTGGGGGAAATCGGGCAATTTCTGTTTAACAAAATTTCTAATTTGAAGATAGTAAAAGAAATGTGTAGCTGGGAGGTTAAATTTTGAATGTAATTGTTCAAAAGATGTAAATATGTTGTCTATATAAAGATCTCTGAGCATTTTAATCCCAAAACTTTTCCAGGTATTAAAAACTGGATATACTTGCGAAGGTTGAAAGAGGTGGTTCCCTTGCAGAGGTGCCACTGATAAAAGATTTTCCATCTTAAAATGCTTCCTAATTTGGTTCCATATTCTGAGTGAGTAAAGCACAATTGGGTTATTAGTATATTTGCGATAACTTTCATTTATTGTAGAGCAGAGCAGGGAATATAAAGAAGTACTACAGGATTTTACTTCTATTGCAGACCAAGCCTGTGTATGTGCATTTATTTGTGTCCAGGTTTTTATGGCTTGTATGTTTGCTGCCCAGTAATAAAACTGAAAATTAGGTAAAGCCATCCTCACACGTCCAAATTATACAGCATAGGTCAATCACATTACAGTGATGCATTATTAACAGTACGATAAACATCACAGTATCGCAAACAAATGAAAATTATTACTCGAAAAAGGGAAAATATATTCACCACGGACCAAGTGTCATTGAAACAAAAGCAGAATAAAGTGAGATCAGAAATGAAAGACAGAGTAGAAAGCAAAGTAAAACATCATAAACAGGTTACAGGTTACAGATAATGAAGACCGGAATTCAAAAGCTTCAAAAACAAAAGCTCGACTGACCGAGATACAAACTGAAACGGGAAACACTATGGGGTCCGCAGTAGTCCACAATGCACCGCATAATAGTACGGACGGAGCTCCGTATTAACAGTGGGGGGCCCCAGAGTGACACGGGCAAACGCTCCGTATTAAATGTGCGTCATCCTCACACATGGCTGCCCAGCGGGCACAGGTTCAAAACGCCGGGGGTAGGCGAGCGAAGCGAGCAGGGGGCGCAGCCCCCTTGTACATCCTACTCTTTAAAAAGGATGCCCAAGGATCTTTTATGACCACAGAAAGTCAGGACCTCAGTTTTACATCTTATCTGAAGGACAATGCCACTTTTACAGCACAGTGTCCCCATCACTGCACTGAAGTATTGAGATCCACATTCAGATCACAGGGTAAGTGCTCCCTGCTGACCTCACCAACACTCCAGCAGCAACCTAAGTTTTTCCTAGATGGTCTCCCTTCCAAATTCTGGCCGGGCCCAAACATGCTTAGCTTCCAGTGGATGACCTGTACTGAAGTGCATGTAATATAAGACAAGAATAAAAATGAATAAATAGAATGCAAAAGATAAATAAAGAATGCACACTTATATAAGAAAGTTATTTACAGGAATTAAGAGAAGTAGAGTCCTTAAATATACAGTTGTTTTTTCAAGTTTCTAAATGCAAGTCTGATGATAAAGTGGTCAGGGTGGACAGATAAAAATAATAATAATAAAAAAAATCCAGTTAAGCTTGAGGAAAAAGAACAAAATCTGCAGGGGTTCCAGGACAAAACACCACTCAGCCCCTACTAGGTATTCTGTTCTTAAGTAGTTCTTTATTGTTTTTAGTTTATGTGTTGTCTTGGAGGACTCAAAGCTGTGGATCTTGTGACAAGTTGGGGTGTCTGCTTTCATTCAGATATAACAGGCAGCTGCGCAGGAGTTTGATCAGGTGCTGGAGGTGTAGAGCACCACTAAGGAACAACCAGAAAAGAAAACAGAAAAGTAATGATTAGTGATGATTGCAGAATCACTGAAGAGAACAATAATTCTACGCATATTTAGGTTATTAAGGGAAGAACTAACTTGAAATTCTGAAAATGCAACATTAAAAAGGGGGATTTTACAAGTTTCTTAAAATGTTTCACAGTATTAGCCTGGCTAAGGAACCATCAAATCAACTAAAGTTGTTATCCTTTTTTGGTCATCACTAAAAGGTTTATTTTATTTGAAGAAAATAACACTGTATATAATCAAGTCAAACTTATAGAACATATGATCTCATAAAACTAGAAAAAAAAATGTATATATATACATATATATGAGTTAAAAAAGGAAAGTAACATCAGTTTTCCACTCACTTATAAAAGGAAGGTTGGGATCCTTCCAGTTTATCAAGATAATACTTCATGTTAGTCATGTGGTGTCTGCAATTGCAATCAGTATGTACTTCTCCACTTTAAGCCCATCTGGGAGTCCATCAAAATCAGCTGTCAATGGGTTTCGAGTTATTTTGACACCAATAGACATCCAAAGCAAAGACATGCAGGTTAGGTGGATTGCCGATTCTTAATTGGCTCTAGTGTGTGCTTGGTGTGTGGGTGTGTTTGTGTATTTCCTGTGGTGGGTTGGCACCCTGCCCGGGATTGGTTCCTGCCTTGTGCCCTATGTTGGCTGGGATTGGCACCAGCAGACCCCCGTGACCCTGTGTTTGGATTCAGCGGGTTGGAAAATGGATGGATGGATGGATGATGGACAATTTGGTGCTCTCGTAAAAAACATGTATCCCACTGAGGTTGGAGCTCAATTGCAATGCTTGTAGGTTGGATCTCTCCCTGGATACATTTTGGACAATTTTAAATGAGACAAATGTGATCGATGAAAGATTTTTAAGTTGGATTATTTAATGCTTTGTTCATATCTTTGAAAGGAAGAGACTTTGAGATGTTTTTATATATTGTTGAGATGTGGTCTGAGTCTTGAAGAATGATCAGTATTGCCTTTGCTACAGAAATGGTTGGGAGGTTAGGAATATTGGGCAGGTTCCTTTTAGCGAAGTTTCTTATTTGAAAGTAATGGAAAAATTGTGTTGCTGGGAAGTTTAATTTGTAGTATAATTGTTCATAAGATTCAAAGAATGATATTTATATGCAGTACTCTAAGTGATTTAATCCCAGAAGTATTCCAAACATTAAATACTGTGTAGGTTTGAGATGGTAGACAAACGTAATTATGGTGTAAAGGAGCAACAGGTAAAAGCTTCTCTGCCTTGAAGTGCATTCTGCATTGGTTCTATATTCTGAGCGACAGATGAACAATTGGGTTATTGGTGTACAGTATTGACGATAATGTGTATTTACTATGGCACAAAGCAGGACATATCAAGAAGTACAGCAAGATTGTATTTCTATTGGAGACCAAGCTTGTGTATATTTGTCAAAGTGTGTCAATTTCCAGGTCTTTACAGCTTGTATATTTGCTGCCCACTAAAAGGTTTTAATTAACTTCATGCGCTCATATATGGAATGTAGGATGAAGCTCAAATACTCAGAAAAACACAAGCAAACACAAGGAAACCATGACTAGGCTGACCTCTGAACCCACCACCTGACACTGTGATGTAATAGTGCTATTTATGTCGCTAGTGTGCTGTTTTATGGATTCAAATTAACATGATAACAAGTAAATATAATACAGAAGACTACTGTACAGTATACGCTTTTCTACTTTATACAAAACTGAAAAGTGAATTTTAGGACAGAAAGAGTTTCACCTGACATTTTTTAATATGATTTTCACTAAGGCCACACTCCTTTGTCCACTGAAGGGCAAAAAGCTGAGGGACAGCTTTACTGTCTTCCTCCTAAGGAGCCTTATGGTCATTTATGTTCCCACCCAAAATATGTTCCATTTTCTCCTCCTCAGTAAATCGTAGGGTCATGGGGCATACATTTATCATGAAGTCCTGATTTTTATCTACCCATCCAGTTAATTTTCTCACCATCTGTGGAAACAAGAGGGACTGGTCCTTGTTTTCCAAATCTAATATAAAACAAATATAAATCAGGTGTCTTCAAATGTGGAAATTATTTGCTTTGTTGTCATTATGGGGAATTTCAATAATTTTTAATTCCCAAAAGAGGAGACTGTCTGCTGTTTGTTCCATCTGTTCTCTTGCACTATATAAGCCAGCGATTTACTCTGATTTTTCTTCTTTTATTATTAAATAATGTAAAAAATCTGTTTCACCAAGAAAGAATAAGGAGTATGATGTTGGTGAGCTATCCAAAGGTACAACTTGAGGTTCTCATCCTAGTAGGCACTCAAAATGCTATTCTAATTAATTCACCATTTCACATTTCTGGGATTTCTGTTTCTTGTCTGTTGAGGGCACACTAGATATCACCTCTTGTTTCTGGGTGGCCTAGATTTAAAAATAGTAGTGAGGGCAAATAAACCTAACCATGATGTATGCTCTATGAACTTTAACAGAGAAAGTTCCTGTCGTAACAGAGGTAATACAGTGGTTTAAACATTAAAAAATGCATTTTTAACTGTAACCTTAATTACAATGCTTATGGGGTTATATATACTCATGTAGTCAGTTATTAGGGACAGCTGTACACCTGCTTACTTACCTATGCAACTATATAATCGACTAATCATGTGGCAGCAGCACAATGCATACAATCAAGCAGATGCTGGCCAGGAGCTTCACATCAAACACCAGAATGGGGAAAAAATGTGATCTCATTGATTTTGACCATGGCATGATTGTTGGTACTACATGGGCTGGTTTGAGTAATCCTGTAACTGTTGATCTCCTGGGATTTTCATGCACAAGAGTTTCTAGAACTTACTCAGAATGGTGTAAAAAATTCTACCAATGGAAACACCTTGTTAGTGAGAAATGTCAGAGGAGAATGGCCAACCTGACTCACACTGACTGGTTTCATGAACATAATAATGAGTTCAGTGTTCTTCAGTGGCCTTCCCAGTCACCTGATCTGAATCAGATAGAACACCCTTGAGATGTGGTAGAATGGGAGATTCACAGCATGAATGTGCGGCTGACAAATTATATCAACATGGGCCATAATCTCAAAATTTTCCAACAGTGGAGTCCACACCACAAAGAATTAAAGACGTTTTGAGAACAAAAGGAGGACCCAGCCAGTATTAGTATAGTGTTCCTAATAATTAGCCAAATGCGTGTACGTCAGCAAAAAATACATAGTGAGAAAACCATATATTTAAGAAAACTAAATGAAGGTAAGGGCAGCACGGTGGTGCAATGGCACAGTGGGTAGCACTGAGGCCTCGCAGTTAGTAGACCTGGGTTCGCTTCCCGGGTCCTCCCTGAGTGGAGTTTGCATGTTCTCCCTGTGTCTGCGTGGGTTTCCTCCAGGTGCTCTGGTTTCCTCCCACAATCCAAAGGCGTGCAGGTTACGTGCATTGGCGATCCTAAATTGTCCCTAGTGTGTGCTTGGTCTGTGTGTGGGTGTGCCCTGCTGTGGGCTGGCGCCCTGCCTGGGATTTGTTTCCTGCCTTACGCCCTGTGTTGGCTGGGATTGGCTCCAGCAGACCCCCGTGACCCTGTGTTAGGATATAGTGGGTTGGATAATGGATGGATGAATAAATTAAGGTAATTTTGCATTATGTGATTATTGAGGGCTATTTGCAAGTTTGTGAATTCTTATTTTAGTTCTAGAGAAATCTTCACTGCAGTTTTTACCTAAACGAATCAAAAATAGTCTTTAATTTTCTAAAGTGGTGGAATTATAGCAACAAATTGAAGGTATTATTTGAAGAGCTAAAATAAATGGTCTGATTACCATATTTCCCAACAACGTATGAATTTTAATGTTTAGATACTTAAGATGCAATGAATTAAAATAGGAATGCTAATGAATTATATAAAGAACATGTGTACATCTATAAAAAATTTAGGTAAAACCTGTAAATAAATATATATCTGAATTTTGAATTCATACCCGATTTCATAGTCTTCAAAAAAACTGCACAGCCTGACCACTAATTTCATGCAGTTCAGATTTGAGCTGAGCAAGCTGCTTTGCTAACTCATTTTCATGTGCACTTAGCTCCAAAGTCTGATTTCTGAAACAACCACAGGAATAATGATTAAACATTTTTGCATTTTGCAGTTTTAAAAAATGATTATGCAGCTCCTGCCATTTAAAAAGATCATCACATAAAATTTGGAAAGGAATTGTTTAATTATTAATGCAAGGTACTTACTACAAAGGCATATAAAAATAATAACCTCAAACATTTGTGAATAGAACTGACACCTAAAACAAAAGACGAAGTGCGATTGTGATGCCTCCTGTCTATATGACCCCAGCAAGACTTTGAACACTGGGCTTCTAGGTGTTCATGAATCGAAACCAGTTCAATCCCATCAAACTCCTCTAGGGGTCTAAAAAGAAATTTTTTGCTCTCTTTTCTAGTACTGTATTGATGTTCGTATGGTCTTGAGGCCAAAAATAGAGAATACAACCTATAGTGTCTTCAAATCATTTTTAATTGGCCACAGGATTGTGTTGACAAATCACCACCAACACCAAATCCATTCCTTCACTGAAAGAGTGTGACGTGACACTGGCTTTGCATCTAGAACTACACATTTATCTGTGTTCATTTTGCACATGCGCCTACCTATAGATGAATGAAAGAACTCTCTGTCTCTCCATCTCTCTCATGCTCAGGTAAGTATTTCAGTATTTTTTTTTTTTACCTGGGTCCTTTCTACTCTTACACTGTCTCTTTCACTACCTTCTTCTTCTTCTTTCAGCAGCTCCTGTTAGAGGTTGCCACAGCAGATCACCTTTTTCCATATCTTCCTGTCCTCTGCATCTTGCTCTGTCACACCCATATCCTGCATGACTTCTCTCACAACCTTTCATAAACCTTCTCTTAGGCCTTCCACATTTCCTCTTGCCTGGCAGCTCTATCTTTAACATCCTTTGCCCAATATACCCAGCATCTCTCCTCTGCACATGTCCAAACCAAAGCAATCTCGCCTCTCTGACTTTGTCTCCCAACTGTCCAACCTGAGCTGACCCTGTAATGTAGTCATTTCTAATCCTGTCCATCCTCATCACACCCAATTCAAATCTTAGCATCTTTAACTCTGCCACCTCCAGCTCTGTCTCCTGCTTTCTGGTTCCTGTAGACCTTCCCTTTCACTCTTGCTGATATCCGTCTGTCACAAATTACTCCTGACACTCTTTTCCACCCATTCCACCCTGCCTGCACTCTCTTTTTCACCTCTCTTCCAGAATCCATGTTACTCTGTACTGTTGATCCCAAGTATTTAAACTCATCCACCTTCACCAACTCTACTCCCTGCATCCTCACCATTCCACTGACCTCCCTCTCATTTACACACATGTATTCTGTCTTGTTCCTACTGGCCTTCATTCCTCTCCTCTCTACAGCATATACCCGCCTCTCCAGGGTCTCCTCAACCAGCTCTCTACTCTCACTACAGATCACAATGTCATCAGCAAATATCATAGTCCACAGTGTCTCCTGTCTAATCTTATCTGTCAACTGGACCATCACCATTGCAAATAAGAAAGGGCTCCGAGCTGATCTCTGATGTAATCCCACCTCCATGCTGAATGCATCCATCACTCCTACCACAGACCTCACCACTGTCACACTTCCCTCGTACATATCCTGTACAACTCTTACATACTTCTCTGCCACTCCCGACTTCCTCATACAATACCACAACTCCTCTCGAGGCACCCTGTCATATGCTTTTTGCAGGTCCACAAAGAAACGTAGCAACTCCTTCTGGACTTCTCTATACTTCTCCATCAAACCACTTCTCCATCATTCTCCACTGTCTCTTTCACTATTGGCACACTAAAATCATATATTTCTCTGCAGCGTCCATATTGCACGGACTGCCTCCTTCTCTGGTCCTGAAGTACACATGGCCATGTTATACTCCAGGACACCATGCAGCTTGATTATCGTCACCTTACCGGAGCTCATCACACTCCCTCATCTGCAAAGGCAGAACTATTTACACACAGAAAATAAAGTCATAAATATATATATTTTTTTCTTAACACACATAACAGCAAGATACTTCAAAACCAAAACTATTACAGACTCAGACAGAGTTGCATTCATGGGTAACAATTTTCTATGGCTTAAACAGCTTTGTGCAAACCTCTATAACACAGACACACTTCTCTCCTGGTGCTTAAATTGTACCAGGTAATTTAAATACTCTTTGTAATCATAAAAGTAAAAAAGAAAGCAAAGAAAGCAAAAAATCACTTATCTAAAAAATTAAGGAGGTGAAAGGAACTCACTAAGCTTGGCTTTGTAATCCAATATGCATACAGTGAATAATCAGCATTCACGTTACACTAAAAAAACCCTCACGGCTGCATTGTCTGAAGATTGTAATGATTCAGTATTTCACTGACACTATAACTCAACTGGATGTGCCACAATGATCTGTTATCAGTCAAAAGAAAATTAAGAGATGACATGATTGAAGTGTTTTAAAATTATGAAGGGAATTAGTCCAGTGGATTGAGACTGCTACTTTAAAATGAGTTCATCAAGAACACAGGGACACAGTTGGAAACTTATTAGAGGTAAATTTCGCACAAACATTAGATATTTTTCCTTACACAGATAACCACAGACACATGCAATAAGCTGCCAAGTAGTGAGGCAGACAATAGAACTTCAGGGACCTTCAGAATAAGACTTGGTATTATTTTGGAGGAATTAAGCGGATAGGACTGGTGAGCTGTATTGGGCTAATTAACTTGTTTTTGTTTAAAAATAGTCGGTTATAGCCAATAATTTAAGCTTGAGACTATTTTAACTCCTAATCAGACACGTCTTCCTATAACAATTTTATTAAATACAGACAAAATTACACAAGATAAACAATAAACAATCATAAGACAAAAAAGAACTCAACTGACCCTGTGCAAGGCTCAGGCAGTGGTAAATATTTGGGGAAAATCCAGCCAGCAGAGGAAATAAGAGGAGAGTTAAAAAAATCACAAATAAGCCACAACAGCAAAGATTAAAAAAACAAGCAATAGTTAAACACAAAAACAAGGACAATGCATTACAGGAAACCAGAATTTAAACAACTGAGGCATAATAGTCAAAGTTTCAATTGGTGTTGATGGAGGCACCATTAATCTGTGGAAGACTGCCAGTTGTGTACAGTAAGGCATTCAGGTGCTTTCCAGCAGGAGGCAAGAATTAATTTGGCTGTTGGGGTACTAAGACAGAATAATTTATGCTCAGCAGGCTTAGGAGAAGCAGCAACAACAACAACAACAACATTTATTTATATAGCACATTTTCATACAAAATAAGTAGCTCAAAGTGCTTTACATAATGAAGAAAAGAAAAATAAAAGACAAAGTAAGAAATTAAAATAAGACAACATCAATTAACATACAGTAAGAGTAAGGTCCGATGGCCAGGGAGGACAGAAAAAACAAAAAAAAACTCCAAAAATTAAAATCTGTAGGGGTTCCAGGCCACGAGACCGTCCAGTCCCCTCTGGGCATTCTACCTAACATAAATGAATTAGTCCTCTTAGTATTTAGGGTTCACACGGAGGGACTTGATGATGATGGTCATGCAGACTTCTGGCTTTTAATCCATCACCTTTTGAACATCACGGTGCTTTGAGCATACGGTAAAGGACACCGGAAAAGGAAACAGAAGAGAGAGTAGTTATTATAATGAATTTGATATACAGAGTATCAGGATTTAGTGAAGTTATGAGAAGGCCATGTTAAAGTAATGTGTTTTCAGCAGTTTTTTAAAGTGCTCCACTGTATTAGCCTGGCGAATTCCTACTGACAGGCTATTCCAGATTTTAGGTGCATAACAGCAGAAGGCCACCCGCCTCACCACTTATTTTAAGTTTTGCTCTTGGAATTCTAAGGAGACACTCAGTTGAGGATCTGAGGTTACGATTTGGAATATAAGATGTCAGACATTCCGATATATAAGATGGGGCGAGATTATTTAAGGCTTTATAAACCATAAGCAGAATTTTAAAGTCAATTCTTAATGACACAGGTAACCAGTGTAGTGACATCAAAACTGGAGAGATGTGCTCGGATTTTCTTTTCCTGGTTAGGATTCTAGCAGCTGCATTCTGCACTAGTTGCAAACGATTTATGTCTTTTTTGGGTAGTCCTGAGAGGATTGCGTTACAGTAATCTAGTCGACTGAAAACAATCTGCCAACGTTTTGTTGTGAACTGTGTTTTGAGTTACAGCCCATGGCAGCATATTACTGTTAATGAGCAACTGTTTACAAACAAGGGCCGTTGTCCTTTCTTCCAATACAGCCTGACAAATTAGGTTAAAGTTTTGGATTGTGGCAGACTTGGAGACAAAGTACATGTGCAATGCCACTGCTTATTTAGGAAAAGATCCCAGTCATCCCACGGGAGAAAGACTTTCCAAGACTGTGGTCATAAAGTGATGATGGTCTTGCAGACTTCTGGCTTTTAATCCAGATATAAACAAGGCACTATATAATAGACAGACACACAGACATAGAAGGCGCTATACAATATATAAGACTTCATACTGCACGATTAGAAAGACAGACTTATAAACAGTCAGACAGACAGACAGATGGACCCGCCCACTGCCCGGGCAGCATATGACCCCCCCCCACACACACACACACTTGGTCCCTGTGGTTTCTACCCGCTGTGCCCACACAAGTCTCTCAGCCCGATGGGCACACAGCTGAAGTCGTGTGGTTTCTCATTTTATTCTCCTTCCCATTTCATAGTAATCTGACTCTCTGATTCACCTTTGTGACTCTCAGGCCTTGTCCACACGTTTCTGAGTCTTTTTTAAAACCTAGCTGTGTGTATGCATTTTGGCCACTCGCTGAAAAGTGACCTTTTGAAGACCTCCTTCCAGGATCGAGATGCTTTAGAAGCTCCGTCTTCCCGGTTTATGTGTAGACAGGGAAAATGGAGTTTTTGGCTTGTAACGTCAGAGTGTTTCTGCCAGTATCTTCTCTGCTTGACATCAGTCTGTGTGCCACTATCTGTTTTGCTCACATGCAGTGTCGGGTGCACTGTAGTTAAAGTAATGCTGGTGTTAACCTTGCTAACAGCACTTTTTACATGTTTACATTTAAATGTATAATTATTTTACCACTATATTGAGCAACAGAGGCGTCAGAATGCGCTACGGAGGTCACTGCAACATTGAAAATTTCAACGACACAGACACTCCACCACCGTCGCCGGTTTTGGACGAGACCTGGTTGGACTTCTAGTTGGTGTGACAGCTTTGAGAAGGAAGTGGTTGTTGCTTAAGAATGGTGAGAGAATTTGTGTTTGTCAAGGACATCGCTGTGGCCTTTGATTCAGTCGTTTCGCCTGCACATCTATGGGAAGGCAACTGTAATGAGGTCACACACTCTGCTGTTTAGCAAACAAGGGGAGATAATACAAGATGGCAAACACCTTTGGGTTATCAAGACAAGAGGTTTCTGAAATAGTAAAGTGAGTGTGTGACACAACCATAGCCCACTTGGGCCCCGTGTGTACACAATTCCCTGTCACTGGTTTCACCGGGACTCATGTGGAAAGGAATCAGCCACCCACAAATTCCATGGATTATTTGAACTGAACAGAAAGGGGAGCCACCTGTGATCACAAGTGCCCAATTATTGGCGTTGTTCGTTGTGAGATGCCTGGGTAGTGTTCCATAGTGAACACACATTTGGAAAGAAAAAAACAGAAATGGGCGATGGACATTAATCTAAATGACATTTCCTCTGTGATCTGTCTGTTTCACACTCCTGACAGCAGATTTTTGTGTTTTTATGTGGATGGAGACTAAAAAAATAAATAAATAAAAAAGGTGCATGTGTGGACGGGATTTTTTTTAATGAAGGAAGAAAACTCCAGTTTTACAAAATCCCCGGGTAGGTGTAGGCCAGGCCTCAGTCCCAATTTAAATGCAGACCAGGGAACTTGTAAAGCCTGAGAGTTGAGGGCCTAATGAGATCAGACCATGAAGTGCCACTGTGTTTTAAGTAGAAGGTGCTCACATGTCCATACTGATAGCATAGAGATGTTCAAATGAAGAAACATTTTGAGCCAAAACAGGAATATTTAAAGTAAGAAAAAAAGATAGCATATGACATGCATAGGCCCAAATGGAAAAGACAGCAGTGCAGAGTCAGAACATGTGGAGAAAAGTGGTAGGTAAACCAAGCAGACGTAATTGTCAAAGATGATTAGTAGTGAGGCCCATCAGATGATGCTTGCAGGGACTATAACAAAGTCTTTGCAGAATTCTGAATTGGGTGTGTTGATAGTTGGGATTTCTAGAACAAACCTATAATTTGCAGAAAATAGTGTATTATGAACAGTGTCAGATCTACCATCAGGGTGTTCTGGGTGCCAGCCCAGGGGCCCGTGGCAACAAGGGGCTTCTTCACTAAGCGTGTTGAAATGATTAGGTAACCAAGACTTGCATCAAAATCAAAAGTAAGAAATACTGCAATATATTAAACAACAATGTTACATGTATGATTAACTCTCTGTTAAGAAACGAAGTTACCCAGGAACCTGTGGGATCTTAATTAGGCCTTGGCTATGACAGGGGGGAAAGAAAAATTAACAGCAAGGGATTCTAAGATTCTTTACAAAGTAAAGAGTAGAGCACAGAGACATTTCTTTTCTATGAGAGAGAAAGAAGAAAATAGAGATTACAATGAGATGTTTTGTAGAGAGGTGGTTAGAGAAACTCCACATGTTCCAAGCACTGATCAGAGTTAGAGATGAGTAATGAGAGTGCAAAGAAAGAGAAGGCTTGGACCAGTTGTTAAAAGGTTCTCATATCAGCAAAGATGTAGCTGTTAGATAGCTGTTAGATGATATGTCTAAGATAGAGGCAGTAATATTCACTCCTAAATATCTTAGACTACTAGATACAAGAATGACAGATGGCAGGGAGGTTGAATGGCACATATCATTAACAGGCAAGAGAGAAGATTTAGACTTTGAATTTGTTACTGGACAGGGCTTCAAAATACAGCAATAGTTCTAGCACACACTGGATATCAGATGGGACGTTAACTAATGTCACACATGCAAATCGAAAGGTCACCTTCCGAGCTTGTTGGAGGTAAGCACTACTACCCCAGGACACAAAGGGGCACGATTGCTGACTCTTTTCTCTTCTCTCTTCTCCCAGAGCTCCAAGAAGAGATGAGGGCACTGCATGAGCTAAGTGAGTTGCCCACTGAGGGCAACTGACCTCATCCTTTTCGGTCCACAAGCTTTAAAAGTATGCCGTTCCCTGGGTATGATGTTAAACTGCATCCAGCCCTGAAAGTGGTCCTCCAACTTGCAGGGAACACTTGGGGGTTGGTGGCAGGATTGGTGCTCCAGCCACCATAAAAACTTCACACACCTACTGTAGCTGCGTTTTCTCAAAGTTTCCAAAGTTCAGCAGCTCTAACTCAAAAAATGGGATTCAACAAAGGCCTGACGTGCAGAAATGATTCCACAGACAAAATAATAGTTAAGTTTCAAAGTAAAACAGTTCACACACAAAAAAAATTAAAATAACAAAAAAAGGAAAAATTTATAATAAGAAAAATTCAGTTCTAAGCTTAATCTTGTTATACCTTAAATCGTTACTAATCACTTATAATTTCTGAACCATTTCAAAATGGTCAGAAAACTGTATGCTTATCCCATTTCTAACTTGAAAATGGGTCTTTCAAGTCCCTGTTTACTGAGACCTGTTCTAAACACAACAGAATCTATCACACTGTTTCTCAGTTATAGCAAGAAGGTTCTATCTCTTACTAACTTATAGGGGGAAAAGACTATACCATTGTCTATGACTATGGAAGAAATTATATTATATTCAAATTAAGCAAACATTAATATGTGTTTAACTCAAAACTTTAACTTTCTAAGATTGGCTCTTACACCTACGAAAAGGCAGAAAGTGTTGTGGGAGTAGCTTTGCTGTAGCCAACCTAAGGAAGGCAGCTCACATTATGAAAGGGAAAAGTCGAAACCACCGGACAGCCAATGAGGTTAGGCTTGTTGGGGATCATAAATGGTGTGGTGCTGAGGCATCACCCGCTGCAAAGCAGCACTTGCATCCTAATTTGTGGCGGTCCATCCGGGTAGGTGTGTGGAACGTCTTGTCTGTCCAGCATGATGATCATCTTCCTCTGCTGTCAGAGGAGCTTTGTAAACTCTGCATTTCAGTGGTGGCACTCTATGAGGTGCACAAACCTGGGACTAGCCAGATCTCTGTAGGTGGGTACACCTTTTATAGGTTTTTTCACTCTGATGGCTGTCATAGTCAGGGAGCAGCTGTTACTGTAGCGGATTGGCTCCTTCTGATGGTGTCTGATGTCACTCCTTTCAATGAGCATATTATGAGACTCAGATTAAGGTACTCTCTAGGTGCCTTGTCTGTTGTCTCAGGGTATGCTCCAACAGTAATGAGTGATGTCTCGGTGAGGGAGACATTCTATTTGCAACTTCACTTGGGGGTTGATGGGTGCCCATGAAGTGACACTGGTCATGGGTGACTTCAATGCAACCACTGGCAATAACAGGGCTGGCTATGAGGATGGTGTCAGTCCCCATGGGTCTGGTGACCATGGTGAAAGTGGCTCCATGTTCCTTGGCTTTGCAAAAGGTCAGGGGCTGTGGATCACTGGATCCTGGTTCCAGAGCACTGAGCCGCATTGTTGGACTTGGTACTCCAATACTGGTGGTGCAGTGAAGGAGGTCAATCACAACCTGCTGGGCAGATGCTTAAGGCTCCTACAGAACTGCAGGGTCTACAGAAGTGTTAAGTTTGTTAATTCTGACCACAGACTTGTTGCTACTCTGTAGATCCAGCTTAGGTTCAATAGGCTTTCACCTACAAGGAGAATGAGGCTGGATTTGGCCAGACATCAAGAACAAGCTGTTTCTAATAAGTCTGCACACAGTTTGTGTGAGGAACTTGCAGACTTGGGTGTGACTACCAATCCTAATGTGCTGTGGGAGACCTTCTGTAACAAGACCCTAAAGGTTGCTGAGGGTTGTGTTGGTTTTTCTGGTGTTCCCAGAAGGAGGTGTTTCATCTCGCAGGGCACCCTGGATATTTTTGAGAGGAGTTGCGTCGCACGGCTTGGTGGGAACTGAGAAGGATGGCTACAAGGCCTCTGAAGGCAAATAAGCATGTGTTTGTTAGAGGAATCTGTGAGCAAGTGACACACCATCTATGGTCTAGTGACCCACATCCTTCTTACAGGGGAAACAAAACATTATGCACATCCAAATCTGTTCCTTGGAGAGTTGCGGTCAGGGCAGCTAATGGAATGGTTCTTACGCATGATGCTGCAGTTGTGACCAGCTGGGCTGGCTACTTTGAGCAGCTCTTTAAAGCAGATCAAACGACGGACATCTCAGAGTCCACAGTCTTTTAGGCTGATCCTCCAAATAGCTGTGATTCACCTAATCTCACTGAGATTGCACAGGTGGTGAACCAGCTGAAGTTAGGGAAACCTGCAGGCATCTGTGGTATCCAGGATGAGCTTCTCCAGGCTGGTGGTAAGGCTGTCCTCCTGGCATTGCAAACAATCTTTGCTTCCATCTGGGAGACAGACGTCATCCTAACTGACTGTAAAATGGGACTTGCCATCCTTATCTGGAAAGGGAAAGGTAATTGCCTGAATTGTGGCAACTTCAGGGGATAACACTGCTCTTGGTGCCAGGTAAGGTCCTCGCTAGGGTCAACTTAACAGAATCCGTGATCATTTGTTCACCTACCAGCAACCGGAGCAGTTTGGTTTCATGCCTAAGAAATCTACTATCGACCACATCCCAGCACTGAGGGTTCTCGTTGAATACGAATGCGAATATCGGCAGAAAATTTATTTGCAGCCTTTGTCAATTTTTGTGAAGTGTTCAACTCCGTTGATTGAGCTGGCCTATGGAACATCCTGAGACTTTGCAGGATCCCCCTAAAGTTGCTGGATATCATGGCCAGTCTGCACACTGGTACTGTGAGTGCTGTGCGGAGTGAAGGCAGAACCTCTGAGTTTTTCCCAGGATTCTTCAGGGGTGTGTTCTTGCTCCTACTCTTTTCAATACTTGTAAGGACTGGATGTTGGGCTGGATCGTGGGGTCCAGCAGCTGAGGGGCATCTGTTGGTGAAGAAAGATTCACTGATCTTGACTTTGCCAATAATACTGTGACCTTCGCGGAGTCAATGGAGGCTCTGAGTGGGGCTATCAAGAGACTGAGCGAGGAGTCTGAGTGTCTGGGCTTGCGAGTGTCCTGGATAAAAACCAAGATCCAGGCATTTAATGATCTCTTAGGCACAGCCATCAGCAGCAAGTCTGTCTGCAGAGAGAGTGTCGACCTTGTCAAGAGGTTTACTTACCTTGGCAGTGACATTCATGTCTCTGGTAACCTTTCCTATGAAATAAGTAGACAGATTGGGAGAGCATGGGGGATCATGAGGTTGCTGGAAAGGGGTGTGTGGCGCTCCCAATATCTGTGCAAAAGAACGAGGATTCAAGTCTTTAGATTCCTGGTGGTTCCTGTTTTGCTTTCTGGCTGCGATCATGGATGCTACACATTGACCTGAGACAAAGGCTGGACTGCTTCAGTACTATGTCTCTTTGGGGAATCCTTGGGTACCACTGGTTTGACTTTGTGTTAAACAAGCAACTGCTCAGGGAGTCCTGAATGAGGCACGTTACCTGCATTGTGAGGGAGCATCAGTTATGGCACTATGGCCATATGGTCGCAATTCCCTGAGGGTGATCCAGCTCGCAGGGTCCTCATTGTTGGACCAGTTCAAGGTGACGCCCACATAACACCAGGCCATGGCAGTTAGATGGTCATTTCTGGAGGGTGGGACTGGAGCACGTGTCTACCTGGGAGATTGCCAACCGGGATTGCAAGAGGTTTCATTGTGTGGTGGGTGCAGCAACACACTGCATCAGTGCATGCTTCCCAACCTGACCTGACCTGACCTGTTCCCGGAAGAAGGTGTCTCATTTAGGAGATAAGCAACCCGGCTAATGGAGCTCCAACCCTGAAGCCTGACTGCTTTTAAGGGTCTATTAAACTTCATCCAATGGCTTTTTGTTCTTTATTGGGCCATTGTGTGCCTGTTATTTTGCTTACTATATTGTTTGAAGTAAATGGGCTGGCATCCCAACATTTCATTTGGACTCTTGCATTTATCTCATTTGACAACACTAAGTAGAGGAGGACATTATCTGCATATAAAGATACTATATAACTGGGATTTTAATGGGGGTCTAAAGCTGGGAAATACAGACAAGCAATTGCAAGCCATTCGAGAGACAACCTGAAGAGTAATGGAGATAAAGGACAGCTCTTCCTAAGTCCCCTACTAATAAGGAAGGGACACAATATTTAGAGAAGAGGACTGCAGAGGGAGAAGAGTAAAAGGTCTTATCAAGATTTACAAAATCTGAATCAATGCCCATTCTGTCCATGACTTGCCATAGGATTTGCTGATTCATGTGTTCAACAGACTTCTCAGCATAAATGGAAAGAGGAGCAGCAGGGCTAGAAAGGGGGAACCAAATCAATGACATGCATAAGTCTATCTGTGTTATCAGAGGCTAATTATGAGCATATGAAACCAGACTGACCAGAATTTGCTAATGTCTTGCTGTAAGCCAGAATTATAACTAATAATTTTATATCTCAGTTAATGACAAAGTGCAAGGTTCTTACCTTGTTTTAGAAGTAGAATAATAGCTGGCATATTAATTCTAAGGATTAGATGGATGAAAGAGGAGGCTTCAGTAATCATCCTTAAACAAGGGAAAGGAGAAATGTTTCTAGAATGCAGAAATTATATCTGGTAGGATCCTGTCTATCCCTGGGGTCTTGCCTGTGGTCATAGAGTCTAGCACCTCTTTAAGTTTAGCCAATGAAATGGAAGCATCTAGAAAAGAAGCATCTTCCTCTGCACGATTGTGAATTAAAAGGTTGTTAAACAATGATTTGATATTTGACAGATGAATACTAGAGGTGTCAATAAAGAGTTTAGAGTAATCCAAAAATGTACAGAATTATTGATTGCCTGGGAATCATAGTGAATCAAGCCATATTCTGTGTGGACAGAAGGAGACATTTTTCTAGATTCTAAAAGCAAACAGCCTGCTTGGCTCGGCCCTGCAGACATAAAACTGAGTACTAGTACGTTGATTAAGAATTTACCTCTTTGAAATTAAAAAGCTATTAGAGGAGATGTTCAGTATTTTTCAAGTCAAAATTATTTCTTTACATGCATGGTATATATGCATTTGCCACGTGAAATTGTGTTCTAAAGTTAAGCACTCTGCAAATTTTAAATTATACGTACCCAGTCCTAGCATTTTATAATGTAACCTATGGGACATGGTGCACCACCGAAAAATAAAAGCCTAAATATTTAACAAATATGTCCACTGTAAAGTGTCAAAAGTTTTCCAACACATGTTTATGACAATAAAAGGGATCTGAAAATAATTTTATCGCATATTTCTGGTGCCATTTTTTTGAGGTAAGGATTTGTTTCCTTTTTGTTTGTGTGATAGCAGTGACCTTACTGGGAGGAGATTTCACATAAATACAGAAGTAAATCAACATGATAACAAGCGCTTGGTAGGATCGGTTTAGGGTGATTTTGTCTTTTGAAATGAAATCACACCCTGGGGTGAAAGGCTGTTGCAGAGGAAGACAAACAGTACACAACTGGTCTTCTTTGAAAATGGCTGAATTTCATAATATTGTTTTTTTTTTTTTTAAATGAAATGTATAATTTATTTTGCAATGTGTATGTAATCTCAAGATGCAGATCAGTACTAGGTACATTTCTTGGCTTGAAAAATAGATGCATTTTTATGCTTTTGTTTTCTGGTTGAGCCCCATGCCCCATGACTTCCGTTATAAAATTCCAGGATAGGCTCTGTATTTCTTAAAATGTATTGAAAATCCTTAACTTTATGAAGCAATTTCACGTGGCAAATGCATATATACCGTTTTTTGTGAAGAAATAATTTCGACTTGAAAAATACCAAACGTATCCTTTAAATGCAGCTCTGGTGTTACCAAGTCGTAAATTCTTGATCTTTATTGTCCACAAGGTGGCGTGCTCTTTCTAGAGATGAGCGCTTAGACTCGAGCTGTTTTATTCTTCGGTATTCAGTATGTGGGAAATGTGAGCAAAAGGAGACAAGACAGTAAAGCCCCGAATAAGTGATACCTTTATTATCTACGTTGCCGATATTATATGATAGCAAGTTGTTCGCAAAACGATTCGTTTTACAAAACACATATACTTCCTTGGCTCAGTTATTCATTTATTTAATACAACGTTTCATTCGTTTTCTGTCATTTCAAATTTCAATGGTAGGCCTACATGCACATTTTAGAGCGGAGACACATTTTCTACTATTTTTTTCTACTATTTTAGTCGTTTAGAAAAATGATACCCATATTTCAGTTAAGAAAGTACATCTCGTACAAGTTTTTAAAAAACAGCTAAGAAAATATTTACTGACGAGGCTGAAGTTGGCTACTTGTAAGGGCGATATAAATAAAGCAGCGTTATAAATAATGAACAGAATTACAAGCAGCACCCCTCACAATGTGCTGCAGCAACTTACGTTTGTAAATTAGAATGCTAAATGAGCAGAAAACGACCAATCCATCCATTTTCTAACTCAAATATTATATTCAAGGTGTAGTGAAAAATCAGATCCCCCTTAAGAATCTGATAGCGCGATCATAAAATGAAAAACGGACGAATTTTCTTAAAGGAACCGAAACAATTGCCCCATGTCACGTTAATGAGCCGATTACAGTTCAAATTAATACTCTTCCGAGCTGTCAACAGTTATCTTGTCATTAAATAAAAACACTGAAAAGTTAAAGCGACCCTTTAAAAAGGTGATCAGCTGTTTGCTCAATCGCGGGAGGAGTGGTTATAAGCAGTCGCAGTCCACACCAATCGGAGCGCATCTTGTACCCAAAAATTAGTAAACTAACACATACATACATACATAGACGCGTCCGTACGTGCGCTCGCGTGTGTCCTCGTCTTCGGTTTATCGCATTCTGTCTCGTGCTGCATTCTACTTCCGTCCGCTTAGTTAACTGTCTTATTATTACTTTGCTACGGAAAGCGAATGGATAAAGCTGAAGTAATAACCATTGAGAAGAGGCTGTCAACGGAGTTATTTATAAGTCAAATATTTTATGCAAAAATGTTCATCTTTATTAATACAAATGCCCTTTCCCCGTAAAATACCGTTTTTCAACTTTCATTAAATGGTGTCATCATTTCATAAAGCAATTTATCCTTCAAAGATTAATTTTCTTGTAAGGAATAATAATAATAATAATGAAATATTCACAACAGGTAGCAGAGTTAAAGATGCTAAGATTTGCACTGGGTGTGAGGACGATGGATAGGATTAGAAATGAGTACATTAGAGGGTCAGCTCAGGTTGGACAGTTGGGAGACAAAGTCAGAGTGGCGAGATTGCGTTGGTTTGGACATGTGCAGAGGAGAGATGCTGAGTATATTGGGAGAAGGATGTTAAAGATAGAGCTGCCAGGGAAGAGGAAGGCCTAAGAGAAGGTTTATGGATGTGGTGAGAGAGGACGTGCAGGTGATGGGTGTAACAGAACAAGATGCAGAGGACAGGAAGATATGGAACAAAATGATCCACTGTGGCAACCCCTAACGGGAGCAGCCGAAAAAAGAAGAAGAAGAAGAAGATACACAACATACAGCTGGCAGTAAACCATTAAAATAAACCCCGATACTTTTAAAGTTTTCATGGTTTTATAATGAACACTATGTTTTTCATTTACTCTCCAACAGATCCATCCATCCATCCATTCTCTTCCGCTTATCCGAGGTCGGGTCGCGGGGGCAGCATCTTGAGCAGAGATGCCCAGACTTCCCTCTCCCCAGCCACTTCTTCTAGCTCTTCCGGGAGAATCCCAAGGCGTTCCCAGGCCAGCCGAGAGACATAGTCCCTCCAGCGTGTCCTGGGTCTTCCCCTGGGCCTCCTCCCGGTTAGACGTGCCCGGAACACCTCACCAGGGAGGCATCCAGGAGGCATCCTGATCAGATGCCCGAGCCACCTCATCTGACTCCTCTCGATGCGGAGGAGCAGCAGCTCTACTCTGAGCCCCTCCCGGATGACTGAGCTTCTCACCCTATCTTTAAGGGAAAGCCCAGACACCCTGCAGAGGAAACTCATTTCAGCCGCTTGTATTCGCGATCTCGTTCCTTCGGTCACTACCCATAGCTCATGACCATAGGTGAGGGTAGGAACATAGATCGACTGGTAAATTGAGAGCTTCGCCTTGTGGCTCAGCTCCTTTTTCACCACGACAGACTGATGCAGAGCCCGCATTACTGCGGATGCCGCACCAATACGCCTGTCGAACTCAGGCTCCATTCTTCCCTCACTCATGAACAAGACCCCGAGATACATGAACTCCTCCACTTGAGGCAGGATCTCGCTACCAACCCTGAGAGGGCACTCCACCCTTTTCCGGCTGAGGACCATGGTCTCGGATTTGGAGGTGCTGATTCCCATCACAGCCGCTTCACACTTAGCTGCGAACCAATCCAGAGAGAGCTGAAGATCACGGCCTGATGATGCAAACAGGACAACATCATCTGCAAAAAGCAGTGACCCAATCCTGAGCCCACCAAACCGGACCCCCTCAACGCCCTGGCTGCGCCTAGAAATTCTGTCCATAAAAGTTTTGAACAGAATTGGTGACAAAGGGCAGCCCTGGTGGAGTCCAACTCTCACTGGAAATGGTTTCGACTTACTGCTGGCAATGCGGACCCAGTAGCGTAGTGTGGGTGTCAGCTGCCCGGGGCAGAGGAAAATTCCGCTGCCCCCTTATTTAGACTCAATGTCCCCCACCTCCCTCGAGATGTGGTCGAAGTTCTGCCGGAGGTGGGAGTTGAAGCTACTTCTGACAGGGGTCTCTGCCAGATGTTCCCAGCAGACCCTCACAACACGTTTGGGCCTACCAGGCCTGACCGGCATCCTCCCCCACCATCGAAGCCAACTCACCACCAGGTGGTGATCAGTTGACAGCTCCACCCCTCTCTTCACCCGAGTGTCCAAGACATGTGGCCGCAAGTCCGACGACACGACCACAAAGTCGAACTGAGGCCTAGGGTGTCCTGGTGCCAAGTGCACATATGAACACCCCTATGCTTGAACATGGTGTTCATTATGGACAATCCGTGACGAGCACAGAAGTCCAATAACAAAACACCACTCGGGTTCTGATCAGGGGGGCCATTCCTCCCAATCACGCCCTTCCAGGTCTCACTGTCATTGCCCACGTGAGCATTGAAGTCTCCCAGCAGAACGAGGGAGTCCCCAGAAGGTATGCCCTCTAGCACCCCCTCCAGGGACTCCAAAAAGGGTGGGTACTACAAACGCACAAACAACAGTTAGAACCCGTCCCCCCACCCGAAGGCGGAGGGAGGCTACCCTCTCGTCCACCGGGGTAAACCCCAATGAACAGGCTCCAAGTCGGGGGGCAATAAGTATACCCACACCCGCTCGGCGCCTCTCACTGGGGGCAACTCCAGAGTGGTAGAGAGTCCAGCCCCTCTCAAGGAGATTGGTTCCAGAGTCCAAGCTGTGCGTCAAGGTGAGTCTGACTATTTCTAGCCGGAACCTCTCGATCTCACGTACTAGCTCAGGCTCCTTCCCCTTCAAAGAGGTGACATTCCACGTCCCAAGAGCCAGCTTCTGTAGCCGAGGATCGGACTGCCAAGGTCCCCGCCTTCGGCCACCACCCAACTCACACTGCACCCGACCTCCTTGGCCTCTCCCATAAGTGGTGAGCCCAATCTCCAACAGATTATTATTTAAAACATTAAAGGATAAAGTGTTGACAAAATGAAGCAGGAGTACCATTTTCTCATCTGAAGATGAAGTGTGAAAATACGGTTCTCCTCCAAAATCAGGTTTTCACCTTCAAAATAGATTTGTTTTTGAAAGTGTGTTTTTGTTACTCCTAAATAAAGCATATCAATATTTAAAAGCATGTAAAAGTGTAACTTCTTACAAATGTTAAAAACAGAACTCATCGTTTCACCAGTGAAGGGGTATTGTGAAAAATGTGAACCCCTGCTCAACCATAAATTATAATTTTAAGATTTAAAATATTTGCTCTTACACACCTTTTCTCTTAATTCCAAAGTGAAATAGATTAGCGACATAAAAACCACCAAAACTTTAAGCCTGCATTATCTACACATTATAACATTACAATGATTCAGTATTTCTCTGATTCCATAATTTATCTGCAGAGCTACAGATCTTCTCTTGAGACCTGCCTCACCTTGAGACCTGAACAGAGATTTTAATGCTCCACAGTGTATTTCATCCAAAAATGGTATGTTTAAGAAATTCAAAGTGTACAGGCTCCAAGCCATAGAGCCACCACAACCAACAGCTAACAACAGGAAATCAGTCAGTGCCATTTTTACATCACTTGAAGTGGAATCTTCTGTCAATGAAGCTATTGATCCACCACAGTCTTTCAGAGCTGTTTTGAATGATTCTGTACAGAGCTGTTAAACAGCAAGTATTTAATGTGGTCTACTCAAACATGTAACTGTATTCTGTTATCACTATTATATATTTTTTACACAATTCACTGTTAAAAATATTTAGTAAACAAAAATTTGGCAACTTCCCATTGCTGAAATAAATAAAAGCAGTTAAAATGCTCTGACTTTTGAAATCAAGTGGCTACGTCTCCAGACGCACCTGAACGTTTCGCCATGTGTACATTTTCTAGCTTGTTTCAGCTCTGTGTGGCGAATGTTGTGCAAAGCCCCTTGTTTGGTATGAATGAACAAACCCATCCAGAGTGAGCTCTTCTGCACAAAGTTAGATAACTTCATCCAAAGTCTTCCCTTCTTCTCTGGCAGGGCAGGATCCTATCCATCAGCTTACAGATTTAGGACAGCTAAAATCCTTTCAATTCCTTTAAGCAGCTGCTTGATAATTCTGGCTCAAACATTGCCATGAGCATTTTTATAATGGAAGTTGTGCTAAAAGTCTGTTTCTAAATAGCATAGTTCCTGGTCCAGGGGGGGCTAACAAAGTATTGTAAGGTGATATTTTTCAAAGAAGAGACAAATGCAGTCTTTTATATCACCTTGTCATTTTTATATTTCACAGTAGGTCAACAGTTGTTAACAGAATGACACCTAGCAGCAGTGTCTCAAGTTGTGTATAAAGTAATGACTCATAAATGGATCAGGTATGTTCCTTTTTAATAAGCAGAATATTACGGATTCAGCTCCTTTGTCATGAAACACTGAGCTGCTTTTGACTTGACTAAACAGTTACTGTCCAGTTACATTTCAAAAAACTGAATAGCCCAACCAGGCTTACCTGTATGTTTAAAAAACTGAAATTTGCTTCTGCTGTCATTTATAAAAACTCCTGAGACTGGAGAGATACTGAAAAAAATATTTAATGTTTCATATAAAATAAATTACCTGAATTATACTGTCATTGTTGTGTGTTAAATCTATGTATCTGTTATGTATTTGCTGACCTTTTTACATGGTTGACGAGATGTTTTAATAAATTTTATGTATCATACTTCTATGGCATTTGCAACCACACGGTGGAGCAAGAGATCTACGGATACACAAACCTCCTTAAAGCAGCAAAATCAACGTCCACACCTGCTCTTGGTGTAACAGATGAAATTATTATGCTCAAGCCGACAGTAATTATTTCTTTACTGTCACAGAAACATAAATAATGAACATTCATCTTGCAAAATTTAAAATCTGGCATTCATACAGAAAATATTAATTTTGTGAGAGTTTAAGGTTATATTCAAACCTGAAAGCTCAGCTTTCCTTTTTATTCTGTGCTTAAAGACTACTGTAAGCTTAATAACTATGTTTAGTTTAATGCTTGTCCAAAACGCAAATTCTGAATGCTGTTTGGATATTTGTAAATGCTGCATTTCTTGGTAAAAATATTGTTTAAAGACATGTCACATTACACGACTGTTCCAGTAGTAGACTTTATTTACATGATCTTAGTAAGTCAGGGGCAGTGGTGTAGCTTGACATACAGAGTGACTCAATCCAACCAGCCTGCACCTCTCTCTGACAAAATCAACCCTGTCTTAAATCATAGGGGTGTGCATGACAGCTGACAACCAATGAGCTTTCACTTGAAGTATAATGCAAATAGTGCAGCTACAAGGAATAAGGAGTGGGGGGTGTTTTGGAACCTTGCAGCCAGAAGAGAAACTCATCTGCCTGATGTCTCATGTTTTATGTACCATGATAGAATGAATAACGAAAAAACAGGGACAAGACTGCATCTGAACTTGCCACACCTGTAAACAAGACATTGTGACGAGAATGACACTTAGACATCATAAAGGTTTTGGGCAGCCACCCGTATAATGTGCCTTGGCTGCAAAAAGGTATTTTAAAGTTTGTGAGTTGTTCACCCGACTGAGTCCAAAATAGAACTGCAATATTGATTCAAAATGGCTTTAAAGGCCAGTGTAGGAACTAACGTCATCAGGGCCAGAAGTGGAAGTAACGCCATCAGAGACAGGACCAGAAGTGACGTCATCAGAGGCGGGACCGGAAGTGGTGTCATCAGAGGTGGGACCGTAAGTGAAGTCATCTACAGCGCTGGAAGTGATGTCATCAAAGGCGCCGGAACTCTGTGGGATTTCCCGAGAATGGTTTGCAAGGGATCAAGAAAGACAGTTAGTGCACCCCACCGCCACCTGGTCAGACGTGGAACTGCCATTATTCAGGCCCTTTAGTTGACTCCTACTCTCATGTGTGTGATAACATCCAATTGATGAGCCTCCCTTCTGTTTGTTGAGGTCCAAAGCACCCTTGTCACTTCATTATATGCATTGAACTTCTAGGATGGGTGGTCATTGGTTTTCAGCTTTCATGCGCAAAGATCCCACTCCTACGACAAGGCAAAATTAGCCCAGTTTGATTTTGTTGGGATAAGTCATGGACTAGTTAGACTAAATTAAATGGGCATTTCTCACTGTGTGACTGATTCTCACTGTCCCTGATTCGGTAAGATTATGTAAATGAAGTCAACATCTTAAATTCACTAAGATCGTATTTTCCAGTGAGTTTGAGTCATGGACGTTTTTTATTGAAAGGTGCCTTTCTATTGACCACTATTACGTTTCTTGTCCAGATTGGCTCTTTGGCATTGACAGTAACTCAGTGTTAAGTTAGGTGAAAGCTTGTCCATTCGTGAAAATTTGTTAAAGTACATTACTGGTAATTACACAAAGGACATCTTTTATTAAAAATTACAGTACAAATTATTGAAAGTGCATTAAAGCACTCCCAAACATTTATTACAGACAAGACTAGAAAAGACTCTCTCACCTAATCCATTATTTTAGCATAAGTCCTCCACACTGATTAGATTAGACAGAACGTTATTTATCCCCAGAGAAAATTTGGCTTCTTACAGAAGCTCTTTAAATAAGTAAATAATAAATAGGTAGAAAAATGAGTAAATAAAAAAATAAATATACTGCACACTTTGGTCTAAACCATTACCATTTATCCATTCCATTGAGTATGACTTTTGGCCACTCTATGGATCAATGCTCTCCATGTCTTTTGATCTCTCATAGCTTCTTTCAATTCTGTTCAGTCCAGTATCTTTCTTGATGGTATCTAGCCAGTGAGTTCTTGGGTGGCCTCTTCAACTTTTGCCACTGACCATCCGAAGCATTACGTCCTTGTCAAGCGACTTTCTACTCATGAGGTGACCAAACCTGGAGAGCTTTTCCTTTGTTATCTTGGCCTCCAGTGAGAATTTTGGTTTGATCCATTCCAGAACTGATTCGTTCATTATTCTGGCTGTCCACAGAATGCGTAGCAGAAGTCTCCAGCACCACAGCTCAAAACCATTGATCCTTCACCTTTCTGCCTTTCTCAGCATCCAGGTTTTGCAGCCATATAGTATGTTGTTATTGGGAAAAAGACTACACTGACCCATCTACATTTAGTTGCCAGGCTGATGCCTTTGCTCCTCTATACAACGTTCATACTGACCATCGCATTACTTCCAAGTGCAAATCATCTCTTGATCTCAGGGGTACAGTTACCATCACAATCAATTTTAGAGCCAAGAAAGATGAAATCTTCAACCACTTCCATTTCTTCATTATTGATCTTGATATTGACACTCATATTTTTTGCTGTTGTCATGATATTTGCCTACTTGATATTCAGGTGCAGTCCAACCTTCTTACTTTCTTCTTTGACTTTCATGATCAGATGTTTGAGATTCTTCTTGTTTTCAACCAGCCGGGTAGTATCATTGGCTTATCGGAGATTGTTGACGTTTCTGCTGCCTATTTTTCTGTCTTCGACTCATCCAGGCCTGTTCGCTACAAGATAACTTCTGCCTACATGTCGAAAACTGCTGGTGACAGTATGCATCCTGGGTGTGTGCCCTTTTCAATCTTGAACCAATCAGTGTGAATATATTGTGTTTGGACTGTAGCTTCTTGATCTTGATATGGGCAATCTTATGAGCTCAGTCAGGTATGGTGGTGTGCCCATTTCCTTCAGGCAGGTCCAGAGCCTGTTTTGCTCAAGAATATCGAATGCCTTTGAAAAAATCCATGAAACAAATGTAGAGGTCTTTCTGATATTCCCTGTTTTTTGATGCCTCTGCATTTCCTGAAGTCAGCTTGCATATCTGGTATTTCCCTGTTGACGGTTGTACTCATGTGTTGTTGAATGATCTTCAGAAGAATTTTGCTTGCATTGTGGTATCAGGTCTATGGAGTGGTAATTCAAACAATCCTTCATGTCTCCCTTCTTTGGAATTGGTGATGAATACTGGTCTTTTCAATTCTTTTGGCCTCTTACACTTGCTCCATATGCATTGACATAACACCGTTAATGCTACTGTTGGTATGGGCTTGAGCAGGTCTGCTCATATGCCATTGATTACTGGGAATTTTCGGTTGGCTAATTGTTTCATTGCCTACATGACTTCTTCTTCCAGAATATCTGCTCCAGTTCCAGTGTCTCATTCTCCTCTGCTGGATAATTCTGATGTTCACTTTCGTGTAACATCTCTGTGTATTCTTTTCACTGATCGTGTATTGCTTGCCGGTCATGTAATTCCTGTCCATTGCCCCCTCAAACTGTTACCTTCCGAGGCACGTATGTTGATCGTGCCCTCTTCACGTATAAACACACATCATAATGACTATAAAGCAAGAAATTTTTAAACAAAAGAAAAGAAAACTTCTGATTTAGCTATCCCAGTCCTGGTGAGGCATTATGCAGGAGTATTTCTGTTGGTATAAACTAGTGTTTCTTGACACACTTCTGTTGAATATTTTGTTGGCTGAAAGAACTCAGTGTTAGTGTGTCAGGATGTGCATCATTGTTCATAATGGCACTTAGTTTTGTTTTCATTCTCTGATGGCGATTTGATAAAGAATGCAGCTACCAAGTGGTGAAAACATGGGTTGGGCTAGTTTTCTCTGCAAAGGAGGCATCCAGCACAGTCAGACTCAATCACAAGCGTCATGTTTATTCACTGTGCATGACATGGGCATGTACAATCCTAAGCAAGCGTCACGTATGTTCGATTAGGAGACAGTTTATGGGCTCAAAAATAAATGTTTCTGAGCCGAGCCAATGGTAGCAATGTCCAGTAATACTCTTTCCTCTTTTTCCTCTACAGACCCTCAACAGAACCCACCTCCTAATGATGACATTTCCACCTATCAAAATCCCTCCTCCCAATGACATAATTTCTGGTTCAAGTCACACCAGATCCCATCTCTTCCTGTCTCCAACATATACAGTATATCCACCATCTTGCCTATTTATGTCAGTTCTGTTTTGAACTCATTGTCTGTAAAAATGTCTTTCTTTTTTTGCATACTTTTCAAGTCTAAGGGGTACAAATTCCCCAAACCTTTTTTGCGGTCCCTGCCTGTTATTACACAAGTTAAACTGAACACACACCGAGGGAGCTCTACATACCATGAGTTGTCATTTTCTTTTCTCTCTGTTTTGTTGTCTATGTGCGTATCTGGTTTAAGGATTACGGTTTCTTTATTTAGTCATGTTTACACAAGAAAACATGAAATTTGCCTTCTCAGTTGCATGTAATAACAGACAAAATGAAATAAAACAGACAAATAGAAACAAGAAAGGTTAAGGTAAGGCAGTTAGATAATACATATTTACACCAAAAAAAAAATGTTACAGGACATATATCAAAACCTTAATCATTATCTCCGATATTTCTTATTGAAAAGTCAAATGGCACAAGGAAGAAAGGAATTTCTGGAGCGATTTGTGTGGGTTTTCAAAGCGACTACCCTTCCTGATTTACTGAAGTTTAGTTCTACATGTAATGGATGACTGTCATCAGTTGAGATGATTTCCAGTTTCTTTAACATTGCCCTCTGACACACACTAGACAAATCATCTACATCATCCCCAATAACTTTAGCAGCATACTTTGTAATCTGCTGGAGCTTTTTTGAGTTTTGGTTTTCTCAGATTATTAAACCAGGCAATGAAACTGAAAGTGATCACAGACTGGATCAGACTGCGATACAACATGAGGTCCTTATCTACTTTAAATAGTTTGAGTTTATGGAGGAGAAATAAGCGACGGCTGCATTTAGAGAATAATTTTTTTGTATTTGTATTCCAGTTAAAATTGTTATCTAGGTAAGTTACTAAGTATTTATATTCAGTAACTATTTCTACCTCCTCTCCCAGAACTACAATAGGTGAACATACAGATTTCTGTCTCTTAAAATCAAATATCATTTATTTGGCCTTTTTTACATTCAGAGAGAGAGTTTGTATTGTACCAGTTTACCATCCAGTCCACTTGATTTAAATGGTGGCTTTCATCCTTCCCAGATATGCGTCCTATGATCATGGTGTCATCTGCATACTTAATAATGGAGCAGTGGTCATTGTTCTGTCTCAGGTCACTTGTGTACAGAGTAAACAGTAATGGTGATAAGACATACCCCTGTGGACTTCCTGTGTGTGAATGAATGACAATTGAAAAAGTGTCCTGTACTTTAACTGTCTGTGAACGATTTAAAAGAAAGTCCTGAATCCATAGTGTAATAAATGGGTTTACATTCATACCATTCAATTTCCCAATCAGTATATGAGGCTGTATGGTGTTGAACGCTAAAGAAAAATCCAAAAATAGTGCTCTGACATATGAACCAGGCTGATCAGGAAAGGTGTAGATTTGATGTAAGATAACAAGCAGAGCATCTTGCACCCATCGCAACGTTTGTACTGCTTATACTGCACATACAGGTTTTGCATGCATGCTGATGCCCTATTCTAATGTTAAATATGTAATCATTATAGAGCATAGCATTGAAATGAATAATATTTGATTAATATATTTCTATTTTATGCCTATACCATCTGTTGTGATAGTCAAAGCATTTATTGTGTTTATTGATTGGTTGTATTTTTGTGCTGCTGTTTGGCTAGCTCTAGTGTAGCTTCTGAGTAAAAGATTTATTCCAATGGCTGCCTATAGTGGTAATGACCTCTTGTTATGAACCATGTCTTCAATATGATGCTTAACTGGTTACAGCCTCATCCTCACTGCCAATTTTATGTTTAAATTCTTTTGACATCATTGCTTAAAATAGTTCTTGTAACCTAGATTTAATTAAGAAATAATTTGATTTTACATGGAAAATGCACGTTAACACACCCTAGAAATGCAAATACACACCTTAGGATTTAGTTTGGATGTTGGGTCAGAAACAGAGAAGCATTCTGTATGACTTCAACTTAAGATTAGTTTACTGTTTCAGCTTTAACTTGAAAGAGTTTATTTTAGCTTGTATATTTTGCATACTGTATTTTCCACTTTTACATCTCTGTCAGCCACTCCTGTCGACAAACAGATCCTCAGTAGTCAACATAAGCCATTGAAACTAGAGTGTTGCCATGCTAGGCACTTATGCCTGGAATAGCACAGCAGCGGTTTGAGCAAACCTCAATCACATGTCACACACAGCTCTGTTATAAAATATTTAATAAACAAAAATGAGATGTTTTTCTCTTTGGTAAAGTATATAAAAAATTAAAAGTGCTCCAAATTTCTAAACAGTTAACACAGTGCCCAAATGCACCTGAAAGGTACTCCATTTCTACATTTTGTAACTGGTTAAAATAATAACAAATCATTTATTTTGCCACAATTATAATAAATAAACAAACTAAAAAAGCACAGTTTTCTGTTATTTAAATATGATTAACAGTACTTGTGTACTTTTTTCATAATTTCTTTAATGTAGGCAAGATTTACTTCATATTGTAAATTTACATTCTGAACAATTTGTGATATTTGACTTGGGATATGATGTAAATGTGTAGCAGTGTGGGGTTGGCTCTAAAAAATTCCATTATTTTTTGCTGTTTCTATGCCCTGCCTTCTTGCCTAAATGTCAAACATGGCCCATGCAAACAAGTACAAAAAATGAAGCATTGCATTTTCAGCAGTGTGAATCTGCTCCTTTAGAAGGTTCAGGAAATGTTTTTACCTGGTCAGTTCAATATTATGAAGCAAAATTTCTAGTGTTACCTTAACATCGAATGTGTATAGATGAACCAATTACTTGCATGCTCTCCCCACGTTCACGTGGGCTTTTTCCAGGTGTTCCCAAAGTCCAAAGACATGCAGGTTATGTAAAATGGTATTGCTAAATTGACTCTACACTTTTAAAATTTAAAGTGCCCAAGTGGTACTTTAGAACGATGCCATAGTGGAGCCATTTTGAGTTCCCAAAAGTCCCATCTACAGGAAGGTTCCAGAAAGAACCCTTATCTATTTAGACCTGTAACAGGTGCTAAACCGGTTATACTTCCTTAGAAGGCTGGCGTCCTTCAACATCTGCAATAAGATGCTGCAGATGTTCTATCAGACAGTTGTGGCGAGCGCCCTCTTCTACGTGGTGGTGTGCTGGGGAGGCAGCATTAAGAAGAAAGATGCCTCACACCTAGACAAACTGGTGAGGAAGGCAGGCTCTATTGTAAGCATGGAGCTGGACAGTTTAACATCTGTGGCAGAGCGAAGGGCGCTCAGCAGGCTCCTATCAATTATGGAGAATCCACTGCATCCACTAAATAGTATCATCTCCAGACAGAAGAGCAGCTTCACCGACAGACTGCTGTCACTGTCCTGCTCCACTGACAGATTGAGGAGATCGTTCCTCCCCCAAACTATACGACTCTTCAATTCCACCCGGGGGGGTAAACGTTAACATTTAACATTATACAAAGTTATTGTCTGTTTTTCACCTGCATTATTATCATTCTTTAACTTAATATTATTTATAGTATCAGTATGCTGCTGCTGGAGAATGTGAATTTCCCATTGGGATTAATAAAGTATCTATCTATCTATCTATCTATCTATCTATCTATCTATCTATCTATCTATCTATCTATCTATCTATCTATCTATCTATCTATCTATCTATCTAAACAATAAATAACCCATGAATAGACTGGAACAGATTTGTGAAATGCCAATGGGTCATGAATTTTAAAGGACTCTTGCTACATACAATCAGACAGGCTAAGTCCAGGTTTTGTTACTGTATTAGTGTCCTTCTAGTAAGTCTTCCATACATAAAAGATTTAATTTTTTTTCTATGTGTTAGAAAGTTTTCCAAAGCAGAAAGAATCAACGTCATATACAAAGAACACTTCTTACAATGAAATGGTAGTTTGTCAAGCAATGGTTCTACAAAGAATGCCATAACACAGTAAAGAACCATAAAATGTCATTAAAGAACCATTACTGTTAAGAATCTAGAATGTGTGAGTGTGTGTGCTTGCCCTGTGATGGACTTCCACCCTGTCCAGTGACTGTTGGCTCCAGCTTCCCTGTGACCCCCTCCAGAAATAACAGGTATAGGAAATGAATGGATGGATGGATGTTTCCGTATACTTGTACAGTCCAATAAGATTAATTTAATACTGTAATAGCTTAGTTTAAACTTGCTTTGAATTTATTTCATCTGTGGCCTGCAGAGGGAGCTCTTGCTGCCCAAACCCAACACAGACAGCAGCAGAGGCACAAGTATGAACAAACAGGATTTTTCCTTTTCTTTTCCCTCATGGGAAACGCCTTCCCCGTTTCCCACAAGTACAGCACAGTTCAAAAGCACAGCACAAAACTCTTCTTCTTTCTCTCTTTTCTTTCTCTCTTCCACCACTCATTCTAGCAAGCTTTGTCTTCCCCTCTGGCTCCCGGAGTCGTGGCTGCTGGCTCCTTTTATAAGGCACCCGAAAGTGCTCCAGGTGCTTGTTGACCTATTTCCGGCAGCACTTCCGGGTGTGGCGGAAGAGCTGCCTACAAGGCCTCAGCAGCAGCTGCAGCCCCACCCTGGAGCCATACGGGAGTCTGAGGCACCACTGCAACATAGGGGGGCTGGCACCTAGTGCTCCGGGGAAGGTAATACTCTGGATATGCTCCCTCCACTAGTCCTTCCAGTGTAGAGGTGTCCCGGCTGGGCCTACACCACACAGCATATGACACACACAAACAAACACACACTTCCTGAAAAATTATTGTTTTCTGTCATTGAATCATGTCATTTGCATTGGAGATCAATCTTCTGTGTTCAAGATTTTTTTTCAAACTGCCAGAAATAAAAATCAAAAAGATGAGAGTCTGGCATTTCATTTCTCCAAGAAATGGAGTGCAATGTGCCCTCAAGAAGGTGTCACAATAGCTTCTGAAATTTGGTTGGATTACTTTGCAAAAACTGTGGTGATGGGAGGCTTGATGTTGATTCATTTGGAAAGCAAAACAGAGGTTGAATCAGGTCAAAGGCGGCAAACCATTCTATACTAGTGACAGGAGCACAGCTGCTGCCTTGTAGGGAAGTTGTGAATGATTTAAAGCCTTTGCTTTATAGTTTTGTTCAGACTGATGAAGATGGCGACCGTCTTTGACGCGTTTCATTTTTGCTTTAATTGCTGATGCTTCTGTTTCTGTGGGATGTTTTGCAGTTTAGCATAACACATGTTTGCATGTTCCTCCTCACAACGTGCTATCTGGTAATGGGAAAAAAAATTATAATACTGCATGCAGATGTTTATCACATGACCAATTAGCATTTGTATACAGTTACTCATGCAGCTGTGCCCTGGGCAATTATGGAAAAAAAAATAATCACATTTTACTTATTTTTTTCTTATATTCATTTAACTTTATATTTCAAAAGAAATGTAAACAAGTGAGTGGCACAGTTGGCAACACTGCTGCTTCACTATAAGGAGACAAGGATCTGTGTCCTGGTTTCTCCCTGTTTTGAGTTTGGATGTTCTCCACCCTTGTCTGTATGGGTTTCATCCCACTGTCCAAAGTCATGCAGTTTAGATGAATTGGTGGTGCTAAATTGGTCTGGTGCCTTGTGTCCTGTGCTAGCTGGGATAGGCTCCATCTCCCCTCCACAACCCTTGTCTGACTTAGGTGGGTTAGAAAATGACATGACACTCATTTTATGCACATTTTTACACTGCATCTTTCTGTTAAAATTGTTTAAATTCAACTCAGTACCCTAGAATGACAAAGCAAACATAGGCTTTTAGGAATTTTTGCAAAATTTGTATAAATTACAAACCTGAATCTTTACCTTGCCACAAGCATTTAGAAACCTTTACTCAATATGGCCTGGAGTCTTCTTGAGTATGTTGTGGCAAAATTTGTACACCTAGATTTGGGGATTTTCTACTGTTCTTCTCTACATTTCCTCTCAAGCTCTTATAGGTTGGATGGAGACCATTGGTGGACAGCTTTGGTCTGGTCAGAGATACTCAATTGGGTTCAAGTCCCACTCTGGCTGGGCCACTCAAGAGCCTTCACAGAGTTGTCCCAATGCCACTCCTGCTTTGTCTTTGCTTTGTGTTTAGCGTCATTGTCCTATTGGAAGTCAAACCCTCAGCCCAGTTTGAAGTCCAGAGAGCTCTAGTGCAGGTTTTCATTAACACGTTGACAACAGGTACATTTGTTCCTGATATCAATGTAAAACTAGGGCATTATCTTAACATACTAATTAAATGAATTTTGTTATTGAGAAAAACTCACATTTAGAAAATGTTTTATCTGCAATGAACTGGTAGTTGGCACACAGAACAGAAAATTCTCCCAACGTATAGTTGGCAGTGAACATATTAAGGATATCTCAGTACTTTGCTCCATTCAGCTTTCACTCAATCCTGTCTAGTCTCCCAGTTCCTGCCACTGAAAAACAACTCATGGTGCTGCCACTACCTACGTTTACCTTTGGAATGGTATTGTGCAGGCGGTGTTTGGGGGTCAATGTGAGTGTAGTCAGATTACTTCTTAAAGTAATGAGTAACCTAATGCAAAACTAATATATTACAGTAAAAATACCTGTGCTACTTAAAAAAAAATAGGTATGTGTTATTGCATTACTAAGGAAGCTTATTCTCACCAATCAAAACAAAAATAATTGTCGGAAGTGCCTTTTTTGCAAAGAGGTTGCCTGTTGCCACAGGTGTAACATAGTGTACGTGCAAGCTATGGCTGTCGAGTGACAGCTAGTGAAGAAGATATTAAGCAGGAATAGAACAAATGTTATAAGTGGACATTTAACCCTGCATGTGCTGAGGGGCAAGCCTAATCCACCAAAGGTTAGGATCAGAAGGAGCCAGTGATTATTGCAGCACCACTGGGTGTAAGGCAAGAAGAAAATGTGGAGAAGGGTATGCTGGTCCTATGAAGGGATCAATCAAACAGCCACACAGAAAAGAGTGTACTGTATGCAATGCAGTAACAGTAACATGGAAATACGGATTGTATTAGAAATACAATATACAGAAATACCAATTGTTATTTTAATTTTATTTCTGCTGTTTTCTATAGATAAGTTGAAGCAATGTGATTGGGTGGTGCAGCAGCCAGTGTTCACACCGCTGTAGAAATATGTCAACAATGATCATAAAAGATATTGAGTCAAGTTTCAAGTGTCACAGTAAAGGGTCTAAAAATTGTGTTGATGTTCTGTTTCAGTTTTATATGTACTATATAATAAAATGTTACTGTCTGTTTGTGTGTGTGTGTGTCCAGTCCCTCTGATTGGGCTGTTTGGCTTTGGTGACTCAGTGGTAGGAATGAAGACACGATAAGTTAAGGGTGCAAATTTAATTCCTTGTGATTGTGACAAATTTTTTTTTTTTTTTATAAACAAGGAGTTAAAATACAGTATTTAAATGACAATAGAGCAAATAACCTACCGCATGATGTTGGATCACTAAATACTTCTGAGGTGTAATGTTCCACCAGCGAATGAATTTACATTGGTTTCACATTAAACATGGCAAAAGAGATGTTCCTGTTGGAGTTCACCTCAGCAGCCATGGACACTGTGAGAGGGACTTTAAAGCCGTAGTGCTTATGGGCAACTTCAGAACACAGCAAGAGAGAAAAGAATGGCAAGTTAAACTCATGCTAAAATTTAACACGTTACAACATGGTTTAAATAGAGACAAGAGTTTCATGGCCAGATATGAAGACTGTTTGCATCTCTCGGACTGACACAGACAACCTGTCTACAGACCCACTTTGTATTGAAAAACTCATCAGAAACTTCAAAAGACTTTGTTGGACAGACAACTTATCCAAAGAGTTTGACCATACATTGTTCTCCTCTCTTGCTAAATTAATCTTAGCCTGGAGATTTCAATTATTTTTTTACATTTAAGATGTCTTCTCACTTAAAGGTTTTTCAATGTTGTTATCTGTCCTAGTGTGTATATAAACACAGGGAACTCCAGATTCTTTATTACATCTTGCCTGAAGAAGGGGCCTGAGTTGCCTTGAAAGCTTGAATATTGTAATCTTTTTTAGTTAGCCAATAAAAGGTGTCATGTTGCTTGACTTCTCACAACATCCATAATAGCTAACACTGTACAACACCCTCGTACTACTTTAACTGAAGTAACAAGTATTTCAGGTAACAAATACTTAAAAGTAAAAAAGTATCTGCATTCAAAAGCACTTAAGTGCAAAAAGTACTATAATAATTAATAATACTAATAATAATAATAATAATAATGAGAACAAAAACCATGTGTGTGATCAATACATAACAGCAATCAGAGGAGCTTCTAATTTTTCTCCAAACTATATTATACACTTCCTAAATTGTAAAACTATCTGTTTGGCTTACATAGTAGCTCATTTTCAAAATTCCTACTATCCACGATTGCTCGTCTAGAGCTAAATAAAATTCCTGCAGTGCTGAACATTTCATTTTCAAACAATAGTCGCCACTAGACAAATCCTATTAGTAATAAAAACATTAAAGAATCATCACAGATTTCTTACTTTCTGGACATGAAAATGCTGAAAGATTTTAGAGACTGAAGAGGATGCCATTTAATCCTGTGACATAAAAGTAGGATTAGGATTTGTAAACTGACAGTGGCAGTTGGTACTAGACATGAAATTACAGTTTTGATGCAATTCACACATGAACATTATTCTCACCAATTTTAATGCAGTTCTCAGAACAGTTTAGGCCTTTCCTATCACAGAACCTCACCAGTGCAAAAGCCACTAAAAGAATCTAAACCTCGTTCACATGTGTCAAAACATGCAAAGTCAGTCAATCAAATCAACATTGTCACCAATGAATCCAATCCTCTCAGAAGTGCTTTAAGACTGAAGACACCAAATATCTTCATACTTTAATCAAAACCTCAATGACTTTAGAAAAAGAAAAACGTAAAAAATGTAGAGTAAAATGTTCAGATACAAAAATTAAATGTTATTGGTTTATTTGTATATTTACACATATAATGGTTGTAACTGAGAAAAGCAAAATGATAAATATGAATCTATGCATAGAAAAATAGACAGAAAAATATACAATCAAACTTAGGACAGAGAATCAAATACAGTACAGTAAATTCACACTACAAATTGTAGAGTGGTGTACCATGTTAGCTATAGATTGATACAGGAGCAAGTAGGGTGAAATGACACCTTTTATTGGCTAACTAAATAGTGTCATTTCACCCTACATTCTACTACATATTGTGAAATGAAAAGCCACGACATATGAAAAAGGTTTGGAGCAGACACCTGTATACTTGAACCTGGCTGCAAAGGGCAAATTTTGAGCACAAATGAAAACAGTGTTGAGTCTAAAACAGAACTGATCAATGGAGCGAAGATGGCAGGTTTTTTAGATCGGTCAGGGGAAGAGACATCCTCGGGGCCGAAACTGGAAGTGACGTCTTCAGACTCGGGCAGAATTTCCCGTATCTGGTTTGCAGAGATACAGTAAAAGAGGAAGGTTTAGTGCACACTGCCACCCCCTGGCCTGGCGTGGAATTACCTTCTTGTGATCCTTTTGGCTGAGTCCCATGCACATATGTGTGACAATATATATAAGAATATATGTATATACCTGTATAAGTTAAAAATTACAATAAGGTGCAAAATATAAAATCTCTCAAGGGGCATCCATGTCTTTCATCTCTATTAAACCATATCATTGTGTCTACATCTCACCTGATGTCTTCCATTCAGAGACACAGAGGAAAAACATCATTTTGCATTCCACACACAAACCTGACAAGCCTTGGATGTGATGTCTTCACAGCCAGCATCTGCCTCCAATAATAACATCTGATTTTGGTACTGCCGATCATACACCTTCCATCATAAAGCAGAGACAAATTCCTTAATTGAGTTAAGGAATGGTGAATAAGGTGGCAAGAACACCATTATACTGAGTTGGTGGGTTTCAAACCATTCCCTTACATGGTTGGAGTGGTGTAAACTTACATTGTCCCAAATCACCACACGATATGGTATGTTGGCCCTCACAATCCCCCTTTCATTCTCTTCAATGAGGGCATTCAAGAGCCCATCTAGGAAGTGAAGGAGCTGGTCTGTGTTGCAGGGCCCAATGGCTGCCACATTGTGAATATTCAATTGAAGGGCAATACTCCTGACCATGTGTGACTGGCCTTGCTCTTCCATACAAATCTGAAGAAAATTTAAAGTAATTTTATTGAAAACACTAATGCAATGCAGAACACCATCAAAGTGGGTGAGAGGTCTGTGGTTCTTGTTGACAAACATGCAAACTGTTTTCATGAGTTGTTAAAGTCAAATGAGAAATGCATCAACACAATGACAAAATGTCTTTAGTAGTGAAATATGTGTAGACACAATGGAAGTTTGTACAAACACAATGAGAGATGCTAACATGTGTGGGGAAATGAGGTACTGATTTCATAGCTACATTAAGAATGAGGAGAATGACATTTCTGATGTGTGAATTGCATCAAAGCAATCAAGAAGAACTGTGATGAAATGTGCCCTGTTCAGTATTCAGTTTAAAGCTGTTCACTGTACTTAGGTGCCTAATGATTATGTGCCATGAACCAAACGCATGTACATCTTATTTTTTATTGCATTGCTGTTGAGTTTAAATGCAATATTGACTCATTTAAATGCAGTAATTATTGTGTTAGTTTAAATGCATTACCATCTAGTTTGCAACAATCCATTATATTATATACATGCAGCGCTATCTCATTTAAACACAATCTATGGGTTTTTGTAAGACCTTATTATGTGGTCACAAGATACATAGTGTACAAACAAGATGTGTATGTTATGTGCACAAGTTCTTACCTTGTGTGAAACAGCAGTATGCATAATATACTTTTGTGTGGCCACAAAATTTGTTTCTTGTTCCCTCAAGGACAAGTACAGTAAACCTTACATGAGCGCAAATGTTTTTTGGCAACTTTGTGAATCCAAATGATTGGTGAATATAACTGAGAGAGTTATACTACTCGGTTTATTTCACAAAAATATTCTTTATATTTAAGCACAGTTTATAAAACTGCACAGAACTGAAATACAGAGCTACCATCCACATTGACCATAATTGTTGAGATATCCTTCCATCCATTAGCCAACCCGCTGAATCCGAACACAGGGTCACGGGGGTCTGCTGGAGCCAATCCCAGCCAACACAGGGCACAAGGCAGGAACCAATCCCGGGCAGGGTGCTAAACCACCGCAGTTGTTGAGATATGGTATAAATTATTCAGTGCTTAGGTATTTCACTTCTATAATTAGTTAACATAAAAAATGGAATATAACTTTTATTACTCTTATTAATAAAAAGACACAGTAGTAAACAAGAAATATATCTGAATGCAGACAGCTACACTATGACCTCTTAATACGAATAATGAATTACTTAATCTCTGTGAATGGCAAGAACATAAAAGTGTCTGGGCCCCTTTACCCTAATCAATTTGCCTCACATCCACCATACACAAATTTAGTGTACAGACAGCTGGGGCTCCAGTATCTAATTAGTGTTACACGGATGACCTGAAGGGTGATATTAGTGAGTGTTGATATGACTTACATTGTGCCTCCCCTACTGGTATACCCAGCAGCAGAAAATGCTACTCCAGGGAGAAACAGAAAAAAAAATTATAAAAAGAACAATAAACATTGAATGAACATCTCACAGCCTTAATGCTTGAATAAATACGCAATATAAAAAACTCAGTAAAAATCAACTCAGATTGGAATAATTATACTCCAATGAAGTAAACACAGACGTTAGAAGTGCAATTAATATAATAATTACATTAAATTGCTGAAATATGGTTTATCTTTAACAAGACTGCTCTTAAGAAAACTGTGACTTCCTTTACTCAGTTTGGTACTCAATTTTATCTTTAAATTACCCTCTTCAGTGCATATGTAAAATTATGGAATTATCCACAGTTATACTTAAGGTATATTATCATTTTTTCAGTATAACCAGATGTATACCAGTTGTCTCATATGTCACGCATGAATGTTGGAGGACCTCCTCACAGGCTCGGATAAGGTATATGATAGTCCGCTGCATTGGGAGGGGGGATTGTTGCTGACCTTCTTTTCATTTTCTCTCCCTGTAGCTCCGAAAAGCTGCAGGGAGTGCATTGGGATAAGATGACCGGCCCAGAAAGGAGTTGGCATTCGACCCAGGAGCGCTTTGCGAGATGGACCTCCTGAGTATCTATTGTAGAGCCACATGCTACATGGAAGTAGCCTTGATAGCACCGGATCGGCAAGCATTTCTGTTGCCTTTTTGTGAACATTTTATTTTGTTTGAAACTGTTACTAAACGAGGTGACCCGGTTGGCGTCGCAACTATTTGTACATTGTCTGTCCTGCCCTACTGTAGCTGTCCACCACACATAATACATATTCATATTTATTTTTAATGCACTCCAATAGACAATTTAAATTTTACAGAATAACATTTTCCCACACATATTCCCAACTTGCATTAATATTACAGTACAATACTTCACAATCAATATAACATAATAAATTTGCAAATACAACTGTGGGAGATAGTGTTCTGCTTAAGAAAGCTCTGGACAGGAGTCAGTTCTGCTACATTTAAATGATCTCACCTGAATTGTGTAAAGAACTAATAATAAGAACAGCTTAGAGATAATATAAGTCTCACACTTTTCAGTTTAGTGAAGATAGGATAAAATATGTGATTCTTCAATAATTTACCAAGACAAAATATATCACTGCTCAAAGTTTACTTTTGTACACAAAAGTATCATATTCACTTAATAAGTTGTGTGTACTTTCCTTAATCATTGTGGCTCTAGCCTAAGTTCTGGTTGGCAGGGCATTGTTCTGTTAGCTTTTCCTGAGATCAAATACCATAATGTAGCAACAAAAGTACATATCTTTGACTGTAGGAAAGCTGACATCTAAACAAAAAATATTTATAAATGAAAATATTACAGAAATGAAAAATACAACAAAAATGTTCAAAGGAGCAAAAAAAAATTGACTCAAATGCAATCTGAATGTGAACAAGTTCCAATACACAAAGTAAAGGCAAATCTAGGAAACAAAGCAATAAATCCAAACGTTTAGAGAAATTTCAAGGAAGGCAATACTCACAAAAAGGCTCCTGTGAAGTACAATGACCCACTGCTGAGATCCTCTCTCATGACTCAGTAAATAGCCAGAGGGAGGTCCCAGTAGCACTGACATTAGTGTGGCCCCGCCTCCTTGGAGCTCCACCCTCAAAACAAATGGCACATTTAAAGTTAAAGTACATAGCCAACAAATAAAAAACTGACAGAAATAACAAGAAAACATAAAAAAATTATAATTTGAACCTAACAAAAATATCAATAACACAGAAAATAAATACAAGCCAGGGAAAAAACATTGTCTGTAACACACCATCAGCATTTTTAATGAAAATAAAACAATAAGTAAAATTAACAATCCTGGAATAAAATAAAAGAAAAATTTAAAGTGAAACTAAATTCAGCATGGTTCACCTAATTAGAAAATTACAAAGTGTAAGGAAAATTCACGAGACCTGATTAAAATAAACAGTAATAATAAACTAAACTCAAATGTTCAACATAAATACAGAAAAAAAATCCCAAATTATGACAGGGTCACATAACAGTGTCCTCTTGAAGAGTTGTCATGCCATGTCATTTTCTAACCTGCTTAGTCCAGACCAGGGTCACAAGGGTGTTGGAGCCTATCCCTGCTAAGCATGGGGTGTAAGAAAAGGAACAAAACCTGGAAAGGGTGCCAGTCCATCACAGGGCACAAACACACCCAGCTAACACACACTGGAGCCAGTTTAAGGTTGCCAATTCACCTAACTTTCATGTCTTTGTAAAGTGGGAGTAAAATGGAGAACCTGGAAGAAACCCACAAAAGACACAGAAAATAACATGGTGCTACATTGTGACATTACATAACATTCTCAAAACCACTTAATCTAATTCAGAGTCATGTGGCACATATTGGTAGCCATGTGTGGCGTCAAACACAAGACAAGAACCAGTCCTGAAGAAGAACTGTTCATTGTTCCAAACACAAAACGAGAATGAGAGCCAACAAAGTTTTACAGAAGGTCCTAACCCTAATGTCTCATTGGAAGGTTTCCAAAATCTGGGAGACATCCAATATACAGATACTAAGAGTTGTGGGCTTATAGGTTGGTCAAGATAACACAGTGTGACATGTGACATCCATATCATGTGTTAGGCAACAAACTGCATGCAGTGACCATAAACACTATGGTAGCAACCATGCAGAAATGGTCACAAAATGGAATTGACCAACAAAACAACAGGACTCCAATTGGTGTCATCAAATTAATGTTAATATAATGTAAAAGTTAAAAAAAAATCCAAAATTGAGAAGATGTTTCGAAACCCATCTTACAGCACATACTAATTAGCAATGGTCTCCCTAAGGTCTATCACGTAGAGAGCAACAGTGCTTATTCAAGACTTTCCCCCCTGGCCAGGATCACTTTCACCTTTCTGAAAAGTCTAGTGTGACTCCTGCTTTGATGAAAGTGAATGAGTGAGACAACAATGAGCTCGCGGGAGAACAAAGCACAGTGAAGACATCTATAATTAATCACCACTATCATATATTCTGTGTTACAAAGGTGTGTAATTCTGTATAGCATCAAGTTTTCATTTTACATCTGAACACCTCAGAAGTTCAACATGCTTTCTGCACTAATTGAGTCACACCATTAATACCAGGGCTACTTGTACTTGCCTTTTGCTTTCCTAGAGTAGCTCATTGGATTCTGCTGACTTCTTCTGGATTAATTTTATTCATCCTGCTTTGTTCGTTACGAGCTGTCTGAGATAAAGTGTATTAATGTTTCCTTTTCCAGCACAAGTAAACTTAGTTATTAGACATGCTGTTCTTGTCTGCAAATATAAATCTTTTCTGTCGCCATACCACCTATACAGTCAACTGGCATATGACTATTTATGAGAAAACTAGTTCTTCCACATTCTGATCAAACAAGGGCTTCAATGTCGCTCTCAATCAATCAATCATTTTACATAGCATCTTTTGTTGTAGTCCTTTTAGAAAAGTGTGCACAGATGAGAACTGATTCAGTAGGAGGAATTTTAACCTGTCTCCTTCAGAACAAAAGTGGTGATCAATAATCAATACATTGATATAAACTGTGAATTTAATTCATTCAAATGTATGATTGATTTACACAGAGTGTTCTAATGTGAAAGAAACAGATCGTCAAATGCTCCATACAGCATTCTAATGCATTACCAGCATTCTTCCTCCATACCAGGGTTCATATTTTCCATTTGGAATTCAGACGTATGCCAGCTAGAAGATACATGGCTTAGTTTTAGATCCCTCCCAGAAAACTGCCACTTCCAGGGTCAACATTTTAAAGACCCAATAGTCATCAGAAGTCAGTGTTCACTGACAGACCACCACTAGAGCTGGATGGATCCTCCTCCTCCTCCTAGTGTATTTTGTGCCTTATGACAAATCTTTTTTGCACCCTTGTGTGCCACATGTTTTTGCTTTTCTTAAAAGCTGTTAAACAGGGATTACCTTTTATCTATCTATCTATCTATCTATCTATCTATCTATCTATCTATCTATCTATCTATCTATCTATCTATCTATCTATCTATCTATCTATCTATCTATCTATCTATAGCATTATATTTCTGTGAGAAGATCAAATCAATGTCATATCACATAAGTTCAAAATACATTTTTTTGGCATTTTTGGGTGGCATTAAAACCTAAATAAGTCCTTAATATTGTGTATTTAACTCACCAGTCTTCCAGCCAGCTTACAGTGCTTACAGTTTTTCTGTGGTGGCACGGGTTTTGTAACCCAAAAAATCCCAAGGCACACCTCAATTCCACCAACCACAAAAGCATTAAATCTATACACTTGATGAACTGTTCCGAAGGGGCAGGTCTATCAGAGATGCTGGCAAAAAAAGAAAAAAGCAGCTTGTAGACTGGCATTCACAGACACAGCACTTAGTGAGCACTTTGAACGCATTTCCCAGCTGCAGCCCTTTGCCCACTCATACAGGCCGTCTTCTCTCTGCTTCACTCCACTGACACAGGGCCAGAGGCTACTCGTGTGCCCATTGCCCTTCAGCTCTGTGATAGTTGGTGGCGAACATGCAACCAGATGAACCCCGGACACATTTCCTGAATGCTAAAGTGCTCTCTAAGTGCAGTTTCTGCAAAATGGCAATTGCTGATCTGTTTTTATGTCAGCTTCATCAGGTGGTACTGTCTTCCACAGACAGGTCTCAACCACTTCACCAGTGTGCTTCCCTCAGATGAGGACCCAGGGCCACTACACTATTATTTCCACAGCACATCTGGGTAGCTCTCATGAAATACCATTTGAAAAACACTTGCATAGAGTATAATTATCAAGTCATTGATGGTGATGAAAAATTGAGGATGGGATTTGCAGAGTTTTAACACAAGTTTTAAAGTATGCCCATTTAGGAGATGCGTCTTCTTTCAGTTAAATCAGTCTTTGGCAGTTGATTCAATGTCAACAGTTGTTTCGATTGTTTAATTTTTACTTTGACACATCTGTGTTTCATATGTAACAACAATCTAATATTTGATACATTGGCCTCATTTTCTTATTGCCTTCTTTTCAGCTTGCCTTTCAGGAAGGCATTCAAATTCAGTTTGTACTTACTCAAGTAGTATTTTGTTAAAAGTTCAGGTTTAAGGTAATTGTTTAAGTTTAAACTATGCCATTAAATTTTATAAAATCCCTTTGTGCTGATTCTACATTTATTTTGTGATTCAGTGTATATTTATTTCATGAGATGCATGAAAAGTGCCAGAGAAGAGGCTGAAACGTGGCTTGAAAAGAAGAACATGCACATAATAAATAAGACTTTATGACCAACACCCCCAGAACCCCTCCTCATTAATCCCCCTACGTCCACCTATCCTTCCCTCCTTATTTGCTACGTATATTGCCTTAGGTTCCTGTAAGTCTAATCATTTTCCTCTAATGATGATTCCTGGTAGGTATACTATTTTAAGATACATGATTCATTTGCTCCCATTGTGGATTTCCAGCTATAAATATACAAACCATATCACAGACCTTCGCCTCCATATATCATATATATATATATATATGGTATATATTTTTTTGATTTACCCCATGATTTACAATTTAAAATTACAGATCAAACAATTCAGACATGATTAAAGTGCACATTGCAGACTTTCACTTAAGGGTATTTGAATACATTTCAGTCACAGCATGTAGAAATGACAACATTTCTCTATGGTCCCCTCATTTCGGTTAATCATAATGTTTGGGACAATTGCTGTCACAGGTATTTATGATTACCGAGGAGTGTTTCATTGCTTCATTAGTACAGCCTTTTCAGATGCGAGTTCCAGAAACAGAACTCGCTTCAAGATGGCCAAACTAGTGGTCATATGGCTCCCAAGCAAGAAGGGGCACGTCCAGGAGGGAGGACAACGGAAGTGACGTCAGAGGTGGAATGGCTGTCAGTCTAACTTTCTACAGAGGAAGGAAGAGAGGCATTAGCAAACCCCTGGTTTGGCAGGTAACTACCATCACCAGAGCCCTTAAGCTGTCTGCCAAGCACACAAATGTGACATGATATATTTAAATGTTCATATACACACCCAGTTGGCCCCTTAATTTTAAGGGTACTGGAGCAATTTATAACTGGATGCCCATGAATATATACTGCATGTATGGTATACATTATTCTACCACTGGTGGCTAATACATGGAAGAGTGAAATTTGCCATAGGGAGACTTGTTGTCAATAGCATGTGAAGAAACCATTAGGAGCAGTGGGAGTGCATTATGGTGTCCCTTACAGGCACTGCTCAAGATATTGAATAATTTATGAATGACTAGTACTCCTGTTCCTTCTCTTTTTTTCCTGCTAAGGCACATACACAGATACACAAAGGAAGGACCATGATACAGATATACAGATACACAGAAAGATAAAATGCAGATATACACAATGAACACTCACTATTCAAACTAATCAAAATTGTCTTTCTCCCTTCTCCTCTGGCTATTCTGATAGTTAATCACCTCAAGCAGTCTGACTAAACCATCACCTCACCACTGAGCTTACAACTCACATTCTACCTCAGTGAACGCTAGCAAACATTTAAAGTCCCCTTCAGGATTTATAGTGATATATTTTCTGGGACAGGGGATACCCTGAAAGTGTCCTTTACTATCCTTTGGTTTCAGTGTTTGGACAGTTCAGTTATTAGGTAAGCACATTTTTGTCAGATTTCTTTTAGGTTCTTATGTCTTAAGCCCTGGATTGTATTTATAGGTGCAGGTAAGACTTACATTTTTTGGTTGAGGATTCTTCTACTACTTTTATATAAAGACAAATGTGTATGTTTTCTTTGTCTGTGCAAAGCCCTCTTTTCTTGGAAAGCCCTGACTTTTGGTTTCCTGCACAGGCCTCTTACCGATCTGGCTCCATTTAACACCATGGTTAATCTGCAGCATTAACCTGTAAGGAACTGAGGACCATCAGTCTGAGGTCTTATCTTTCCTTCTAGGCTTTTCCCACCATGATGACTTATATACGTTTTTTTCTTTGTATCAATACTATGTTCATTTGCAATTTCATTGGTGCACCAGCGTATTATTGGATGACTTGGTATATTTGAGTGGACTAGTGCCCTGGACTAGTGATCCACGTTTGGGCCAGTTGCTTCCAGGAAAGGCTCAGCTTTCTCACAAACCTACTGTTGGCTTCAGTAAATGGATGGAACAATGCAACTGTAAAACCTTGTTGCACATAGAAAGGCATTATATTAAATTTACTTGGATTATGGTTGGTATTGGTTTATGTATCTGTATAAAAATGTCTTATTTGTCTTGAGCAAGTTCTGGGGCTTCATATTTAACAGACAGAGAGAGATGCACTCTTGAGATGATAAAAATGACATATCACTGCCAATACAGGCAACTATATAAAAACCAGACAGGTCTGAGTTTTGTTTTTGGGTTGGCTTCCTGTCCCCCATTATAAAGATGCACAATTACATGCCCACCTATCCTGGCAGGACTCCAGAGAAGTTGACAGCACTGCTTCTTTGTCAGACTTGTCTGTCTCCAGACTGCATGCATCAAAAGTGTTGGAACAGACAGTGAGTGTCACTTTTCCTCTTGTCAGCTGTTCACCTCAAGCTTTAATTACTTTTGTTCCACTGTTGCTTTCTGTCAAGCCATGGTAATCGGAGCTCCCTGTTAACACAACACCTGCTGTCTTCTCTACAAAAGCAACACTGCTGATGGCTCAATGACACTTGTAAGCAAAAACCAGCTAGGGAGAGTTATCACATGAGGAGAAGTCCTAAAAGGCCAGTGAGCCAATGTCTCCTTTAGGGTTCAACTCACAGTTTACAAGTTAGTGCATCTCTGCTTGTTTCTCTGGGATAAAGCAAAGCACTACCCATCCCTATCCCAGCAGGCAATGGGTGACCTAGTGACTGAGGAGATTGACTATAACACATAAGACTACATGTACTATTTTTCCCATTGTCGAGGAATGGAAACACTTTTAGATTGCATTATTTTGAATAAGTATTTGTTTTATTTATTATGTTTTTGAGCTGCCGTGATTATCAAATTTGAAACCCATGCATCACACCTTTCACAATCACTTTCACTTTCTGTCTCATTCCACCAGAGAAGTGTCCTGTCTCTCTTTCTGTCTACCCTCTACACAATAGACTTCCAGCACAATACCAGCACTTGCCATCTACAGAAATTAGATGATTCCTCCATCACAGGATGCATTAATAAAGGAAATGAGTCAGAATACAGGAAAGTTATGGAAGATTATGTCTTGTGGAGCAGGGACAACAACCTGCAACTCAATATCAGCAAGACAGAAGAGCTTGTGATGGGTTTCCAGAGTGCGAAGGTGTGTGTCTCTGAGACCAGTCTCTATCCAGGAGGAGGACATGGAAGTGGTGCAGAGCTACAAGTACCTGGAGGTCCAGATAAAAAGCAAACTGAGTTGGTCTGACCAGAGTGTTGCTGTATAAGAAGGGCCAGAACATTCTGTTCTTGCTAAGGAGACTCCAGTATGTTGATATATGAAGTAAGCTGTTGGAAATGTTCTACCAGTCCATGGTAGCCAGTGTGGTGTTGTATGCTGCAGTCTCCTGAGGAAGCAACTTGAGTTCAAAAGAAGCACAATGCCTAACAAACATATCACCATCACATGGTGAAACCTGGACACACTGGAAGCTATTGTGGAAAAGAGGATGGTGGCCAATTTGGATGCCATCATGAAAAATCCCCTCCAGGAGGTGGGTGGTGCACTTTTAGCCAAAGGGCTCATTCCACCACAATGTGCTAATAAACATTTCTGGGGGGCTTTTCTGCCCACTGCTATCAGACAATACAATGCTTCCTCCCGATGTACAGTAATCATTAAGTTCATTTTGAAATATCTGTACAATATACATTATTTATTTATTTATCAATTGATTGATTGATTGGCTGTATTATGTGTCCTGTGAGTCTGGATCCTAGTTTTTTATATTTCTGCTGCTGTATTCATCTGGATTCCCTTATGAGAATCTAATCTAATCTCATCTCCTGGGTCTATCTGTTTTGGCTCTTATCCAAGTCACCTGTGCTTGGGGCATCTCTTGAGGAAGACCAATAGAGGGTATCATCATGAAATGCCAAAACCACCTCAACTATCAACTTGTAATCAACAGGATAAGAAGCTTTATTTCTTCTTAAAGGCCCTCACAGATTTTTAGAACCCTCACCCTGACATACAGAGTGAGCTAACCAACCTTGCATATAACCTCACTTCAGCCACTGGCATTCACATTCTAACTCTTTTGGGGGAGGCAGCTTGTTGGCCGATGTCTCCAGGACTCTGACTGTGCCTGGTTTGTCTGATTCCTTTTCTATACTCTGACAGTGGTTCTACAATTATCTGAAGGACAGATATTGTTGCTTTTTATTTATGTTAGTTTCAACTATGTATTTGATGAATTTGAACAAATCTACATCCTTAATTAATGGACTCTTAGGCACAGCCATCAGCAATCTGTCTGTCTGCAGAGAGAGTGTCAATCAACCTTGTCGAGAGGTTTACTTACCTTGGCAGTGACATTCATGTCTATGGTTACTCTTCCTTTGAGATCAGTAGATGGATTGGGAGAGCATGGGGAGTCATGAGGTCGCTGGAAAGGGGTGTGTGGCACTCCTGATATTTATGCAAAAGGATGAAGGTCCATGTCTTTACAATACAATACAATTTATTTTTGTATAGCCCAAAATCACACAAGAAATGCCGCAATGGGCTTTAACAGGCCCCCCCAGCCTTGACTCTCTAAGAAGACAAGGAAAAACTCCCAAAAAAAACCTTGTAGGGAAAAAATGGAAGAAACCTTGGGAAAGGCAGTTCAAAGAGAGACCCCTACCAGGTAGGTTGGGCGTGCAGTGAGTGTCAAAAGAAGGGGGTCAATACAATACAATACAATACAATACAATACACTTTAGAGTCCTGGTGCTTCCTGTCTTGCTATATGGCTGCGAGACATGGATGCCATCCAATCCATGGAGTCCCGAATGAGGCACATTGCCCGCATTGTGAGGGAGCATCAGTTACGGCACTATGGCCATCTGATGCGATTCCCAAGGGTGATCCAGTTCATAAGATCCTCATTGATGGGGAGCCGAGTGGCTGGATCAGGCCAAGGGGTCACCCACATAACACCTGGCTGCAGCAGATAGACGATCATTTCCAGAGGTTGGGACTGGACCGCGTGTCTGCCTGGGACGTTGCCAACTGGGATCCCGAGTTGTTTCGTCATGTGTTGGGTGTGGCAATGCACTGTACCAGTGCATGCTCCCCGACTTGACTTGACTTGACTACATCCTTATACCGTATGTGATAGTTTATGTATTTAGTGAGTGGTATAACCTATTCTTATATTTTGCCTTGTACTTTGTTTTGTTGTATTGTATTTCAGAGGTGGCAATGATAGATTGGTCATCTAGCTGTGTTCTGTTTAGTGTATTGTATATACACCCAATGCATGTCCAGCCTACCTGGAATGAGGTCTCTCCCTGAATTACCTTTCCCAAGATTTCTTCCCTTTTTTTCCCCCTATGAGAGTGTGTGAGTTTTTTCTTGTTTTCTTGCAAGTCAAGGCTGGTGGGGCTGTCAAAAAACAGGGCCTATTAAAGTTCATTGAGGCATTTCTTGTGTGATTTTGGGCTATACAAGCAACAAATTGTTGCTGGTGTTTTTGTTTTGGTCACTAAACATATGAGTATAGGTGAAGGTAATGACATAGATTGACTCTTAAACAGGGAGTGTCAACAGAAGACTCAACCTACAGCTGCCACTTCACTAACTCATTTGATATTCTCAGGAATGATATAAACTCTACTGAAGCCAATTTCACATTACACAGCTTCTAGTCATGGGATATGTCAGATTACTGACTGCAGTTGCTGATCTCATTGCCGGACCATGTTAGTTTAAAAGAATGAAAATTGCTGACAATATCACGTTTACTAACCGAGTGCCTGTCTTCTAGTAGAGTTGTGTACATACCTTTTTCTTACAGCTAATATTATGTCTTTTTTCCATTCTGTCATGATACCTAAAATGTGAGACATTAGACAGACAAGCCTATCTTCTGTTTCTGAGGTCCAATGCCCCTGTGTTCCTTATTTCTCTTCACTGCCTTCTATGCATTGTACTTCCAGATGAGCATTCATTGCTTGTCAGTTCTCTCACCCCTATGACTAAAGACAAAATCAGACCTGTTTGATTTTATTGGAGGCAGTTGTAGACTAATAGGAGTGAGTCTCTGGGTATGCTATATTAGGAAACCTGCTTCCCAGGAGCACGCCAGCATTTGCCTCCGACTTACTAAGGTTATTTAAATGAGGGCTGTGATTGAAAATCACAGGAAAAGTCAGCAAATGCGGAATCGCCTTTAGAGAAACTCTTCCTGTGTCAGATATAGAGAGCAAGGAACTTCGTTCATGGAAATTGGAGTTGCTGATTCTCATCATAGCAGATTCATACATGTACTTGAATGCAGACTGCTCCAGTTGGTACTGGAAATCACAGTCAAGATGAAGCAAAGAAATTTTCCATAAACAGCAAAGACGCAGCCTTGAAGCCCCTAAACTGGATACTCTCCAAGTCATGAATTTTAAACAGATTTAGCTAAATTCAGTTTTGTTAACATCATCCTTGTTTTTTGTATGGAAGGACCAAATTTCATACTCTGGTAGCACTGAGACTTTATCACTTTCCAGCACTCATTCAAGTTTCCACTGGGTATGCCACCCATATATTGCTGTTGTTGCACTTACATTTTTAACTTGGTTGAATAATACACCCAATGTACCATAGAAACCTTTCTACTGTACCTGAGCTTGAGTCTGTCACAACACTCTAAAGAGGCCAGAACTTAGTATCCTTTCAAAGAAAAGCCTCTGTATACCCATAATGCTTCCAATACTCCACTATAGCACTGAAATATGAGCAATAGATGTGGCCAGCATAAACAAAAAATTAAGCAGCTCACTATAAAGGGGAAAGAAGGATTCCTGCAATCCATTAGAGGGACAGAGTTGCAAACAATATGGTGAAGTGGCACAATTTAACAAACTAAACAAAATAATGAGAGGAAGACATCTCCACTGAAAAGAAAACCACACCAGTCAGGAAAAGTTGGAAATTGACAGTTAGAAAAGACCTGTATTATGGTCATGTCATGGGATGAAATGACTGTGAACAATGAAGACCGTTTAGAATGCACATGGTTCAACATGTCTAACTAATACTAATTTTATGATGTCAAGGGTTTGATTATTCACACAAGCTCACCAGGACTTAGCAAAGCTGATTAAGGGAGAAGGTTGCAGAAATGGCCTGAGAGCTTGTGTATTTGTCTGCTTCTTCCCCTGTTCTGATACCACTAGCTACAGGAAGATCCTTGATCTCCTGCCTACTCAACCTATTTGTCCATCAGTGCCGCTTCACCCATCTTTTAAAGGAGGCTCCCAGTAAGTTTAATGACCATAAGTAAAAGACTTGTTTATTATTTCAGTGTGAGTTTGGGCAATTGATGGTAGTGTCATGCACACCAATCATAATCATCATTAAATGGGATTTCCTCCTTCAGCGTTTCCAGTAAATATATATAGACAGGATTGGTAAATTCCCACAAACTCTCAAAAAACTTGAAGAGGCAAAGAGCTGATTGAAAGAATCCAAATGAATTCTCCTGGACCTGATGTATGACTCTCAGCCTAGCTTTCTGTTCCAGTATTCCAGCATAGGATTTCATACTGAGGACAAGAAGCGTAAACCCTCATTAAATTGCATGCACCATTTGGTCACATTTCCAAAAATGGGATCCACTACTTCAATCTGCTTGTCTAGAAGCACTGTTCCTGCTTTCCACACAACATTGTAGAGACATGTTAACCAAGACACAGCCATAGTAACCAGTATGTCCAGTATGATTATAATTAACCACATACAGTAGAAAGCTTCTCACTTTTTCACCCAATAGGAATAATTTCTTTGCCACAGCAGTGACCCCGGTATAAACAAGATACTCCAGGTGCTAATTCCTCTAAACGAATTTCATCAGAAGGCTCTGAGTTATTCAGGCACTTTTTTAACCCCTCAGTGATATCCTCACCAATATCTCCAGTCAAGGCCAATTTTTTCCCAGCCTTAATAGGAACGGCCTTGTCAACATTTCTTGAGTCTTCTGATAGTTTGCCAGGACTTCTCTGAGACTATTTGAAAGCCGTTCCCCACAGCCTCAACAAACTCCTCCCATATATAATCTTTGTTTGGCTATTCAGCCATCATGGCTTATCAGTTAAATCCAAAGAATTGCAAACATTCTAGGAGTGGACACTTTCTCAAACTACACAGCTCCCCTTCTGACATTAATATACTGTACACCTTTGGACTCTGGGATGTCTGCCACAGGAGAGATCATCCACCATGTGCACACAGCTCTTTGAAGTTGCTTTCAGTTCTGATGTCTTGAAAAAGATCAATTCAGGTTTCACATTTCCTGACTACTCCAAAACTTGGATGGAAGTCATTTGGAGATTTGAGTTGCCATTATCCCATGCAGAATTGTCTGCTAGCTGTTCCCAAGAGAGTTTCTCTGCCTGTCTCAGTCTCTCATACAGAAAATGTGAAAAGATTTTGTAGTCGGGTGTTAAAGAGAGGGGCACCTGGATGCAACTTGGTGTAGTCCAGAGTAACAATTAGGGAACTCCAGAGAAAATTCTGGTTGCCACACAAGTAAATGATTACTCTCTCTATTGTTTGGTTGCAGGAATGGAGGCACTGCTGAAGAAACATCTAGGGAAGATCTTGCAGTCTAGTAAGACCACTGTGGGTCTAGTGGGGGCTCAATGAGGGGTGACAGAAATACAACAGCATTACTATGCTAATCGCGTCCATGCTATAAATGTCAAAGTTAGGTTGCAGCATGAAGAGGATATAATGTCACATAATAGTCTAAAGAAAAATGACATTCACATAGATACTGGAGGAAAATCTACTTCAGCCTGTTAAAGAAGAAGATTCATATTTCAGCCTGGTGATGATCCCAAATCAAAGCCCAGACCAGATGCTAGTTGAACATCTATTTCCTCAGTTAAGTTAAACAGAATTTAATTTATTGGGAAAAAAAATAAGTGTAAGCAGCTACCTGGCAAAATTGTAGACAATAATCCATTATGACTATTGATTGTTATTGTTGTATAAGTGCTACAAATGGTATATGAAGACTCAGGCAAGTCTCCTTGTCACATAACACAGCATAGAAAGTCACAGGGGTCTGGAACCTATCCCAGCAGCAGTAGTTGCAAGGCAAGAACCAGCCCAGGACACACTATCAATCCATTTCAGGGGGCATTTACACTCCCACTCGAAAAATTTACTATTGAAATTTACTATTTACTGGTGAAAACCCTACAGTACACTTGCAAACTGTATACCGACTTGTGGGAAATCTGAGAACCCAGGACCAGAGCTGTCCTGCAGTATTTTGCACGATTTTTTAAAAATACCATATACTGTATCATATATCACACATACTTGATTAGATTTCATGCCAAGATAGAGCACCACAGATGCGATGTTTGCTCTGAGGGTGTTGATGGACAAGTATAGAGAAGGCCAGAAGGAGTTGCATTGTGTCTTTGTGGACCTGGAGAAAGCATATGACAGGGTGCCTTGAGAGGAGCTGTGATATTGTATGAGGAAGTTGGGAGTGGCAGAGAAGTACATAAGAGCTGTACAGGATATGTACGAGGGAAGTGTGACAGTGGTGAGGTCTGTGGTAGGAGCGACAGATGCATTCAACGTGGAGGTGGGATTACATCAGGGATCAGCTCTGAGCCCTTTCTTATTTGCAATGGTGATGAACAAGTTGACAGACGAGATTAGACAGGAGTCCCCGTGGACTATAATGTTTGCTGATGACATTGTGATCTGTAGCGATAGTAGGGAGCAGGTTGTGGAGACCCTGGAGAGGTGGAAATATGCTCTGGAGAGGAGAGGAATGAAGGTCAGTAGGAACAAGACAGAATACATGTGTGTAAATGAGAGGAAGGTCAGTGGAATGGTGAGGATGCAGGGAGTAGAGTTGGTGAAGGTGGATGAATTTAAATACTTGAGCTCAACAGTATAGGGTAACGGGGAGTGTGGAAAAGAGGTGAAAAAGAGAGTGCAGGAAGGGTGGAATGGGTGGAGAAGAGTGTCAGGAGTAATTTGTGATAGACAGGTTTCAGCAAGAGTAAAAGGGAGGATCTACAGGACAGTAGTGAGACCAGCTATGTTACATGGGTTGGAGACGGTGGCATAATGACCAGAAAGCAGGAGACAGAGCTGGAGGTGGTAGAGTTAAAGATGCTAAGATTTGCATTGGGTATGACAAGGATGGATAGGATTAGAAATGAGTACATTAGAGGGACAGCTCAGGTTGGAAAGGCGAGATTGTGTTGGTTTGGTCATGTGCAGAGGAGAAACACTGGGTATATTGGGAAAAGGATGCTAAGAATAGAGCTGCCATTTAAATGGAAAATAGGAATGCCTAAGAGGAGGTTTATGGATTTAATGAGAGATGACAGATGATGGGTGTAACAGAACAAGATGCAGAGGACAGGAAGATATTGAAAAAGATGATCCACTGTGGCAACTCCTAACAGAAGCAACCAAAAGAAGAAGAAGAAGAAGACACACACGCGATTACGGGGCAGCCAAAGGGCCTGATTAAGCATGAAAGAACGAAAGATGGGGGATTAGAACAAAGTATTAATGCCTTTTTCCCTGCCTCAACAGAAAATCCGAAGAAAACGTACCTTGTGGGAAACCCATGGGGTAAAGTCTGTTCTGGTACCAAATGATGACTTCACTCCCGGTCCATTACCAATGACCTCAGTTCTGGCTCCTGATTATGATGTCATCTTTGTTTCTCCCTAGAGATAGATAGATAGATAGATAGATAGATAGATAGATAGATAGATAGATAGATAGATAGATAGATAGATAGATACTTTATTAATCCCAAGGGGAAATTCACATATCAGCGTCACTTCCATCAAGACTCATTTCCTCTTCCTGATTGATCTATTATTTCCTGCCATGTATATATAAAAGACCTGCGAAGCTCTGTTTTGTTGTCAAACATCTGATTTATTCAATTTTGGCCACAGTATCAGTCTCTTGCAACTCTACGGATAAACCAACATTATACAGGGAATTTCCCCCAACTCTTGATCTATTCTGTTTGTGTTTTATTTCATTACACATATTATTCTTTGACTTTGCTAGTTTAGGACAAAATGTGAATCAGTTAAAAAGCTCTTAATTTATAACATACTGAATGGAATGTTTAGAAGGAACAATGTATACAATATTCAACAGTGTGAAGACTTTCATAAAGCATTCATATAGGTAATTTACTTAAAAGCCTCCACAATAATCACGTTATGTAAGAGGAGTATTACTATCATCTGGAATCTCCAGGGGTGCCTAAAAATTAAGCCTTTTAAATGATGTTTCACACTGTCCTTATTTCACAATGATGGCTGCGGCTGCACAGGATTGTAACAACAGATGGTAGCAGCACTACCACTTATCTGTTTACTTATTTGTTTGCCTCTTATAAAAAATAAGAGGCTTTCATTCTTGACTCCATAGTTAGATTAAGCAGACCATGCAAGTTTGCTTCAGCACCCCTTAATAATTATGACATTTACTTTACAAACAAGATGCACAAGTACCTCTCTGCTCAACACAATTGTATATCAGCCCTGAGTAAAAAGAATTGATTGAGCTCATAAAATCAGGTAAGAGTGGCAGTCAGTGCACATTAAAGAGTGTAGTTAAAGTAAAACACATCAATTTACACCTGCATTAATGTGCTTCATGATCAGATGGCACTTGAATACTTTTAAAAAACGGGTGTAAACGCACTAGTGATGGACTAAACAGACCACATTGAAGTTGGTCCAACATGGACTGATGTTGCAAGGCCAGACATGATTCTTATACGAAAATACACATCTGGGGACAGCCTGTTTAAAAGTGTGTAGTGAATAGGGATGAAATCCTGCAATGCAAAGGCTACAACCACAGGGTTTTTTCCTATAACACCCACCCCCAATTTCTTCAAATAAATCAGTACCGCAAGTGAATTATAATACTTAGCGTGATGAGAGAGGGCACAAAATCAACCGAAATGTTCAAACAAATTATAGAAAAAAACCCAAACTAAATCTATTAAGTAGTTCTCTCGTGAAAAGCGGACAGACAGGCAGACAAACAGATGTTGGATTTTATATATATAGATATTAGATTTTTGACTTTTATTGAGACTAGACATGGATAGCTATCACATTTAACACAAGTGGAAATGCAAATGTGTTTTCTATCCACATGCAACAATTAACTAAGCAGAAAAGGATTGTGTAATAATGTGGCACTTGTGCCACTGAAAAAGTGAGCAGTGTGACAGCAGTGGCATGTGTGAAATTGGGCTACCGTCTTCTTCATGAGATAAATGCATCTTTGCAATAATGCTGTAACAGAAAAGTTCTTGATGGAAGAGTGGCATGTAACCTTTTCAAGTTTTCTTGTTGGGTCATAATGAGCAGCCAGTTTCCTTTCTAAGTACAGGGTTATGGCTGCAGTGTGCCATGCTGCGCAGATAAACTGAGCAAACACTGGAGACACATTTTAATGTCAGGTGTACTTGCAATCTGGCTAAAATATATCAAATGAACATTAAGAAGGTCTTTGAGAAAACTAACATTCATCACTGGCTGTATGTAACATGTTTTGACTTTTAATGAAGTGGAAGGTTTTAAAAAAGTCTAAAGGATGGTTCTGTCCAGTAGGCTTTGAGTTTGACACCCCATTATAGAGTATGAACTGAGGATAAGCTGTGATGATAAAGATGAGTTACAAAAACTCTTATTTTTATAGAATGCGTGCTTTCCAAAATTTTACTTCAAAAATTCTATAATCATCCATTAATTGTCTATGTTTGTTTTTTTTTTCTGAGGAGCTTATCTTGAAGGAACTAGGCACATGGCAGGGATCAGCTCAGGTTCGGGATATTCCTGAACTTTGTTCCATTCAGCTTTCCGTCAACCCAGTCTAGTTTCCCAGTCGCTGCCACTGAAAAATAACCATACAGAATGATGCTGTCACCAACATGCTTTGCTGTTGCAATGGTGTTGCACAGGCGATGAGCAGTGCCTGGTTTCCTCCACACATGACAGTAATCTTGGTTTCATTAAGCTAGATAATCTTGTTTCTCATAGTTCAGGAGTCCTTTAGGTGCCTTTTTGCACTCAGGTTCTAAGGAGCTCACTTATCCAACCTTTCCCCCAGTTTAGCTGTGTGGCCAGCTTTGGGAAGAGTTGTGGCTGTTCCAAATGTCTTCCATTTAAAAATGAATGGAGACCACTGTGCTCTTGGGAACCTTCAGTGCTGCCTTCCTCAGATTTGCACCTCAACACAATCTTGTCTCTGTGTTCAACTCCTTTGACCCCTAGACTTACTTATTGCTCAATACACATTGTCAGCTGTGTACCTTTCATAATCATGTCTGATCAATTGAATTGACCACAGGTGGACACCAAACAAGATGTAGAAACATCTCAATGATGATCAAAAGAATGGGATACGCCTGGGCCAAATTTTAAGTCTCATAGCTAAGGATCTAAATGCTAATGCCAAAGTGAGATTTCAGCTTTGTTATGTTTAATACATTTGCGAAAAGTTCTAAAAACCTGTTTCTGCTTTGTCACAGTGGTAGCGCTGCTGGGTTTGCTTCCCAGGTCCTCTCTGCGTGGAGTTTGCATGTTCTCCCTGTGTCTGAGTGGGTTTCCTCCGGGTACTCTGGTTTCCTCCCACAGTCCAAAGACATGCAGGTTAGATACATTGGCGATTCTAAATTGTCCCTAGTGTGTGCATGGTGTGTAGGTGTGTGTGTGTGTGTGTGTGTGTGTGCCCTGTGGTGGGCTGGTGCCCTGCCCGGGGTTGGTTTCCTGCCTTGCGCCCTGTGTTGGCTGGGATTTCTGTAGTTAGGATATAGTGGGTTGGATAATGGATGGATGGATGGATGTATTGGAAATTTGTCATTTTTCACCCACTGACAGAGGTCCATTGAGAGATAGATTGCTAGTAAATGATAAAAAATGAAAAATAACATCCAATTTGTAATCACTGACCTAGGAATAGTCTGAAACAATGCCCCACATCCTCATATGTTTTAAATTTGTCATTTTTAAACTCCTGCAGTGCTAAGATCATCGGTAAAGAATCAGATACCAAAAATATTATTATATCTATTATCAGCAAACACAAAATACCATAAAATAACACTTCACTTGCCTATATTATTGATCCCCATTTTTTCACAGTTTTATGAAAAGGAGTAACTTTGACCCCTTGAATCCCAAAAGGGGAGGAACCCCTGGGCTTGGTTCATGTGGCATACACAACTTCAAGTCCTTCTGATCATTTTTGCTGAAGACACCCAAAGGATATTCTTTATTATAAGAGTAACCAGTAAACCCCTGATTCTCGAAAGAATCGCAAATCCAAGAATGGCAATCACTTTCTGTTCCATCCGATCTTTGGAGGGATTACAAATCATGGAGGGTAGGTGCATCCTGGGAAAGTTTTCATTTAATTAAATAAACATATTTGTACTAAAGCTGTTTCTTTTTGGAGCTGCGACTCCTTTGGTTCTGGTGTTTCAGAAGCGAGTTGTAGGCGCCTTCGTTTATTGTTTTTATCCATGCAGTCTCGTTTTTGTTTTTCTATGGCTGTGTCGTTAGCTAGAAGTTGTTTGCTGACAGCGGCGGATTTGTGTGCTGAAGTGACCATAGCGGCAGATCCGGGCTTAGAGATCTACATTACTAAACAAAGGTTGTATATGTGGTGGTGTGCGCGCTCACGTTTGGGTTGTATTGTGCACGTCTTGCTTCTGGCCTCTGGCATCCGTGCATATATACAACCTGGCATGCACGCTTTACCTCAAGTTTAGTTTACAGGTTGTGTTGTGTTGTTTGGGTGCCACCTACTGACTCCGGGAAGCCACTGGGTTTGACTCTGGGAAGCCGCTGGGTTTGACTCTGTGGCACTGAGGTGCTGTGCGCGTGCGCTTTCGGCACAGCTTGCTTCTGACGTCTGGCATCCATGCATATATACAACCTTCGTTTAGTAATATAGATTTCCTGCTCTAAAGTAGGTTCAAAGATGTGTTAGAAATGGGGATTTTTCTGGTCTGGTCAAAATAGGGGAAAATCCCAAAAAGCTTGATGTCTTACATATCTAGATGTCAAGACAAGTTGAATGGTGTATCATATGTTGGGATTTTCTCAAAGCAGTGAGTCAGGAGGTGCAGGATGAAAAAAAACTGAAATTATTTCAAAGCTTTTGTAAGTAATGAACACAAAATGCCTCTGTAACTCAACGAATATAAATACTGTGTTTTGGGTCTACTGGGAAAGTAAGAGTTGAGTTAATGTGTTGGTGGTGGAGTGACTTGGACCATGATAACATTTGCTGGCTCTCTACAGTTTTGAGCTACAAAGTAGAATCAGAAAACAGCTAACTACTAACACTATATAAACAGAATATGATTGATCTGAAATATTTATGTTGCCAACTGCGTGTTCAAAATCAATTTAAAGCTTTTTGTAATCTGTATAGAGTACAATAGAATTTGTGCATGTCTCTCTGAAACTAGTGGTTTTAGTGCAATGCCAACAACAGAGCATATACTGTATACAACATCACAAATGACATACAACATCACAGGATATGAATTAGACACATTCGTACACTTTCTAGTATGAGTGGCTTGTGACCTGTCAATACAACTGCCCCTAAATGTAACGGTACAAAATGCTAGGAATTAAAAATCAAAAAAGAGATCTCCTGAGTATTTTTTGGTTTCTTTTAGGTAGAGATCGTAAAGAAATAAAATGGAGATATGTTATTTTTTCTCATGCTTCTTAGATAATTCTCCTAAGAAAACTACCCTGGTAGTCTCATAAATGTCTCCAGTTGAGTTTCAGCAGTGATGTCAGCAAAGTTACACAAGGGCCTCAGATTTTCCATGTAGTGTCTTGACATTTTTTTGTAATTTGAATGTACAGTATTTGCATTGTGTACTCAGCAATATATGGTGAAATGTATTTAAAGTTGTTTGTGGTAATAAAAGACTTCGCTATGATTGCAAAACCTCCACTTCTTGCTTCTGAATAATACTATCACTTGCTCTAATTTAATATTGCTGAATTCCAATTAAATCATATTCATTTTGGAAAATAAAGCAGGTAATATGACATTGGACTTCAAGGCTTGAGGTTTTGTGTTTAAATCCCACTGCTGACACCATGTAACCATGATCAGGTCCCTTCACCTGCCTGTTCTCCAATTGGAAAAACAAAAGAAATGTAACTAATCATAATTCAAATGTTGTAAATCACCTTGGATAAAGCCATCAGTCCAATAATAAGTCAAAAATATCAAGCTTTGAAAAAGATTTAAACAATACTAGAATTAAATCTCACAATACGGAACATACTTTTCAAACCAAATCAGTTTTGACTCCTTTAACCTCGGTTGTATCTCATGTTGCCTTGTTTGTTTCAGGAGAAACTTCTGTGACAAAGTTGATTCTTAAATGAAATAAATGAGAATCTCTTTTAACTCTCATGATCCATCAAAGATCAACATTTGAGCAGTAACATTTTCCTATGGGAATAGTTCAGTATATTTGAGAAGGGTGAGGAGAAATCGCACAAGATGGCTAAAGTGTTGAACATTTTTTTTTTTTTGCCTTTATAAGGAGGCATGTGTTATATATGTCCTAAACAAAAAGGAGACGTGAGCCAAAATATTCTCAGCCAATTTTATTACCTTTGTAGTGTTTTATGATTATGTTCATGTTGTGAACAGAGAATTTAACTCCTGATGTTCCACTTTTTAATTTTACTATTATACTATTAACAAGTTAGGGTCATAGTCGGTGACAATCCAGACTATTAGGCAACAGGCTGTCCACTTTGACCCAAGGGTCTACTGCACATTGTAAACAGGCCTGAGACAGCGATGTGAAATTTTGTTGGGAGTCCAGGCAGGTTTGCAGTTCATACCTCTAATGAACCTCTTGACACAAAAATGAAGCGAGATAATGAAATGAAGGCACACATTTCACAGTAAGACATGTCTCTGTCAAACACACACACACACACACGCACACACAGTGCAGATTTTCTTTGGCTTTATTGCCCTGATCAAAATGCTGTGTGTCTTTAAGCCTCCCTTAGTAATCTGTCCTGCTGTTGGTTGATGGCTGAGGCTTTATTTTTTATCAACTGACAAAAGATACACAGCCAGCAGACGCTGACAAGGCTCATGTTTCGCAGAGCTTCATTGTTGCACAGACACACCCAAGAGAGAGGACAGCATAGGTGGAGCTGCTGGAGGTGGCACAGGTGTCAAATACAAATGGCATTCATGGGAGCAGAAGACTTAGAGACATCTGATGGGCCAGTCATCTTATTGCTCTGTTTACCTGCTACTTGGAGGAATATCATGACCAAAGAGATGTTTTCAAACTTTGTGATTTAAAAACCCTCCAAAAAGAATGTATTTTTTAAATTTTGTATACGTTTTGTGATTTTTTTGAAAGCTGTTTAGCAATTGATTCCCAAATCTTGACCAAAGAGCTTCTTTGCAACAAGTTCTGTTTTTCCTTTTTAACAATGGATTTTGGACACTTTTATTTAGGGTATGTCTCTATTTTTGTTTTCTGTAATGTTGTAATTTGGGAAGTAGTCTCTGTTTGAGAGGAATGAAAAGAGAGAGTTTATGTCTGACTCGTCTTTTGAATTCATTCTGTCTCTGTACAGTTTTTGAAAGCTAGACCACAAAATGTGGCAGGTGTAGGACTGAATATCATTCCCCAACCTACACATACAATAATATTATTTTCTCCAACTTGCAAATACATTTTTTATCATCAGGAGCATAACATTTTTGCAAATTTGTATTGCACTTACAGTACTTTGAAATTCATAACTTACTAATTTCAATATTTTTTGCTTCAACGTACTGTTCAATAGAAAGTGCATTTAGGCACTATATGCAGTCTATTGTATAACATATCCTAATCGTCATACATTTTTATTTTATCAGCAAACCATTTTATATGTAGTTTATAGTTTAAACATACTTCAGTTTGATAAATATTTATTCTTTTTTATGTTACATCTTTTAAAACAAGCAATGTAAGGCAAACAGTATAGCAAGACTACATACAACATCATCAGAAAACGATATATGTATTTTTTTACACGCCTATTTTTTAACATCTTTGGGGACCTTCCTTGCAGTTCTTGAAACAAATGCAGACATATGTGGACATGCTGAGCCAGGCTTGATTTAATCTTCAGATTTTACTATGGAGTTTACAGTGTGAATTTCTGAAAAGTCTTTTAACTGACTTCCACTTTACTTCCAAAACTCTTTTCGGAGGCAAACTTTAGTTGGAGATTTTACAGATTCGCTAGGACGCATTTTGATTATTCAAGGGGAGACATCATCTTGTGCAATGTTTGCAGGCTCCTCTCGGGGATCTGGGGGTGTGAAGGGAGGAAAATTCAGTGTGGAGGAGCTGTACGGCCTTACCAACAACAAGCGTCCCAGAGGGAGCACCAGTGCTGTGCTGAAGCCTGGCTCAGGAAAGGGCCGTACCCAAAACAAAGATGAGAACATAGCCTTGGCCACAAATATCTTGGACACAGCGAGACGCCTGATGGAGAGACGTAGGCTGGAGCTCTACCTAAAAGAGTGTGGCCTTCTGTTAAGTGACTCCACTGCTGATCGCACTGGAATGGTTTACCGGTAGGAGATGCGTTGTTTTTTAAGTGTCAGACAATTAGCATCATGTTTGGGTCTTAATTAATAAATATTTCAGAATATTGAGATATGGTGCCAGCTGTGTGATGTAAAATGTTCCACAATGGCTCTTTCCATTTTTATACAAGACTGAGATAGTCTTAGAAAAATGGTAAATTAATAATTTGTCAGTAAAAAATCATAAGATGGTATTGACTATAACATTGTCTCTCAAGCTATTTGGCATTGGGACCCAGTTTAATCCATTTTTGTTCAGTGATGAACCTTTATTAGCAGTAAGGTTAATATAAACTAGCCAGCATTTTCTTCTGAATGCCACATATTAACAAATAATAGTATATAAATATTTAAAATTGAAATACAGCATATATAATAGATAAAATAAGCATGGTGCTCATCCTTAAATAATTCAACACAAGAGTCCTTAATAGTAAATCAAAGTTAGATAGACTTTTGTGTCCATTTGTCTTTTTAATTGGCAACCTGGGCTTGTCTAATTGCCACAAGTTTGTTGAAATCAGGGGTAAGTGAAGAGAGTGCAGACAGGAATATGTTTTAGTTTGCTGACAGATCACTTGTCCAGAATTTCCGTGCACACATCTATTTCACAAGGCAAAATAAGCTGTTCTGCAATAGCTCGAGTTTTCTTATATTTGGTAATTCAATGTGTAATAAGATGATGCCTGGAGTTAAACTATAATGATTTTTGCGGAGCTTCAATATTTTCATGTTTTTATTCGAAAAAGTCCAATGATTTTATTCTGTAAGTAGCATTCTTAATGCTTTTGTTTGGTAACACCACACTACAGAAAATGCACAATGTCGGTTGCTCACCATGTTTCACAGTAAAAGTAAACCTATACCTCTTGCTGTATGTTCTTTTAACATTCCTGTTTGGTTCAGGTTTTGGGATGAATCTTGTGAGTTTGATACAGAATTGGAAGACTTTGAAGTAGGTGATCCTACAGGGCATTTGAGGAAATCGTCCAACTTCATTGGCTTTCTGAATGATATAACTTGCTGGTTATGATACAACTACAGGTTATCATCTGCTTCTAACTGGACTTATGCCAGTCGTTTCAATCTCCCACTATGCAGGAGTAAGATGCCCCTTTGACTAGATGGAAAACTGAAATCTGCAGTAAACATTAAAGTGAAGGCAGAATTATTAACTTTAAGATTTTATAAACTTAAGCTGATAACCCATCTACAGCATCAAGTGACCCACATTTGAGTCATGACCCACAGGTTGAGATCCATTTAACTTCTACTCCTTGAACCCTCAGCATGTTCTTCTTACTACAGTCTTATGCACCATGTGCTACATTCGTTTAGCTCTAGTTTAACCACCAGAAACCATATGCACTGTTTCAAAAAAACTGCAAGCTTAATCTGCTTTTATAGAAGTCTTAGAAAGTCACTGCCTATAAGAACACCCACAGTATATTAGAAAGTTAACAAATGTAACATCCTGCAAAATAGCAGCCTCCCTGTCTTCATTGGTCTGACAGAATAAACCAAAATATGAGAGAGTGCACAGTGTAGAGAGAGAATTTACTGTCTTTCCATTCAGAACATTTTCATTTACTCTCAAGCCTCCATTGATCCTCACAAGGAAAAAGTGAGTTTACAGATTGAATAGATGGAAGGGATCAACTCCGGACAGACACAAATGTGTGTCAGTCTTCATATAGTGAAGAGGGTCAAAAGAGAATTCAACTTTGCTCAGTTAAAATAATGTGGTCAAGATCGAATTCTATTGAGGTGCATTGGAACCTCTCATTAATTAAATTATTTAAGGTATGTATGTTATTGCATGAGGTACTGGTCTGGCTAAGTGTAGGGTTGTGCATAAATGTGCCCTGTAATTTAATGGCATCCCTCATACTCTTCATAACCATGTAATGAAAACATTCATAGATAGATAGATAGATAGATAGATAGATAGATAGATAGATAGATAGATAGATAGATAGATAGATAGATAGATAGATAGATAGATAGATAGATAGATAGATAGATAGATAGATAGATAGATAGATAGATAGATCTGTTGCTGTCCCTATCCTTTCTTTAGAGACTGACAATAAGATGCTACTTATTCTAACTATCCGTTGGATGTTCATATTGCCACCTCTAGCTACAGGATGATAATTTCTGATAGATTTCTCTTTCCTGTCTCAGGCAATTTTCCTGGGTTATGCCTTTTACTATGGTAGACTGTGACATGCTCCTTCTTCCAGTTTTGGGAGCCTCTTGAACCCAACACCGTCAGTAATGTAACTGGATGAGCTGGACAAATGAGGACACCACATGAAGCAAAGAGAAGGTGCAAAAGTGATCAGTGCTTTTGGTAAAACAATTCAAAAACAAGTGTTCAAAACAGTGCAGTGAATCTTCTATAAATAAATAAATAATCCATAAAAACAATGTCCAGTGGAGGTTAAAAATCCCAATAAATAAATCTTCTTTAAAATGAGGTTAAAATACTGGTAGGAACAATCTTTTTTCTTAAAGAAAAACCAGCGCCTCCTCCTTTTATATGGTGGCTCCTCTGCTTATCCCTCATAGATCCTCGCAGCAGACACAGATGACCTTCTTTGAGTTTGGTTGCCTTCTGTCCTCTGGCTTCATACAGGCTCCCTTGCCAGACTGAGACTCGGGACCCCAGTGACCAGGGCGCTCATGCTATGGCTATCCCCCCCAATCCTCCTCGACCCCCGCTGCCTTCTGCGGCAAGCCATCCAAACTTCTGGTCCCTGCTGCTCCTCAAAACAAATCAGTGGAAGCGACCCATTCTGACTACCCCCTGACTGAGTGTTGGCCACACACTCCTTCTCAGGGGATCTTTTGCCTCCTGCCTTCTTCCTTCATATGGCTGTGCTCAAGGAAAAAAAAAAACTATAGAAAATGGTGGTGCCAATGAAAAATAAGCAATATAACATTAAAATGATTTGAAAGTTAAAAAAAAATAACCCTTAATGTCAGAGGTGTTTTGTTAACAAGAGCTTTACTTGTCTGTCATCAGGAATGGTTTTAATTTATTGCTTCCTGATACCACATAAAAAGTACTTTTTCCCTTCCTCTTACCTCCCAAAGCTTCCAGTGTTACCGTTCTGTTTTATTTGGGCTCATTTGTGTTCCCAGGGCATTTTGATAAAGCAGAGTAAATTATGGAAATTGATGCTAATGAAGCTGTAATGAAATATTTCTGATTAGTGTATCTCTGTAATCCACCTGGCTTTTTCATGATATTCACATTATACTGGAGACATCTGAGGTGCTTTGGTATTGGTGGAGGATTTCCATGTGTGGTCTATTAGTCTGTGGTTCCAAGTGTGCTATTATTATACAGTGGCTGTGGACAGTAGAATGAAAAAAGGATATTACATTAGATTTAATTTTAAGTTATACATGAGGGTCAGTTCTGTTATATGGATTAGCCTGGACACTCTGGAAGCAGTAGTAGAAAGAAGAAAATTAATTAGCCTGCTGGCTGTCATGAATAATACCTTATATCCTCTTCATGACACTCTGATAAGCATTCCTCAATATCTGCCTGATTCTACAAGATGCTCCAGGGAATGCTATCAGATGAGTCGTCTTACCAGCTGCCATCAGACTTTTCAATACAGTATACTGTATCCTCTGGTTAGATTTTTTTTCTGCCATTTTACTATGTTTATTTTAAATGGATAATTAACATGTTTATATTCTCATTTATAGTACAGTTCCCAATTAAGTGTGTTTTGTGTTGCTTCATGTATATTTGACCACTGTTAGTGTGTGAAGGCTTCTATAAAACTTCAGTTTCCCTCAGAACCAATAAAATATCTATTTATAATATAGTGCCTTTCATATCTATCTATCTATCTATCTATCTATCTATCTATCTATCTATCTATCTATCTATCTATCTATCTATCTATCTATCTATCTATCTATCTATCTATCTATCTATCTATCAAGAGTTGGGGAAATCATCCCCGTATACTGTGTGATGTTCAAGCTGTAAAAACGGCTTTGAGGTACCAGTTGTTGCATACAAAGTACACATTAGACAATGAGTTTTTAACAGAGGGAGGTTTTATGGAGACGGAACCGGAAGGATAACAGATGTAGAGGAAATGAGGGTGACGTGAATGGAGCGGAGCGGAGGTGATGTCATCTTCAGGAGCCAGAACTGATGTCATCAGAGAGGGACTGGAAATGAAGTCATCACGGGAGGACTGTTCATGGGTGCAGAAGTGCTTTGTGCTTTATTGTCTGGAGGTCATCTGTGGTACGTTCGATTATACATTTTCGGACTTCAGGTGTTCACGCTTTCTGTTGAGGAATAGAGAAAGGCATTAATATGCTGTTCTGAACTCCCATCCCGCATCTTTTCACACTCTGCTGGGCCCATTGGCTGCCCCCTAATTGTGCGTGCATGACACTATCTATCTATCTATCTATCTATCTATCTATCTATCTATCTATCTATCTATCTATCTATCTATCTATCTATCTATCTATCTATCTATCTATCTATCTATCTATCTATCTATCTATCTATCTATGAATGTTTTCATTACATGGTTATGAAGAGTATGAGGGATGCCATTAAATTACAGGGCACATTTATGCACAACCCTACACTTAGCTAGACCAGTACCTCATGCAATAACATACATACCTTAAATAATTTAATTAATGAGAGGTTCCAATGCACCTCAATAGAATTCGATCTTGACCACATTATTTTAACTGAGCAAAGTTGAATTCTCTTTTGACCCTCTTCACTATATGAAGACTGACACACATTTGTGTCTGTCCGGAGTTGATCACTTCCATCTATCCAATCTGTAAACTCACTTTTTCCTTGTGAGGATCAATGGAGGCTTGAGAGTAAATGAAAATGTTCCGAAAGGAAAGACAGTAAATTACATAGACAAACTTCAAAGCTGACAATTTGCCTGACAGTTATGCCCCCTCCACTCCATACACATCATTCCAGAAATGTATCCTCTTTATTTCTGTTGTTTATATTTCACTCAGACTGCGTTATTTGGTTGGCATTCACAACATAACATAATTTCCTCAGACTTCCCAGATCCAGTTTAGGATTGTATGTGGCCAGAGACTATTGTGGAGATTGAGTAAAACTGCAGATTATCAAAATATTTGGGGTGCCAACTGTGCCACCCCTTTTAATATCTTTTTACTATCAAAAAAAGATAGCAATTAAATAAACAGGTGCATCTGGGCACTAGAATACAAAATATGCTTTTGGATCATCTAACTGGGAGTTTTGTCCTGCTGCGAGTCTGGGTCTAAGTGATTCGCCACCTTCCATATATATGCGGGATTTGAAGAAACGGTTGGGTGTGGTCAGTTGGCTTTCTGGGCTGCAGAGAGAAGAGACAAGACAGGTAGCGACATTGTCCCCTTCTCTCCCTCGGTTGGTACTGCATACCTGTTCAGAGCCAGCAAGGTGATCCTTTGTTGACAGTATTTTGACAGCATCAGGCACAAAGCAGGAACCAGCCCCCTGGAGAAGGTTTTGGAGCTTCACAGGACCCAAATACTCACATACTCACATGAAGCCAGTTAATAATTGCCATTCAACCTTGCAAATAAAAATGTAGCTATGTGGAAATAAAACCAGAAAAAGCAGTGAACAAAATTCACAGAAACACAGGGACAACGTCCAAATTCCATGCAAACAAGTTCCTGGCACCACAGTACTGCCAGTTACAATCTGTCTTCTATGCACGTACTGCTCTGTTCAGACTCTGCTCTGGCCAGACACACATATTACAGTCAAAAGAAACATGAGAGTGACCACAAACCAAAAAACTATAAAAAATATGGAAAAATGTGTTTTATTATGCTGGTCCTTTTCACTTTGTACTAAAAAATCAGCAGCAGATGCAGATTTCATTCAATTTCAAACCTTCACAAAAAGGAAGATGTTTGTTTTATTTCCATTCATGGATTGAGCAGGTTGCGTGTCTCACTGTCTCTGGATAAGCTAACATTTCAATCGCCTGCATGCTCAATGTGTTGCCATTTTAATCCTACGGCTGAAGCTCAGTGCAGAATTTTGTGAATCAAAGTGTATTTAGATGCCAGATGTCTATGTGTGTGTGTGCGTGTGTGTGTGTGTGTGTGTGTGTGTGCGTGTGTGTGTGTGTGCGTGTGTGTGTGTGTGTTTGTTTCCTTCTCTTAAGCTGGCTTGAATTTATTTTCCATAAATAAACTGGGATGTTTTTTTTTTTTGCTACTGCCTTTCTTTGGGTCTAGTGGTCAATGCAATTTGTGCTGCTCTTTTTAAAGGGCCTCTGTGTGAAACTGCAAGTAAGCTGAAATGACACGCGAGATGATGTTTGTTTCATGTAACATTTTGTTTTTATACAAGTCACTTTTATATTTAAGTGAAAAAACAAGAAAATGTAAAACATGAAAATAAGAGATCTAAAATGGATTATATGAAATGGACAAAACTTAGAAACAAACCCAAACCTGACTTCTTATGATGTTTACTGGCCTATTTGCACACTTGTCTACATTTAGTGTTATTATTATTATCATTATTATTATTATGGTTGCTATTTGGCACAGATCATGTTAAGCCAGTAATCTGTTTCTAAAAAAGAGTTGAGTTTACAGTGCAACATCTGGTGGATATCCAGTTTTGCCATAGCACATGCCATAATGAAGCAAGCTGTCAGAACACGAGACAGGACATGATGTGCTCCTCCTCTCGAACGCCCAACCAGAAGTCATTTGCAGCTTGTAGCTTGTAGCGCATATAAATCCATTCACATTGTGTCTGCCTACAACTCTGGGATGTTTTTGTACTCACAGTGCGTGTGCCTCTCTTTTTCTGGGCACAAACACACACTTTTCCTTCATTTGTCCCTGTGATCCACAATTTTAAATTTGTAATGAAACAATTCTTTTATGATTAAAGTGCTCATTCTCAGATTTTATGATACATTTTAGTTTCACCATGTACAAATGATGACACTTTTTGTACATAGTCTTTCCATTTCAAGGCACCTTAGTGTTTGGTTATGTAGGAGGAGAGCAGGTAACCCGGCCTGATGATGATTCATTACCTGGATGGGATACCAGTGCAATGGAGCAAGCGAATTGGTCGGTGGGGTGAGGAAAAAAACTTTGTACCCAGCCAGTATGATTTAATGGATGGACTGATAAAAACTGAGGATTGGGAGTTGTTTCATCCCCCTGTGAATTAAAGAGAGCAACACAGAAAAATGTTTGGTATACTTGAAGGTTTGATGGGAAAAAGAGCAAAAAATCATCACTAGGTCTTTACAGAGATGAGTCCAAAACAGAACTGATTCATTGCTAACAAAATGGCGTTTTTAAAGCTGGGTGGAGAAAGTGACGTAATCGGGACCAGAACCTGAAGTGATGTTGAATTTCCTTCAGGTGGTCTGCAGGGGAAAAAGACAAAGGGTTAGTGCAAACCAGTGTGGGATTACCATCTTTCAATCCCTTTAACTGCCTCCCAAGTCCAAATGTGTGTGACATCCTAAATGATAGGTGACAGTGGTCCTCATATGTAAACCGATTTGGGACACTGGGGTGTTCAGGGGTGCATGGATCTTAGGGTCCGCAAGTGCAGCCCTGTCGGGATCCCTGGGTATCCATAGAAAGCGCTGTTGGGTGAGGACCTCCCTACTTTTTCTATGGCCTGGAAGTGCTTCTTTGCAGACACACAGCAGGACACCAGAAGCATTCCCAGGTTCAACTTAAAAGGAGTCTGCTGCCTCACATCAGGGAGTTTGTGTCAGGAGGCAGTGGGCAACACTCAAGGAAGAAGAATTGTTTTATTTTGTGATGGTGCAACTGGTTTTTGGAGGGCTGATTGTTGGATTCATGCTGAGGTTTATTTAATACCTTTTATTTAAACCTATGAGCGTGTTATTACTGTGTCTAGAGTTTGGGGCCCTGTGGTGCCTCCTGGTGGACAGAGTACATATTAAAGTAGTCCTGTTTGTTGCATATTCCTTGCATGCAATGACTGCTTGATATCTGTGGTTCTTAGACATCACAAAATGCTGAGCATCTTCTCTGGTGATGCTCTGCCAGGCTTCTTCTGCAGCTATTGTCAACTCCTGCTTGTTTAAAGAGCTCATCCCCTTAAATTTTCTCTTCAGCATATGGAAGGGATGCTCATTTGGATTTAGATTGACTTAGTCATTAAAGAATGTTCAATTTTTTCTAGCTTTGAAAAACAGCTTTGTTACTTTAACAGTATTTTAGGTCATTGTCTTGCTGTAGGATGTAGCGACATCCAATGAGTTTGGAGGTATTTGCATGAACTTGAGCAGATAAGATGTTTCTGTATAGTTCAGAATTCATTTTGCTACTACCATCAGTAGTCACATCATCATTGAAAGTAAGTGAGCCTTCACCTGCGTCACCTATACATGCGCAGACCATAACACCCCCATCACCTTGATTCAAGCTTTGGATCTTGGTCAGATTCTTTTCACCTCCACATTTCCTTCTTACCATCAATCTGATACAGGATCATCTCGGTCTCCTCTGTCCATAAGACCTTTTTCTAGAATGCAACAGGCTGCTTTAATTACTTCCTGGCAAACTGTAATGCAGGCATCGCATTTCTGTGGCTAACTACTGGTTTGCACCTTGCAGTGTAGCTCTCTGCATTTCTAGCAATGAAGTCTTCTAGAGACTCATAGTATTCACTGACAAACCCACACCTGCCTCCTGTTTCTGATCTGTCAGACTGGTGTTTAGGTATATTTCTTCATTATGGTGAAAATTCTTTTTTCGTCAGCAGTGGAGGTCTTTCTTGGCTTACCAGTCTCTTTGAGATTACTAAGCTCACCAATACACTTTTTCTTCTTAATATTCTTCCACCAAGTTGATTTTGGCCAATGTCGTTTAGTGTATTATTCTTGTTTTTCAACTTCATAATGACTTATGTGACTTTCATGGCACAGTTCTAATCCTCATGTTGAAAAATGGCAACAACAGACTCTAAAGCTTAGAAGAAAGACTAGATGTCGAAAGCTCTCTCATACCTGCACCAATGAAGCAATTAAATTTTTCCGAGTAATCACAAACACCTGTATGGTGCCCTTAAATAAGGGGAACTACAGTATGTATAAAAACACCCTTTAATAAAATCTGAGAATGAGCATTTTAATCAGATGTAAATTGTTTGATTACATTTTAAAACTGTTGAGCACAGGAAGAAATCCAGTGTCTCTGTCCCAAGCATTATGGTGGGCACTACGGTCTTATGATTGTGGTTTCTGGTAATGGACATGCTATCAAAATGTTTTTTCGATAGATAATGCAATGATTAGCACTGTTGTCAGACTGCTCCACAGTCCAAACTGTACTGATAACTGAAGTATCGAAAGTCGTTCCAATCTACTGTATCAGAGCTTAACAGAAAAAGATACTGCATGTCTGAATCAAGTTCCTTCTGACCTTCTTAAAGACTGCTCTATAATGAAATGCTATCATCTAAAGTGGTTGGTCTGAAAGACACTACATAAAGATATTTGACTTTAATGTAGAAGTCATATACGTATATGACATGGGGGCAGAGAGATTGCAGTCTTTTGACTGCTATAGGAAGACACTATATAAAGTAAAGTTTGACTGTTTGAAATGTAGCAGTGGATTCATCCTGGGCTGGATGTAAAGGCACAGACCCCACAATGCTGTTGATTGCTTCATATAGTACTTCCTTATATTGCACAGTCTAAGAGGTACTGTTGTGTCCCACTTATAATAACATTTAAAAAGTGAATACTATTGCAGTGTGTATGTTTAATAATGCAGTGGGCTCAGAGAATGTAAAGAGGTCCAACCTTATTGCATCACACATTAAACAAAGCTATTTAGATAACAGACACACACACTACAGCAATCCATTGGGACACATTATGACACACACACAGCATTCCAAAATAAAGGGAATCTCATTCCAGACATTAGAGTCAGTACATAATATAAAGTTCGACTGGTGGAGTTTATCACCAATGGATATGGCCTGGATAGTCCAGCTATACAGACACATTACAACAAAGTGCCTCTTAACTAGTTTATGAAGTACCTCATGGTAGTACTGAATCAGATGGATGCTGAACATTAAGGATACATTAACCATAATGAGTTCCCAAAGCCAGTCTCCACTGCCAGGTTTAAGCCCACCTAGATTCTCCCTGCTTATGCCTGTCACTGAAGTGGCATTGCACTCAACCCTTCCCTTTCATCTTACAGGTGGAGAGGCCACAGGACAGCTCCATGTCAGACTGAATCTGGGTCTTGTTGTATGTCAGACCGCTAGGCACATCCCCCAGGGTTAGTCCTGGTAACCCTATGCCAGGCAGGGTACACAGATTTGATCTCTATGTCTGAGTTCATGGTTCCCTCTCCTTTGGTCTCTCCAGGTGAATTGGGAGTAACTGTCCATAGTTCAGGTATCTCAGAAACTTGTTCATGAGAGAGGGAAGAAAGGAATGTGAGATTGTAAAGCGGATTTGAGCAGCAGTTGTAGCTTCAGTGCAACAGACATTGAGCTGAGTTTAAAGACAAAGCTCTTGGTTTATCAGTTGATCTACAACTCTGTCCTCACCGATGGTCATGAGCTGTGGGTAGTGATGGAAAGAGTAAGATTGTAAGTACAAGCAGCAGACGTGAAGTTTCTTTTCAAGGTCAATGTGCTGACATTCCATGGTAGACTGAGAAACTCAGCAATTCAGGATTTCCTCAAAATAAAATTGCTGCTCTGTCTCAGATTGAAAGGAGTCTGGTGAGGTGATTTGGACATAATTCATGGATGCCTGCCCTGGGAGTCACCCACTTCAACTGTTCTGAATACAATCCACTGGGCAGGGAGCCCATGGCAGACACAGGACATGCAGGTGGGATTATATCTCTTGGCTGGCTTGAGAATGCCAGGGAATTCCTGTGAAGTGCTAGAATCTGTAGTTTGGGGCAAGGAGGTCTGGGTTGACTAGTTTGTCACCATCAGCAAATCAATTCCTCATGCCAAATATATCTGTGGTTAGTGGTGTCCATCATAAACATTATATGGTGGGAGGTGAATGTGTTACCCTGTACTTTTGAAACATGCTAATATCCTGGGGCCACAGAAATGTTGCGTACAAACGTTTCCACGCTCAAATCGCGATGTATAAAACCTAAACTTGGCGTAAAGCCACGCACATTTCCACGGTACCTCATACCCTGGCGTACGCAATTTCTCCGCTCGGTTTTGCAGACTGGCGGCACCCAGCATCAAAGCAGTGCTACTGTTCCTGTGTGGTCACCCTTTCTTTCTTAGATCCACATTCCTGACGCGGCTTTATAAATACACTGAAATTAACAGCATATTGTTTATTAGTGTAATGCATCTGATTGTAATTAACCTGCAGCAATATAATGATCCAGGGAATAGCCGTAGTATTCCAAATACCATAACTGCTTTAACGTTGTTACTCTCAATGCATCTTGTTCTTCTTTCAGCTGCTCCCGTTAAGGGTTGCCACAGCGGATCATCTTTTTCCATATTACTCTCACTGCACCACTCGGCGTATTTATATCACTGTATCTGAGTGGGGAATAACAGCAGCAGCTGATCGGAAAGAGAATTATCGGTATACAGTTTCAAGCACACACTACCTCAGCCACGGCAAAACGCGTCAAAGTCTTTCCTGTACGGACCTCGCGTTTCAGAAACAGTTTCATCCCAAGAACTATAAACGAACTCAATCAAGTGCTCCTTGTAGAACTGTTTGTACTTATAAGTACAATTACACCACTGTAAACTTGCACTACAGTTATAATATTGCACAACCTGCGCCACTTTATAAAGCGTGTATGTATGACGATATCATTTTTAAGATGAAATGCAGCAAAATATGTTGCTTATAGTATACAGATAAAATTTTAACTTCATTTAAATAATCAGTGTTGTTAATAATTAAACATGTCAGGACGCGGTGCCTCAGCGCTAACTAGTTCACGGATAGCTCCTGCCTTGCGCTGTGTTATTGCTGGTGCTGACGTGACACTGGAAGGATAGACAGATAGAATAATTAAACATACTACGAAGATATTCCAGTGTTCCTTAAAAGTTTTGAAGAATCGGCGTTCTAAGCTTACAGCTGGCTTAACGTCTATTACAGAGCTGATTGTGTGGTGATTGGGTATTTGGAGAAAGAAAAGTATGGACAGGAATTGGAGGTTAGTACATTTGAAAGAGACAGTACTGCTGTGATAAATTATTTCATCGAAGGTCACGCATGGCGCAGCAAGCCTCTTGCGTGAGATATGAACAATCACTACGCCACCGTGTTCCCATGTTTAATAACATGCATTCATTCCTATCATCATGAAACAGATATCACATATACATCTCAGTATTTTAATTATTCAGAGAGCTGTAATATCACGAATGTAATGGATTCTGTGTCCTGTCGGAGAAAGAGAAAGAACGGAATCACGTAGTGATTCACACACATAGAGCACATAGAAGATCAAACACAGAACAAAGCATTTAACGTGCTACTTGAGAAACTAGTAAAATAAATGATTTTAAGATGAAGTTTATGATGTTCTACTTTAATGACAAATAAACTACGTGATTAAAGTGGAAATTTCGAGATTAAAGTTGACATTTCGTGCTTTTTTTCCCACTGTGTGCCTATTTTTTTTCTCTGTACCCTAATAAGCTTTCTCTGTTTAGTTGTGTTTACTAGGTTTTAATTAGTTTCATTTATTGTATTTTATTTTACTTATTTATTATTTTGTTTTTGTTTAAAATTTATTTTAGCCTATGTTCAGCACTTTGGTCAGCGGCTGTTGTATGTAAAGTGCTTTATAAATAAAAATTGACTTGACTTGACTTTCATATGACACTTAGACGGTCCGCTACGAGTCGCCTTTTCACGCCGACTTTGATATCTGACAACTTCTTTTTTATTTCGGGCACTGTGTGACTTTGTGAACTTGAGCTTTCGAGTTTCTCCGACACTCTGTCACTCGATCAACTTTCTTTTGTTGATTATACCACTGTTTAAACCAACAAATAGTACGTTTTTCCTTTGCCTCCACTTGGTATTCGCTGAAATTCTTATATTTTCCCCCGTGCTTTTCCCATTGTCTTTTCACAGAAGGCTATTTATATCGATTTGCATATTCAAAGAGGCGTAATTCTGGGAGGAGTTGGGGTGGGACAGAAGGTGCGTGCGTTACGTTTCACGCTGATCGGGATTTATGTAGCGGAAGAACGTGGAAGTTTGCGTACGTACAGATTCCTGCATCTGGATTTTTCTGTGCATACACACATTCCCGCTTTTGTGCTTACGCCATGTTATAGTGTGAGTTCTACCCATGGCGTTATACATGAGGCCACTGGTAAGTTGAAATTCACTCCGACAAGTCATTGTGCTGTACTTGCAAGAACACTGTTCAAATGTCAGAGAGGATTTGTGATTTCATAACCTTGATTGAGTCTTCTGTCTACTTCCAACAGTTCATTAGCCTTGGTAATGTTTGCATCCGTAATCAAAGTGAAGGCCTCCCCAAACACATGTCATCATTCAGTTGCATGTTGCCAAGCTTAAACTTCATCCACCACCGAAATACAGCAGCACAGCTAATCATGTAATATTTCATGAGTTTCATTACCAAAATTCAATCACACATCTCTGCTGTACTCTTGCAGAACATCTTCTTCATCCGCCATGATGATACACAAGAGGTGTTTCCACTTGCTGTGACAGAACACTGAAGAATATGGCAGTCCAACTGCAGATTCACACACGTCAATGTATGCCATTTACAAACATATGCACAGCATTCCCACATCTTACTCCCTAAAAGAGAAACAGGGACAGTCACATTACTCTTCAGTCAGCCCTCATAGATGCTTCAATGCCCTTATTTGCTTTGTGAAGCATTTTGTGATGCCACACACTAAATATACTGTAAAACAAAGATTGACTCATAGACTTGGAATGGGTATGACCTGAACAGGTTGGGTAAGCTAGAATGCTACAGTATTTTAAGTTGCTTCCTCTGGATGGTAGTATTTAGTAAGTTTCTTTGACTAGAGTTTGGAAGGTATGAAATCCATCCATCCATCCATTTTCCAACCCACTGAATCCGAACACAGGGTCACGGGGGTCTGCTGGAGCCAATCCCAGCCAACACAGGGCACAAGGCAGGAACCAATCCCGGGCAGGGTGCCAACCCACCGCAGAGGTATGAAATATATTCAACCATTTATTCACTTATACACTGTGAAAGGTGCTATACTAATGGAAGGCATATCTGTTCACCACATTGCTCATGCTATACATTTCTAATGTTGAATTATGCATAACTCTTTAAGGCCTTACAGTTGATAATACATCTGAAGAAGTAAAATAACGGAACAGAATATTCTCAGACACCTTCAGTCTAATTCAATATCACTGGAGTCTTTGGGCAGATAACAGCAACAAATCTGAAACTGGGTGTTGGTCTTTTGCAGACTCCACTGAAGTATGTACAAACAATAAATTGTTAAACGTATACAGTAGGGAAAACAATGTGCCCATTATCAAATGTATTAAATGAACTCCAGGGTCACAGAACCAGAAGTCTATGTTGGAAGCATCAGGTTTAAGGTGGAAATCAACCTTGGAGTGGGCGTCAGTCTGTCACAGGGTTTATTCATTTGCACATTCACCCATATTGAGTCATTTCAGAATCGACCATGTAATATAACATGCTTTTCTTTGTGATGTTGAGACAAAAGGGGTGCACCCAGAGAAACACACAGGGATGAACAGATCATGCAAACACCATGCAAGCAAAAGAATTTAGACCTTATAATCTGGAGCCATAATGCAGCAGTGCCACTGTGCTGTGGTATCTGAAGGAGTTGCTAAATGTGTCTCACTCTGAGAAAAAAACCTTTGTGTCAATACTTAAAGGCTTATTATAGTATCTGGCACAATGACAGTATGCTGAGATGTTTTGTACTGCTGGCCTGTACTTGCTCAGGTGAATGAGATTCATCTGGCAGGAGAATTGATCAAACAGCAGCAATACACATTTGGTCCCCTGCAGAAACACGTGCTCGCTGCAACAAGCCTTGCGTTCCTTTGACAGCTTGATGAGATCTTGTTTGAGAGCTGGGATGAGTATCTGTCTGTTTCGACATAGCACAAGCTTTTGTTGCGCCTCCCACTGAACTGGCATGTCGGCTTGTATCAGCCTCAAAAACATTGGAGCAGAATCTGCAGCCCCTTAGCAGAGCTCTGGCAAAAGAAAAGACTGACAAAGTTACCAGAAATGAGTCCCAGCAAGGTAAGGAAAGTGTGATGATCTGTCAGGTGATGAAAGAAAAAAGTGTTCTATGGTTTTAGGAAGGATAACTGCATCCCGATGGACCCATATAAAAAGAGGCATGTTTTGAAGAAAAGGCAATTACAGATTATAAAAGGTTTAGGGATTAGCACAGATCCTGAAAACACCAGTTCTCAGAGATTATTAAATATTGAGAGATTCATTCTGACTGATTACTAGAGACTTTGAGAGTGAGCAATTAACAAACATTTGAGAGACGGGGAAATCTTTCAGCATTAGAACACTTCAATAGCTTGGTTTGCTGTCAGATGTAGAATTAGATTAAGGTTCGGATGCAGAAAGAAAAAATAAAATACTGGATAAATGGTTTAAAGGAATTTGCTACACAGTGAAAGTAACATGCTGAGATCTGTCCACCTGTCCATTATTCCATTTGTATAACCAAGGGGAGCCCTGCCCTCACGTTATGGAGCAATAAGTACTGGAATCAACTTTGAACTGGAAGCCATTAAATAGCAAAAAACACTCACCTACGCTGCCTATAAAAAGTACTGACCTGCTAGGAGGTTTCACATTCTATTGTTATACAACATTAAATCACAACGTATTTAATTTGGTGGCACGGTGGTGCAGTGGTAGTGCTGCTGCCTCGCAGTTCGGAAACCTGGGTTCGCTTCCTGGGTCCTCCCTGCGTGGAGTTTGCATGTTCTCCCTGTGTCTGTGTGGGTTTCCTCCGGGCACTCCGGTTTCCTCCCACAGTCCAAAGACATGCAGGTTAGGTGGATTGGCGATTCTAAATTGGCCCTAGTGTGTGCTTGGTGTGTTTGTGTGTGTCCTGCGGTGGGTTGGCACCCTGCCTGGGATTGGTTCCTGTGCCTTGTGCCCTGTGTTGGCTGGGATTGGCTCCAGCAGACCCCTGTGTTCGGATTCAGCGGGTTGGAAAAAGGATGGATGGATGGATGTATTTAATCTGGCATTGTTGACTATAATTAACAGAAAAAGACTTTTTAATATCAAATTGAAAATATGTCTCTGCAAAGTGGTCTGAAAATATCAAACACAAAATAGTGGATCCCATAAGTACTCACCCCCTTCAGTATTTTGTAAATGCACCTTTGGCAGCCATGAAAGCCCAGAGTCTGTGTACACAGGTCTCTATCAGCTTTGCACATCTGGACTCCTGTCATCTTTCACACATTCTTCTTTGCTAAACTGCTCAAGCTGTCAGGTTGTATGGAGGTCAGCCTTGGTCAAGTCCAGCCACAAATTCTGAATTGAATTGAGATGTGGACTCTGGCTCGGCTATTCCAGGACATTAATCTTGTTGTTTTAAAGCCATTCCTGTGTAGCTTTGGGCTGTTGTCTTGCTGGAAAACAAATTTTCTTCGAAGGTGCAAATCTGCAGGTTTCTTGCAGACTGAATCAGGTTTTCCTGCATGATTTCCTGGTTTTTTCCTGCCTTCATTTTACCCTCACAAGCCTTCCAGTGCCTGCTGCCGCCATCATGCTTCACAATGAGGATGGCTTGTTTTTGATAAAGTGCAGTGTTCAAACAGGGAATAAAGTTTGATGACCAAAAAAAGCTCAATTTTGGTCTCATTAGACGACAGAACCTTCTTCCTGCTGACTCTAGTGTCTCCTATGTGGCTTCCGGTATATTCCAAACAAGATGTCATGTGTTATTTTTTTCTGTGCCACTTTTCATAAAGCTGTGGCTGGTGAAGCCCCTGGGCACAATTGTTGTCTGCACAGTTTCTCCAATCTCTGACATTGTAGCTTGTAACTCTTTCAGAGATCTCAAGGGTATCTTGGTGGCCTCCCTCACTAGTCGTCATCTTGAATGATCACTCAGATTGTGTGGATGGCCTGCTCTAGGCAGATTTACAACTGTGCCATGCTCTTTCCATTTCTTCATGATTGTCTTAACTGGGCTCCAGTGGACTTCCAGTGACATGGATGTTTTCTTGTCTCCATCTCAGACTTGTGGTTTTCAAAAACCTTTTCATGGAGTTGCTTGAAGTGTTCTTTTGACTTCACTGGATCATCCAAAAGTGTTTGCTAATAGCAGGTGTAGAGGGCCTATGAGTCAAACACTTCAAAGATAGTTTAATATGGATTAAAATACACTGCTCAAACTATGGAAGGAAAGCACATGTTTAGAAAAATGTTTATGGACATTTTTGAGAAACAATCGTATGTTATATTAACTTCACTTATCCTGTGTCCTTGGTTTAAATCCTGTGCACAGCCATTGCCAATGTGGAGTTTGCTATATTGTTGGTATGGTTTTTTCTAAAGGTGCTCAGGTTTTCCTCCCACATGCCCAAAGACGTCCATGTTAATTCAACTGGCAATTCTTAACCGTCCCACTAAATGAGTGGGATGTCCAAGTCGCAGCTGGCACTCTCACCACATCTATAGTCATGAAACTGAGATGGACTGGGCAATGAGGACACATAACAGGAAAAGAAGGTTCATCAAAGGTGCTCAGTGCTTTTATTATTCCATCAATTTTCAAACAAATCACTAGTGAACTTTAGTCTTCTAAATAAATAAATAATCCCGGATAAAAACAGTGTTCATGTGGAGGTTAAAATCAACACAGTAATCCAATAAATATGTTAGAATCTGAGGTTAAAACAGCCAGAATCTATCCATTAAAACCATTCAGAGCCTTGGTGTATCCCGTTTAAAACCAACATCTCCTCTGCTTACCCTCTTTGGTGTCCTCAGCAGGAGTAGATGTACTCCGACAGGTGCAGTTAACCTTTTTCTGAGGCTCGTGTTCCCACCATCATCAAATGGCCTCCAGTAGGAAACCCTGCAAGCTCTGCTCCTTTCTTTCGATGCCATCCATCAGCTTTCAATGGGAGTCCACTTGGAGTGGTTGGTTGCTACTGCTACTCTGAATTCTCAGTAGGAGAGACCCTACTTCAGAGCGCCATCTGCTCGCTCCATCTGGGGTATATTTACTGACCAGCTGCCTCCTTACTACAGCCTCCGCTCTCCTAAGACCCCGATGGTCCTACACTTTTATTCTTACTTAACCCTTTAACCTGTGGATCTTCTCCTTTTGTTTCTTTTCTCTCCCACTTTCCTATTCAGCCCCCCTGCCCCCAGACTACTGCAGGTGTAGGTACCTTAATTACAACTCTAGAGTGTTAACGTGAAAATTGGCTGACCTGTGCACATTTTTATGAGGATGCAAGCACCACCAATTCCCTCATCAACATCCCAGGGCCACTCGTCCACATTACCACATGCACCAATGCCCGTCCATAGCCTGAGCGCATTGTTTAAAAAAAAAAACTTACACACCACTATGAACCCCAATGAACACCACAGTGTGATGCACTGGTGGCCCAGTCAGAGTTGGTTCCTGCCCTTTGCCACAGAATTAGGGAAAACTTCAAAAAGATAATTAAAGTTTTAAAAAAGGACCAGGACATGGTGAATCTTTCTGAATAAACAAGTAAGCACATTGTTGGGAAATAATCACATACAACAATAATAAGAGTTCTTTGAGAGTTATTGATTATAAGCACAAAGAACAGTTAAGAAAACTGAACCTGGAATGGACTTCATGACACACGCTGGCACTCACAAAGCAAGATGGGAAAAAGGATCAAACAGTGTTAACCCCCGTGCTATGTGTTGTCTTTTGGGTGTTGGGTTCCGCAGATGCCGCCAGGGGGTGCTGCAGCAGAAGCTGCTGGCCCCTTTTGGGCATTGGTCTCACCACACCCGGAAGTGCAGCCAGATGTCGGCGACCACCACTCAGCAGCCAGAATTGGGAGGAGGAGGACGAGGTTGCCAGGGAGGAGTGGTGGAGGAAGAGAAAGTGTGTTTTACTTGTGGTTCTTGGAATACTGTGCTTGGGACTATGTTGTGACTGGAGGGATTACAGAGAAGACATGCCCTCCAGCTGAAGAAAAATAAATAGTTAATTTTGTTTTTCGAGTGCCTCCGTGTCCAGTCTGTGTCGAGTTGGGTGCAATATAGCGCCAATCTTACAATAGATAGATAGATAGATAGATAGATAGATAGATAGATAGATAGATAGATAGATAGATAGATAGATAGATAGATAGATAGATAGATAGATAGATAGATAGATAGATAGATAGATAGATAGATAGATAGATTTATTTGTCCCCAGGGGAAAATTTGGCTTTTTGACAGAAGCTCTTTAAATAAATTAATTAATTAATTAATATACACACACTATGGTCTGAGCATACTATACATCACACTAACTAACAAGCAATAGAATTAGGAAGAAAGAAAATATCTGACTTGGCAGTCCCAGTCCCAGTGGAGCATTATACAGGTGTATTGCTGCTGGTATAATGGAGCCCCAGTAGCGTTTCTTGACACACTTCTGATGAATAATTTGTTGGGTGAAGTTTAATGTGTCACAGAAAGAATGTGCAGCATTGTTCATAATGGCACTCAGTTTTGTTTTAATTATCCCTATGAATATCTGGGGGGGGGGGGGGGGGGCAGGACGGTGGCACAGTGGTAGCGCTGCTGCCTCGCAGTTAGGAGACCTGGGTTTGCTTCCCAGGTCCTCCCTGCGTGGAGTTTGCATGTTCTCCCCGTGTCTGCGTGGGTTTCCTCTGGGCACTTCGGTTTTCTCCCACAGTCCAAAGACATGCAGGTTAGGTGGCTTAGCAGTTCTAAATTGGCCCTAGTGTGTGCTTGGTGTGTGGGTGTGTTTGTGTGTGTCCTGCGGTGGGTTGGCACCCTGCCCAGGATTGTTTCCTGCCTTGTGCCCTGTGTTGGCTGGGATTGGCTCCAGCAGACCCCCGTGACCCTGTGTTCGGATTCTGCGGGTTAGAAAATGGATGGATGGAATTTCTGGGGGTCCAGAGTGTGTCCCATAACTGAGCCTGTCCTTTTAATTAGCTTATTGATTTGGTGGGCCTCTCCTGAAGTGATGTTACCAGCCCATCACATCATGGTGTAGAAAACTGCACTGACACTCACAGAGTTGTAGAAGATGTGAAGGATGTCACTTCCCACACTAAAGGAGAGTGGTCTCCTATGGATAAAGAGCCTGCTCTGCCCTTTCTTATATACAGTAGTTCCTCTTCCCAAATACTTGATGGTGGGGTGAAAGCCAATAACCATGCTTATAGCTCTGGGAATAACAGCGTTCTTAAATCTGTTTTTCCTTAGCTTCGTTAACCCAAATCTGCAATTTGATAGAATCACCTGAAATTTAAGGAAAAGAGAAGATGGTTGCTGTCTAATAGAATTGAATCAAACTTCTTTCTAACCTGTTTGTGATACAGCTTAGTGACAAATGTCTGTAGCAAACCAATAATTTTACTGTTCAATCTGTGCAATGTTGTTAAGATGGATTACATTCTTAATGATGAAGTTGCTAAAGCAACAAATAAAAGCAAATGTAACAATGCATTCGATAAAGGACGTCTGAAATGGCACCATGATGGTTCTGTCCACTTTAAAACAGTTGAGTTTCCTAAAAAGGAAAAGGCCCCTTCTTACAAATGTGTTCTGTGTTAAGACCAACATTTAGTCTGTTATCAATGATTGTTCCTAGATATTTGAAGCGCTCTACCATCTCTTCTTTAATTAAAATTGTGACAGCAGAAGGGGGAGAGCACCTGACATCTTCAACCATATTCTTTATAGCAACATGTTTAGCTATAAAAAAGAACAATCACACCACTGAACAAAATCATCAATACCAGGTCAATGGCTGTCCTCCTTATCTTGTAGAAGACTCACAATGACAAAGTTGTCTGCAGATTCCAGGATATGCCTTTCCTTGTGTGAACTTCTGCAGTCATTTGTATATACTGTAACATAAACGGAAGAGGTGATAACAGCAACTTTGGGGGGTTACCGGTAGATATGCTTAGGCTATCAGAAAACCATCCATTGACACTCACCGTTTGTGTTCTGTTAGTTAAAAAATCCAGAATCCATCGCACCAAATTATGGCCCAAACAGAATTAATCAATCAGCTTGTCGACTAAAATGTGGGGCTGGACTGTACTATCAGCTGATGAGAAATCTATAAACATAAATCTTGTGTGCTCTTTTTGATCCTTCCAGGTGCTCATACAGTACATTCAGAAGTGTATCTGTGGGGTGTGTGTGTGTGTGTGTGTGTGAACAAGCTGGTGTCCAGTTCAAGGTAGCTTCCTGAATGACCAGTCCTGGAATGGATCAGGCTGCCTTTGATGTTGAGAAAAGGACTTTTGAAAAATGGAAAAGTCCTGAATATGCAATATTGTCCTGAATGAAGTCAATTCTGATAGATTAGTTCAGACTACCAGAGTAAAATCACTGCACTAAGAAATGTTCACATATTTTTAGAGTGGGAGCCAATTATCAACGATTATTGCAGATTCTAAATGGGCAGGAATAATAACTGGGAGACGATTACAGAGCTTTAGAGATTATGGATATCTCTGTGATTTGTTAGGCTGATGTGCTTTCAGGGCATACTTGACACCCCTAATGGGTCTCAAAAGCCTGAGGGCAAAGCCCAGGAGAGTGATAACGTAATGTCAAGAGAGACAATACAATTAAAACGATCCTGAGATACGAAGGAATAGTCCCCCAGTGGCCAATTGGGTCTTGTATTGTAAGTCTGTTGGGTGATTAAGCCTGCAGCTTATTACTCTGAGCACCATTTTTAAGGCCAAAGGACACAAGGCAAAAGACATCCTCTGTTTTTAAGGCATGTGAGGAATAAATTGGTGTCAGTTTCCAATGTAATATACAGCCACCTGTCTTCAAATCACAGAAGGCAAGTAAAGAATTTCCAGTTGAGGATAGAAATTGATTTCCACTTTTCATTTAATAGAGCCAGAAATGCCAGAAGAAGCTAAATTAGATCAATCTTCACCCAGGTGCAGCACTCACAATAGAGCTTACTAAAGATGCATTTCTGTCTTTTTATTCATTCTTGCATTTTCTCATCTCAGCAAAACTCGCTTTAAATAGCCAAGGGCAACCTGACGACTCTAGTAATTCACAGATCACACAAAGGGATTCTTTAGACATACTCCAAAGAAAAATGAAGCAAGCAAAGTTTTCAATCTTGTGCGGACTTTGAAATATGGTGGGGGGTGACATGCGACTCAATGGTGATTGCTTGCTTACACAGCAGCACCTTGCTAGTGAGTGAGGGTGTTTGGTTCAAGGATGCAGTGGTTTTAAAGAGTACTAAAAAAAAAGCTAATTTGCAATACTCGGAGCATCCATTAAATGAAATGATGTGTCGATTCCTGACCCACAGCAATACAGTGGCCTTTCAGTTGTGGATGATTTGGATTTCATAGAAACTGGGTGACACACTTGAAAGGTTAAGCAATAGCTTGGTCTTCTCACTTAAGAAAATTGCTAATTGCACATGTGAAGAAATGTAATGTCATCAAGACATCACACGTAATATTCACCTAGTCTTCAGCAAATCCTAAAATAGAAGATACATTTAAATTCATGAAACATGACTGACCCTGCCTAACCAGCATGTTCACTTTCAGAGTTTCGGAGGGTGCAATCAAGGTAAAGTATAAAAGTAACTGATATCATATAAATAAAATGCAGATGGCTCTTGAGTCATGAGACAGAGTATAGGAGTCAAGGGAACTTTATTGCTTAGTGCACAGATTATTGTATGCGACTTAACATCAGCAGAACCAAGGAACTGGTTATTGGCTTTCCCCACACCAAAGACCCTCTCTGTCTGGTAACTATTCAGGGAGAGGATGTCAGTGTGGCCCACCTTTATGACTGGTATCAGAACACAGAAGAACTAGACAAGAAAGAGCAGAGAAGACTCTTCTTATTTCGGAGATCGCTCTCCTTTAATGTGGGAAGTGACATCCTTTACATCTTCTATAACTCTGTGATATGCTTGTGAAATTTTCTGCACTGTGGTGTATTGGGCTGGTAGCATCACTTCAAGAAATGCCCACCGAATCAACAAGCAAATTAAATGAGAAGCTCAGCTATAAGATGCACTCTGAAACCCTTGGAGGTAGCAGAGAATGAGAGAATTAAAACAAAACTGGGTGCCACTATGAACAATGCTTCACATCCTCTCTATGATACACTCACACAGAGGACTTTCAGTCAACAAGTCATTCAGCAGAAGTGTGTCAAGAAACACTATGGGGGCTCCTTTATACTGACAGCTGTATGTCTGGATAATGCATGATAATCTATCTATCTATCTATCTATCTATCTATCTATCTATCTATCTATCTATCTATCTATCTATCTATCTATCTATCTATCTATCTATCTATCTATCTATCTATCTATCTATCTATCTATCTATCTATCTATCTACTAGAGCACCACAGTAACATTGTGCCAAAAATGAAAGAACACCAGACCTTAATGTCAGAGATATTTTGTTAGCGGGATCTTTACTTGTCTGTCATCAGGAATGATTTTAATTTACTGCTTTCTGATTACACATGAAATGTATTTTTCCCTTCCTCTTACCTCCCAAGGCTTCCAGTGTAAGTGTTCTGCTTTTTTGGGCTCATTTGTGTTCCCAGGGCATTTTGATAAAGCAGAGTAAATTATGCCAATTGAAGTTAATGAAGCTGTGATGAAATATTTCCGATTGGTGTGTCACTGTAATCCACATAAAGTACTTTTTCCCTTCCTCTTACCTCCCAACTTTCTTTCTTTCTTTCTTTCTTTCTTTCTTTCTTTCTTTCTTTCTTTCTTTCTTTCTTTCTTTCTTTCTTTCTTTCTTTCTTTCTTTCTTTCTTTCTTTCTACCTGTGATCATTTTAGGATTGGATCTCAGACAAAATTCTTTGACCTTCAGGGGCTTGTCTGACAAATGTGTTTCCATTAGCTTCAGGGAAGCAAAGCAGAACAGGCTGTAAGGCTTCCAGTATTACCATTCTGTTTTTATTGGGCTCATTTGTGTTCCCATGGCATTTTGATAAAGCAGAGAAAATTACGCCATTTGAGGTTAATGAAGTTGTGATGAAATATTTCCTATTGTTGTATCTCTGTAATCCACCTTGCTTTTTCTTTAAGTTATTTTCATGATATTCTCATGATACTGGAGACATCTGAGGTGCTTTGGCATTGGTGGAGCATTTCCATGTGTGGTCTATTAGTCTGTGACACTCTGGTAAGCATTCTTCAATACCTGCTTGATTGTAAAAGGTGCTCCAGGGAATGCTATCGGATATGTCGTCTTACCAGCTGCAATCAGACTTTTTAACACATCATTCGGTACAATCTCATTTATTGTACAGTTTCCAATTAATTATTGTGTTGCTTCATGTATGTCTGACCACTGTTAGTGTGTGAGGGCTGCTATAAAACTTCATTTTCCCTCAGAACCAATAAAATTTCTGTCAATCCATGATATAGTGCCTTTCATATCTATCTATCTATCTATCTATCTATCTATCTATCTATCTATCTATCTATCTATCTATCTATCTATCTATCTATCTATCTATCTATCTATCTATCTATCTATGTTATATAGTGCCTTTCATATCTATCTATCTATCTATCTATCTATCTATCTATCTATCTATCTATCTATCTATCTATCTATCTATCTATCTATCTATCTATCTATCTATCTATCTATCTATCTATCTATTGTCACAAAACTCACAATGAGACATAGCAAGGTTTGGGGCAGCCACCCGTATAATATGGTATCCTGGCGGCAAATCATTTTTTAAGTTGATAGCACTGCTGTGCACAAAACTGAGTCCAATACAGAACTGAGGGAATAGGGAAAGGCTTTTAAAGGGGAAGACAGGAAGTGAAGTCAAAGGGGTCAGGCTCATGTAGGTCTTCTGCCATTGGTACAAGCCCGGATGTGACATCACAGGGTCCGGAGCCGGCAAGGTCTCCTTCCATTGGCTCGGTCCCGGAAGTGACGTCAAGAGGACCAGGTGGAATCTCCCATGAATGGTCTGCAGGCAAGGGAGAAAAAGAGTCAGTGCACTTTGCCACATCCCGGTATGTCTCGGAACTGTCCTTACTCAAGTCCTTTAGCTGCCTCCCATGCACACATGTGTGACAATGCCCCCCCCCCAGCCCAGACCCGTCGGGTCGGGCGACCCTGACCGAGAGGTCATGAACCCGAGGGAGGGCATCAGCGTTGGCGTGAAGAGTGCCTCGATGATGAACAAGCGAAAACTTGTACAGCTGGAAGTCAAGAAACCACCTGCTGACCCGTGGATTCAACTCCTTGTTCAGGGCCATCCACTGTAAAGGAGCATGGTTCGTGACAAGGGTGAATTCCCAGCCCAGCAGGTAGTACCTCAACTGAGTAATCGCCCATTTAACCGCCAAAGCCTCTCTCTCCACCGCCGCATACCTGGTCTCCCGGTCCAACAGTTTCCGTCTCAGGAACATAATGGGATGATCTGCACCATTGACATCTTGGCTCAGCACTGCCCGAAGCGTCTGTCTGGAGGATGAAAGGTAAGGAAAAGTTAGGAGCTTTCAAAATAGGTGCGGACGTAAGGGCCTGCTTCAAGTCACTACAGTAAATGCAGCACCTGTCTTTTCAGTCCATACCACAATGTTTGGGGCCCTCTTCTTTGTCAAATCAGTCAAGGGCGCTGCTCTCTCTGAGAACCGGGGCACAAACTGGCGGTAGTATCCCGCTAACCCGAGAAAGGCTTGGACCTGCTGCTTGGTTTGTGGACGGGGCCATTTCAAAATGGCATCTACTTTGGACCACTGTGGTTTCACAGTACCCCGACCCACCAGGTAGCCTAAATACTTGGCTTCGCTCAATCTGAAGAAAGATTTCTTGGGATTGATCCGAACCCCAGCCTCACCAAGTATCCGTAATACTGCTTTTACCTGCTGTAGGTGTTCCTTCCATGTGCTGGAATAGATGACCACGTCATCCAAGTAGGCAGCACTGTATGAGTTATGAGGCTGGAGCACTTTGTCCACCAGACGCCGGAAGGTAGCTGGAGCCCCGTGTAACCCAAATGGAAGGACACGATACTGCCAGTGTCCACTAGAGGTCCTAAACGTGGTCTTAACCTTTGCGGAGTCCATTAAAGGAACCTGCCAGTACCCCTTTGTCATGTCCAGTGTGGTCAAATACTGAGCCTGTCCAAGCCTCTCGAGGAGGTCGTCCACTCGCAGCATTGGATAAGCATCAAATTGGGAGACTTGATTAAGCTGACAGAAGTCATTGCAAAACCTCCAACTCCCGTCAGGCTTAGCGACTAACACAATGGGGCTGGACCAGGGACTATGACTTTCCTCGATTACACCTAGTTCCAGCATGTGTTTGATCTCAAGCTCCACTTCAGCCCTTTTTGCCTTGGGAAGCCGATACGGACGTTCTCGGACTATAACCCCGGGCTCTGTCACAATGTCGTGCTCAACCAGAGAGGCCCATCCAGGGCTTTCACTCACTACCTCCAGGACAGACAGGATAACTGCTTTGAGCTCCCGTCGTTGTCTGGGACTTAAATCTGCACCGAAGTTAAGGCTAGCTGTGTGAGCAATAAGTGAGCGGGGCTGACCGGAGGAGGGATCGGGATCCCTGTCCTTCCACGGTTTCAGCAGGTTCACATGATAAACCCACTCCCTTGGTCGACGATTGGGTTGACTCACCAAATAGTCGACGAGTCCTTTCCTCTCCTTAACTTCGTAGGGACCTTGCCAATGGGCAAGTAATTTAGAGTGGGAGGTAGGTACTAGGACCATGACCCGATCTCCCGGGCGGAACTCCAGGAGAGACGTGCCGCGGTCATAATAACGGACCTGTGCTGCTTGAGCCTCTTCCATGTGCTTTTTAAGGAGGGGCCAAATCTTACCATATCTATCGCGTAACTGCGCGATATATTCTAATATATTTGTAGAGGGAAGAGCCTCTTCTTCCCATCCTTCTTTTAATATGTCAGACTGGCCCTTCTGAGAGACAGTTTCAGATCAGTCAGATGAACATATCACTGGCAGGACAAGTAGTGACAGGCTCCTTGCTGTACTGCCATGGAGAAAAAAAGGGCAGAAAAAATCAACAAATGCTAGATAGAAGAACTTAAAAGCAGCAAAATTCCCTGCTACAGAAAGAATCTGGAAAAAAGCGATCAGGACATGAATCCTTGAATGTAGCAAAATTTCAAACCATAAGGTCAAGAGTACCAGGCACCAAACGCCAAAAATAGTAGTCAGAAAAGGCTTGCTAGAATTTTTAAGATAAAGACCACTGGAAGAGGCAACCACACTGGAAACTGATAACAAAATCCTCAGATGACACTGAACATGTGGTGCCATGATGTCACATGACAAAACTTTTGAAGGAGTGGCCTAGCAAGAAGGACATGCATCCTAGCAACAGCTATTCAAAATTGTTGTGTCAAAGCCTAAACAAAATAGTGTCATGATGAAACAAAGACATAATGATAATAATTATTAACATGAGCCTAGAGACAATATCTTATAAAAATAATCATATAATTAAATTCTCTGATATCCATAACCTTCGAAATGTAATTGAAACAAAATTTAAAACAGGTAAAATCAAAATTATTTTTGCTTGAATTATAACACATGCTGCTGACCTTAGAGCAGAGCGGCCTGTCAGAGGCCCTCTGCTCACACCTCCTAGATGTCTCAGATGTCAGGCCCTGCAGGACAATAACCGGTCATACACAGTGGCTGTGGTCACAACTGTCCTGAAGAATGAATGTTGATGTGCAGGCGTAGCCTTAGCCTTCCTTTTCTCCTGACCTTAACTCAACACAATACATTTAAGATTCTCTGACCCCTTTGCTTGCCAGCAATTTCTTCAGATCCTTGTGCTGGAACTACTGCAGGTTCAGAAGTCATTGACTCCATGGTCCAGAGGTGTAAAAGAGTGGGGGCTGCAAGAGGTGTTCACATAAGATACTAATGGACTGCAAGACCACTGCTCTTAATAATGATAATTGTGAATTTCCCATTGGGATTAATAAAGTATCTATCTATCTATCTATCTATCTATCTATCTATCTATCTATCTATCTATCTATCTATCTATCTATCTATCTATCTATCTATCTATCTATCTATCTATCTATCTATCTATCTATCTATCTATCTATCTATCTATCTGTTTTCCCACTGTTTTTGTTGTAACACTGTTTTATTGCGTTATTATTTTAATGAGCTTTTTGCTATTTCATGAATAAAGGTTGATATTTCGGTTTAATAGCAGAGTGGTATGTTTCTTTTTTTTCATTATTATAAAAATATACTTACAATGGATTCAGAAAGTACGGTACTCAGACCCCTTCACTTTATGTACACTTTATTGCATTATAGACACAAAGTCCTGACATGCAGTGTGTAATGTAGACCTTCTGTTCACAAACATGCGTATGCCTTTCTGAACTGTTTGATCAATTCTCTGGAACTCTCAAGTTCTATACACATCTCAAGGAGTAACTGGAGCAAACAGGATGCAACTGGCCACAATATGAAGTGCCACAGGAAAGGGACTGAATATTTACATGAATGAAAAATCTCAGGTTTGATTTTTAATACAGTACATTTGCAAACCTTATTGAAAGTATGATTTCACTTTGTCATGATGGGTTATGAAGTGTAGATTGGTGGGCAAAAAAGGCAAATCCATTTATAATTAAATCTACAACACAATAAAATGTGCAGTAACTGAAGGGAGGGGTCTGCATCCACTATATACTGTATATGGTATATGTTGGGAAAGTAAAAAAACAAAGTTAACTGAAGGATTAAAAATCATGACAGCACACCTACAACATAACTGGTTAGCATATTGAATTCTGGTATAGGCAGTGATGAACTTTTTAGATGTTTTTGCAGAACTTTAGAGCATATTGTAATGACTCGGGGGTGCAAGAAACGGAGGAATGGAATTAGCTGATTGCTGATAAGGGGCCCTAAAATGAACTGTTGGCGTCTTTGGCACTGTATCTTCCCCCTTCTTCAGCTCCCAGCTTCTTGTTCCTTTGTCCCTTCATGCATGCCATTCAGCTTCACTTCACCAGGCGTCAGAAGCAACCCGTATGTCACACTATCCTCCCAGCTCTCTGTGAGCAAACCCATGTGCAGGGTCCAATCTGAGGCTCACTGGTGGTGACACCACTGAGCTGATTGGCTTCAGCAGCTGGGAGATGCACCTGAAGTGATCTTGCAAGTGCTGTGTCCATGCCCCAAAAATCTCTATACCTGATGCTCACAGGCTGCTTTATTGCCAGCTTCACCAGGTATCCCTGTCTCCTTGGACAGTCCACCACCACCTGAGAAGAGTGTCCCTCTGAGGTCCTGACCCATGGCTCACTATGCTATCTAATAACTAAAAGACACTGAAAGAGACTGAGGAGTCATTGAAAAATCACAATCACTGATTTGTTTCTATTTTCGTTTCATTGAATAGTAACAATGACTACCCCTGTCATCTTCTTTTTCTCTACCTGAATGCAGAGATTATTATGGCATGAAATGCAATTTCTGTTTTTTTTATTTTGATAAGATGCTCACTTTAAAAAGATGAGTCTAGACAGGACCTCCTCCTCCCTCTCCATGACTGCTAGACAATTCCTGCTGCCGGGGATGTTGGAATATTTGAGTTAAAGTGTGGCAGCCACGGTGTCACTCCTGTGGCCTGGGGAGAGTGGGTCGGATTTATCATCGTGTTAATAACATCAGGAAAACTGTCATCTTTTGCCAGTTCCGATACATTTGGAGAGGTCCTTTTTTTTTTTTGAAAGAGCACTGCTTGAGATCATTGGGGAGGCAGCTGTTGCTTCACAGAAAATCAGGACTACAGTGGGTGAAGTGGCAAATGTAGGCTTCAAAAGGATAGGTCTGCAGTAACTGCAGCCATGTACGCTTGCAAGAATGTCTGCAATGACCTCTTCACTAGCCCTCAGAGACGGACAACCAGGTCAGAAAGTGGTGGAAACACAGGGATCAAAAGGAAAACTTCATGCCAGGCCTCAGGAGAACCTCGAGGATCTCCACCAGCACGGCAACCTGTTGCTCCCAGCCAGGAGAGACATTTTGAGGAATATCTGCTGCTTCATGGACTTTCTTTCCAGGAAACGATGAGGGCAAAGACAGGCATGAAATACAGGTAGGGTAACCTGCTAGGGATGAGATGTGACCAAGTACAGAAGACAGAAAGTGTGAGAATTAATTTCTTTAAGTATGTAAAGAGATGAAGCTTAGCTGAAGATGGGTGTAAATTCAGCAAGGCTGCTGTAACTTCTGCCAAAAGGTGTGTCACCCATCCATCCATTCTTCTAGTCCTGCTCATTCCTTTACAGGTTTGTGAAAACCCAGATCCTATTTTGAAACTGAAAAGTAATTGTTTTAAATTGTTTTTATTATTGTGAAAAACTTTGAAACCAGTAAGCATACAATATAACTAACATAGGACAATTTAAAAACAAAAGCAATATAGGAACCAGAATTGTGATGCCATTCCTAGCTACTCTTGAAAACCACCACACTCCTGTTTCATATTCATAAAATTTTCTCTATGGATTATTTCTGGGGTTCTCCTGGGGTAGACAATTCTGAGGGTAATATGTATGTCAGTTCTAAAATACACAAGTACATTTAGCCATATGGGTGTTTTTGTTCTGTTGAGCTTTCTCTTAGTGTAAGTGTATTAAAACTTAGCAGCCTAAAATGTTGTGCTTTGTATATTTTTCTGTTTTTGCTTTAGTTGGAGGGCTGAATGTGTATATTAACTGTGTACAGACCAGGATCCTGTCTTATGAAAACAGAAGAGGGAGAATTATTAGTTGTACGAGTGCTAACATATTCTACCTAGAGCAGAGGAAATTGTAGTGGAGACTACTGCACTGTACATAAAGTTGGCAAGAAAGAGATGTGCTGCCTCGGGGCATTACATTGGCCAAATGGCCTCTGTTTCAAGTGATCCAATCAAATTTTGATTTGTAAAGCACTTTGTGATGGAGACTGCTATACAAAATAAAGATAAGTTACGTGTGTTGCTGTACCTGACTGTGTATGCAGCTGGGATGATTATTTAAGCCTTTAAAAAGATGTTTAAATAAAGAGTATTATTTTAATTCAATTAGCGATGAAGGCATGCTAGATTTGATTTCCTACACCCTTGCTGAATTTATATTCTTATATTCATTTGATGTGAGTTTGTAAACAGCAGAAAGAGCTGTTATATCAGCTGAAGAGCCACTGAGAGTATGAATGTCAGATTTATTACAGATAACATGCAGGACAGACCTGTTTCATCTAAAATTCTGCAAAAGAAGCCAAAAGGTTATATTTTTTATTTAGCATCTACATGAAAAAACAGATTATTTATTTATTTTACAGAAAAATTCTGGAATGTCAGATGTGTCAGATCACATCAGACAACATCAGATGAAATATTTTTCAGCATTTAGTGAAGTAGCTCGTTTTTTGTTTCTTGGCACTGATAAGAATAGTAAATGATAATGAATATTTTTTCACTGCAACTCTTCAGTGGTGAAAAATCCTCAAACTGCAAGCTGTTCATCGTAAATTTTAATAATTTTACTCATACGAACCAGTGTTAACTGAATTTACAGGACTTAAAGGAATTGTAAGCATCCTTTTGTATTGTACTAGTAATTTATGCCTTTGTTCCAGCCGGCTTAATTACTTTATTACTTGGGAAAGGGAAATAAGCACATACCACTGAACCTGTTTTAATTAATTCCTAAACTGTGAACAGATGGATGCCGTAGGTCTAGGAATTACTGAATTAGTTTAAAGGTTGGGAAAGGAAGGAGTGAAGAGGTACTTAAACACATCGATCAGACTCATTCTTCATCAGCCAATCAAATGTGTGCATTGTCACATGTCCAGAAACCCTACGTGTGCATTTTAACTTAATATGGCTTGTCTGATGGGCCAAAAAGAGGGGAAAAGAAGAGGAAGAAAAACAACAACTGAAGAGCGACGTCAGAGATCAAGAGACGTAAGATCATCCAATTTAGATGTTAGAAAATGTAACAATGAACAACACCGATCCCTAAACCTAAAGCCGCCCAGAACATTCACCCCTTGACACTTCAGATTTTCAGTATGCTTTTCTAAGACTGTTTATATCCAGACTTTTGTTACCTATTTTATTTTGTATTATATTTTCTTCTGTTTGCTTTGTTATACATTAATACTGTAAATACCACGTTGATTTTATATTTTCTATACTTTGTCTTTTATGTATAAAGAGTTTGAAATAATAAATGGGTAGCAAGTGTGAGTTTAATGCTACTTATCTTATTCACAGGGTTTATCGAGGCTATTGATTTCGTTCCCCAATAATTAGAATAACTGCAGTAAAAGCAAGACATACTTTGGTTAGTAAGTAGCATATAACAAAACGAGTTGTGCTTTTCTGTGCACATGTTTGTTAGAGCAGGTGATAGTGAATCCCTATATTGAGAAACTTATGCAGAATATTGTGGAGTGACTTTGTCTGGATAGGATTGCTATGTGTATGTGTGTGTATACCTCTGTGTATGGTGTGTGTTAATCTTTAAGGGCGAGAGTAGATGAACCCAATAACCATTCCTGGTAAGTCTCACAAATTTCATGATAATACAGTTACCATGCTTTGGTTTGCATTATTGTTTACATTCTAATCCATTCATCGTTTTTCTTGATCTGTATTTTCCATTTCATTTTCCACGGGAGCTAGAGACAACGTGGGCAGTTTAGTGCCTAAAACACTAATCAGCTCTGAATAGGATGCCAGCGAATCACAGTCAAGACTCCCATTCATTACTTTAGAGTCACAGTTAAAGGAACATAGATAGTAAAGTGACACAGAATTCAGCAGAGTTACTTGATTGAGATGATGTCTGGTCACTGGACTGTGATACATTCTTTATGGCTGCATGGTAAATCCTTTTGTACTGACAGATGAACATCATATATGGGATTTGTTCTAGCCTTGATTTCAAATTTGTTTAGATCGGTTTTGGCTCACCACAGCATGGCAGTGGAAATTAAATTACAGAAAAGAGTTAAATGGATGGTTGAACGTTTAACCTACAACACATATTTTGGGATGTAGTGGCAGGCAAAAGTGCCAGGAATGACCATACACATTAATGTGAAGGATGGGAAAACTTCACCCAGAGAGTGACTAGGCTGGTAGTCAATTGCATTGGTAGTGCAGCCCGTGTCATACCACCCAACCTTTACAGTGATTTTCAGTCGTAGCATTCATTTACATAATCTTAACAAGTCATTGACAGTCGCGGCTTGTGCCTGTGGCGATGAATTGTGTAGTGTATCATCCTCAGCAACTCAGTCATAATGTTGCGCCATGACAGATTTGATTTTGTCTTTAGTTTCAGGGGTGGGCTTCTGCTTGTGCAAGAGTTGGCACCAAGTGAGCCAGGAGTACAACACATACAATGAGATAGCAAGGAAAGGTGAAAAGCTGGTGTTTTGGACCACACAAACAGAAGAGAGACTCATCTGTCTGATGTCTCGCGTTTGTTGTACCATGACAAAATGGAAAAGGCAGGCAGAGACCAGCAGTTCGATTTACCATAACATGTAAGTTTTCATAGAGCCTCTGGTGCTGTCAGACACCACATTAAGTGGCTGTCAACATGAAGTGAGCTCACAATATTTTAGAAGTTTCTTTGATTCCTAGTCATGTAATCTCACAACCTATAGAAAAAAATAAATAAATGCAATCTCTAAATTTGACATGCTCTCTGACTCAATGGCATGTAGTGTGATACTGGTATAAGTGGAACTTGTCCATTAGGTTTGTTGTTGAAATGCAGAATTACTGGTTAAAGTAAAAGTGAAACCTTTACTTATGATGCATTGCGATGGTTTGCCCAATGAGTGTTGTCATTAAGGGTGACAAATAATCCTTCTGGGCTCCTTCATTTCAAGGGCTGTGTGCAACAACCAGTGTATGGTGGAGTACCATTGGCAAGAAAAGAGTGAGAAAGGTCATATGCAACAGCATCATCCTTTTGAGCCAAAGTGTGCACCATGACCTTGTCAGCAGTATACTCATCCATATCTCTCTATATATAAAATCCAATGACTGCCTGCCTGCCTGTCTGTCTGTCTGTCTGTCTGTATGTCCGCTTTTCACATGAGAACTACTTAACGGATTTAGATCGGGTTTTTTTTTTCTACAATTTGCTTGAACATTCCGGTTGATTTTACGACTTCTCTCATCGTGCTAAGTATTAAATCTGAGAGACAGGCTGCAGGAAGGGGGAGGCGGGACCTCAGGTGTAGGGAGCTGGGCTGGGCCCTCCGTTCGAGTCTGTCTACCTCTCGCCACATGCTGGAGTGTACCTTGTCTCCACTTAGGTAGCAATCCCTGTTTGTGCAGCAGACATTATCATCTAGAGGTTGTTAAAGAGTAACGTTTGACATTTTTGAGAGAGAGATCACAGCTACGTGTGTTTTAGAGGATATCTGCTTATTGGCAGAGATATCATGGCAACGTGCTCCTCTCCCCATGCCAAGGAAGCTCTCCTATCAGAGGTGAACACGATCAGATACAGTGGCACTGTCTGACGTTGGAGCGTACCTATCTTCCGCTTGGCCAGAGAAACCTTGCCAACTGATAGCAAAACCAAAAATATTGTATATCAAGAGGCCCTTGGATACAAAAGCTATCAATATACATTTTTCTCAATACAAATGATTACATTTAATTTTTTTTTTATTGATTTTTGAAGTTTGTCATGTTTTACTACTACATGGGCGGAACTGCAGGAAACAGCTAGTAAGGAATAAATACATGACAACAACATGGGTGGCATCTCAAGTAATCTATGTAATCATCAGTGTTCATGACCTGAAGTATCTTCACAACTAAGGCTGTGCCTGAGTAACTCTGTTCATTGACAGATCCTGATAGAAACTGAACATTAAAGCACACCAAGACCACTTAAAGAAAGCTGAAGTTCAGGATCACTTGTTTGCTCAACTTAAAGATCTGAGCTCTGCTGAAATATGATTTTTAAGAAATGTTTTTACTGAATTTCTAACTCTAATCAGATATTAAACTTCTGTTTCAAGCATTGTTGTCTCCGGTGTTTGCCCACTTTGAGAAGAGGGATTTAATTTTTTTGTCGACTGTTTGCTTTTAATTGCTGGATGAACATTTGCTTTGTGGAGATCCATGCTGCTTTTTCTAATAATTGGGATTTCTTTTGAGATAGTCCGTACCTCTACCATTGTGATAGCTTACATCCAAACCAGAAAGGTTCAAAGGTGTTATTGGATAACATTAGCAAGACATTAAATAAATTATTACTTCTTAAAAATGGGACTGGCAGCAATTTGATATTGAACACCTTCCATGTCTTTTGTTGTACCAATGCTGTAAAAGAAGAAATAAAGTTAGGTACTGTAACTCTACTCATAACAGTATTAGTCTTCTTAATATTAGATCAGTGTCACGGTTTTTGTCACGCTTTAAATCGGGCTTATTTTAAAACCTTTATCGAACTTTAATGTGATGTTGTTAGATTTTCAGATTCTTATTCTGTTTTTAAATTATAAACAAAAAAATACCAAGAACTCATGTCCCACCAAGACAAGACTTTGTGCCAAGAGATTTAACCACACCTGGGGCCAGAAATAAAACACAAAGATTAGATGACAAAGACAGCTGCCGTACCTCCCTGTGTGGATAGTGCTTTGAGTACCGAGAAGAGCGCTATATAAATGTAATGAATTATTATTATTATTACAGGCTTTTAATTGTTCAAAGCGCCATGCAAGCCAGCAGCTGATCGAGCAAAGAGGAGGTAAAGAAAAACATATTTGTTTTCCATTGTATCACCGTTTAAGAGGGGGTTTCGGAGGAGCGACTGCGTCTCCATGGGGTGTGTCCCCCCTCTTCACAATCCGAGCAGCAGAGATGCAAAGTGGCTGGCACATAGTGCAGGCAAGGGGTGTTGGCGAGCAAATGAGCAGGGGACACACCCCCTAGTGTATGTGTATATATATATATACAGTACATTGGTTTAGATATATTGGTTGAGATATATATAAATTGGTTTGCATAGATCCGTTCTGATATATATACATTGGTTGAGATACATCCATTCAGATATATACATTGGTTTGAATACATCCGTTCAAATATATATACATTGGTTGAGATATATATATTGGTTGATATACATTGGTTATGATATATATATTGGTTTAAATAGATTGGTTTGGATATATACAGCGGTTCAGATACATCCGTTCAGATATATACATCGGTTGGGATTTATGGGCAGGCACAACGCGGCCACCCAAGTTTAGCATGTCCCTTTCGCTTCATCATTGCTTCAACACTGTTGTCATTATTGTGCATATTTTATACAAGTAGCATATGCCTGTCTGCCGCATTTTGTTTCGTAAGCCATCTTGGTTGGGGGTCCTCGATTTCAAAGCACTTTTTTTCCTTTCATTATTTAAAACACTCGCACAAATACCCGCCTCCCCGCCCCGCTTCGTCCCGCCCTGGCTCATTGTACCCGCCTCACTCGCTCCCTCTTGTCCCTCCCCATGACAGATTCTTCTCAAAAGCCGAGTTACCGGAGAGCAATGATTGCAACCGCAGTACATTCCATTTTTTCACCTCATGAGACACTGGTTTATCATTGACCGAAAGCCGCCCGGTGATTTCTGTTATTCCGTTTTGACAGCATTTCATTAAAGGACGATCTGTTTCAGCAAGAACATTAGTCTTGTTTGCTGAAAGGATGTTATGGAGGAAAACACTGGAATAGCGCTGTTTCTTCTGAATGTTTATCAGTGATCAGGGATCAGAATGATCAGAATATCCCTGCTTCACAAATAACGGGTGTTTAACTGTTTTTATAGTAAAACTGACAAAAGCACACACATGCACACGCACACAGACACACACGCACACCCGCACACGTACACGCATGCACACACACACACACACACTCAAATTCACAAATCATGGGTCGCACACACTACTGATTAAGTGTATCTGTCAGGGGACATCATTTTTTTCACCCCATAAAATGTTAGTTCATCAAAGATAGCAAGCAGCGCGGTGATTTCTATTATTCCTTATTGGCAGCATTTCATTTAAAGATGATTCACGTCAAGAAGGAGAAAGAATCTCTTATTTTGACGGGACTTTTTTTTTTTTTTTTTTTGTAGGTGTAAGCACTCGCACATGCACGCGCTAATACAAGAAGAGAATATGTAAACTGGCCTATCTGAACGGACTTATAGTGCTTACCCTTAAAAAAGATCGTCCTGTCAAAAGAAGAGACTCTTTCACCTTCTTGACGTGAATCATCTTTGAATGAAATGCTGCCAATAAGGAATAATAGAAGTCACCGCGCTGCTTGCTATCTTTGATGAACTAACGTTTTATGGGGTGAAAAAAATGATGTCCCCTGACAGATACACTTAATCAGTAGTGTGTGCGACCCACGATTTGTGAATTTGAGTGTGTATGTGTGTGCGTGCGTGTACATGTGTGGGTGTGCGTGTGTGTCTGTGTGTGTGTGCATGTGTGTGCTTTTGTCAGTTTTACTATAAAAACAGTTAAACACCCGTTATTTGTGAAGCAGGGATATTCTGATCATTCTGATCCCTGATCACTGATAAACATTCAGAAGAAACAGCGCTATTCCAGTGTTTTCCTCCATAACATCCTTTCAGCAAACAGGACTAAGTTCCTTCCTGAAGCAGATCGCCCTTTAATGAAATGCTGTCAAAACGGAATAACAGAAATCACCGGGCGGTTTTCGGTCAATGATAAACCAGCGTCTCTTGATGATCGTCCCTGACACATACACTTAATCAGTAGTTTGTGCGACCCACGATTTGTGAGTTTGAGTGTGTGTGTATGTGTGTACGTGTGCATGTGTGTCGTTTTGTCAGTTTTACTAGAAAAACAGTTAAACACCCGTTATTTGTGAAGTAGGGATATTCTGATCATTCTGATCCCTGATCACAGATAAACATTCAGAAGAAACAGCGCTATTCCAGTGTTTTCCTCCATAACATCCTTTCAGCAAACAGGACTAACGTCCTTGATGAAACAGATCGCCCTTTAATAAAATGCTGCCAATACGGAATAACAGAAATCACCGGGCAGCTTTCGGTCAATGATAAACCAGCGTCTGTTGAGGAGAAAAAATGGGAGATACTGCAGTTGCTATCAATGCTTCCTGGTAACTCGGCTTTTGAGAAGAATCTGTCATGGGAGGGACAAGAGGGAGTGAGTGAGGTGGGTACAATGAGCCGGGGCGGGACGGAGCAGAGCGAGGAGGCAGGTATCTGTGTAAGTGTTTCAAATAATGAAAGGAAAAAAAGTGCTTTGAAATCGAGGACCCCCAACCATGTATATATTTGAACGGATGTATTCAAACCAATGTATATATCTGAACGGATGTATCTCAACCAATGTATATATATCAGAACGGATCTATGCAAACCAATTTATATATATATCTCAACCAATGTATCTAAACCAATGTATATATCTGACCGGATGTATTCAAACCAATGTATATATTTCAACCAATGTATCCCAACCAATGTATATATCTGAACCGATATATATATATATCTGAACCGATATATATATATATCTGAATGGATGTATTAAAACCAATGTATATATTCAAACCAATGTATCTGAACCAATATATATATCTGAACCAATGTATATATTTATGAACCAATCTTTTTTTCCTGAACGGACCCTCATAATATATATATATATATATATATATATATATATATATATACACATATATACTGTATACATATATATATATATGTATACAGTATATATATATATATATATATATATATATATATATATATATATATATATATATATACTGTGTGTGTGTATATATATATATATATATATATATATATATATATATATATATATATATATATATATATATACTGTGTGTGTGTATATATATATATATATATATATATATATATATATATATATATTTCCGGATGCACTGTATATATATATATATATATATATATATATATATACAGCAAATATATATATGTATATATGTACTGTAAAACATGGCAACATGAACTGGAAACCTGGCTGGGATGGTTCAAGGATCCTTACCTGCTCTGGATGCCGAACTAATACTGGGATAGAAACAAAGGCAGGAAGTTTTCTGCCTCAATCAAGTGATAGGCAGAAAGTGCCAATGATACAGTGACTCAGTCAAGGAAGGATGAGAGAGATAAAATATGTGAACTATTTGCTACCCCAAGACACGACATGGCAACATTTTAGATCTATGGCACCCATATATACACTCACTGAGCATGCTGGGATCTGTAGTCCAGCAGGGTGGCCCTGTTGGGTTTCATGGGTGCCACCAAAGGGTGCTGCATAGATCTGTGAACTTTATTTGATGGGGCTAATTAACCTTTGCACCTCCTGAAAGCCTAGATATGAAAATAATTGTTAATTGTTAAATATTGTTATGTTGCTATAAATTCCACAGTATCCATTTCTGGGTTTATGAGAAAACAGCAGACAGCTCTTCACACCCTAGGCAGGGGCTATGTGGTTAAAACCGATGTCACAGTACATTGCAGTTGCTGATCTCGTCTCCTGTTTATGTCAATTTACATGACTGTAAAGCTCTGGGGATGTCAAATTACACAATTGCATGATGAGTTTCCAGCACAGTTTCACACTGTAAAAGTAATGCCAGCTTGCCCCTTTCTCTGACAGCTAGCGCTGTGTGAAGGCCTTTCGGGTATGATGGATTAAGCCACTTTCTCTACCTTTTTTTTCCATTCTCATTACGTAAAGCATGAGACATCAGACAGACTAGCTTCTCTTCCATGTTTCTCGTCACTATTTTATGTAAACTGCATTTCTAGGTGATCACTCCTTGGTTGTCAGCTCTCATGCACATTCATACTACTTTAAGACAAAAGGCAAGTCTCTGGCTAGTTGGACTGAATCTCTAGGGGTATTGCACTACACAACTGTAGAAACATGAGAAAAACTGATGGAAAACGTGTGTAGTGTTACATGACCTTCATTTGTCATTTTATTGGGAATTCTTGATAGAAGTACTAACGTTTATATTGAAATAAAAAATGCAATACATTTTATTACTATACACAATACAAAATACATTACAATAGATGGTGCGCCGTAAACATTAACACTTAGTAAAATAATTAGTGCCACCGCCCGTTGGGTAGAAGTCGGCTTATGCAGGGGGTGTCTCAGTCCACAAACACCAGGCACACCTGTGCTAGATACAAAGTTCCAAGTTCAAAAAACGGTCTTTTATTAATAACTTTTTCACTGACCTCTTCATATGACAATAATAATATTCCGTTTCTTGCACTGTTTCTCTTCCACCCCAGGTGAGCTTTGTTCTTCTCCATGTTAGACTCTAACTCTTCCAAATGAGGACTAGGGCTTATTTTTCAAGGCAGACCTTGGATTACTTCCAGCTGAATGATATTGACTCTTGAATGCACTTCTAGCTCAACTGAAACTGTTCATGATAGGAGAGCCTCCTACCAGCAGCCCCTCCAATGGCATTGATGAACCCCAACTGGGCAGCCTACAACTCCCATGCTGCACTGTGAGATTCTAAATGGGGGAGGGGGTGTAGTTGATGAATAGTGCCACCCAGTGTATGAGAGGAACACATGTCCAATTGAGACAGTCTCCCCCTGTCCTTCCACAATGCCCCCATGATGCCCATCTATTTACTCTGTTCATTTATTATGATGGGTTCCTAGCCAGTCAAGGAAACAGGCTCCTTAGTGTGTATATATTATTTAGATGAAAATTATCTATTAATTAAAAACTCACCATCTCCAAAGAAATTGTTCTATAGAAAGTAGAAAGTGAATAACAGCTGAGGTAATTACACCCACAGTGTAGGCCTTCTTTAAACTCCACATATGTGAGGCGAGTGGAGTTTGTGTAGCCCCTGGTGCTGAGTTTACAGTAAGGAGAGATGGAAATGCATGAAACAGCTGTTGTGCCTTTAGAACAAAGGGAGGACTTCTGTTTACAAAGCATATAGCAGAAAGTATAATTACATTTACTAGTCACTGGCCATTGTATGAAATCATGCAGAGGGGATAATAATGTTTTAATGCTATAAGTCACCTTATCCTGAGCAGAGAATAAAAACAAATATAAAAAATAAATAAGGATTTTCCATACATTTGAGGTACAACAATACACAACTTCAATATTTCCATAAGTATTTAAAAAGATAGAGTTTCTGTCTGCAACATAAGACAACACAAAATTTTGGATTTTCAAGTAACACACATATTGTTGAAAGTAAAGAGACAAAGAACAGTAGGTAGCACAATCAAAACATTAAAACGGTAAGCTTAAAAATCATGACTTATGAAGAGCTATTCACCAATTACTCTGCAGATGATGCGACTGTTTTCAGGTATCAGGAATGGATCTGCTCTTTTTGTCACATTATTATTCAGTGCAAATCATGTGACTCTAAGCATCTTGTGATGTGATATTTTGGCAGTTAAAGACGGCCACTTCTTCTCTTTGTTACAGTTTGTGCTTGAGGTGTTCAGTTTTAAGGAGCTGAATACCTGCACTCTGTGCTGTGTACTAACATCGTTCAGACGTTAGTGTATGACATTGCTCGAATATTTAACTTTAATATAATGTTGTTTGGGTATAACAAAACAATCAGTGTCTAACTAGGAGCTAACCCAGCTCATTTCTGGAAAGCTACAGAAAACAAGGATGTTTCTCGATGTTTCTCTTGTAAAAGAACCAGAAATATGAAATACTTTCTTACAGATTTGCTCAGTGGAAGAATTAAAGCTCTCCATAACATAGTGATAATAATAAGCTGTATTTGTACAGCAGGTATAAATTTGCTGTATATTGTTTATGAAAAAGTAATATTTAATAAGCAGGTTATTTATATGACCGCAAAGCTTATTAAATACACAAACCACAGGGACACGCTGATTATTATCCCTCTTCACTGCCTACAAAAAGTAAGCGTGCTAATTGTAGCTGTGCAGTCGTTAGAGCTGCTGTTCTCCTCTTCTAGTGATCTGGGTTCTCTCCTTGGCCCAGTCATTCGCCATGTGTAATTTACACGTTGTCTATATTTTGAATGATTACTCTGATTAGGGTGATTGGTGACTTTAAATTGCTCTGGTATGAATAAATGGGGTGAGTATGTTTAGACCAGTGCCCAGAAGATGGATGGAGGACAGTGCTAATTGAAACTGAAGGTTGCTTTTAACCCAAAGGCAAAGTACCATACAAGAATTACAAATATTTGTTATTCACAGGATACCGATCATGTAAAAGATTGAAAGAGGATTTATTCTTTTTCTTGTAATCAGAGTTGATATTATAATAATGACAATAATAAATGTATGTACATTGTATACATTGAATGTAGGTCAATGTGCCTTACATGCAAAAATATACACATATACTGTATATATAAATGCATAGGTACAAAAACAAGATAATGATATTAATATGAAAAATATGAATATTTACCACACCTATGCATTATAGAAATGCCTTTTAAAGCTTTCCTGTGTAAATTACTGATTTATTCAACCAGGATGAACCATCAAAAAACAGTAGGGGAAAACTGGTGAATTAAATGGCATTTTTCAACACTGTATGCTATGTTTCTGCTTCAATGGCACCCTTGGGTATTATTAAATGATGGCCTGATGTAGACTTTCTCTTGCACAAGGATACAGAATAGTGATAGCAGTTTCTTTTAAATGGGTTCATCTCGAGTGATGGCAGGTTGAGGATTACCTCGCCTCTCCTGATTGCCTGCAGTGGCTTTGTGTTGTTTTTGTTTCTTCTCATAACTGCTGTACCTGGTTTGTCCACATGGGGGCAGTTCAGTTCTTTCACAGCAGCATGTTCAAATGTATCTATCAGTGCCTTTTTGTCTGGAAGATGCGTTATTGTGTAACAAGGCATAGTTGCAAAAATTCAGTAGTAAATGGTCATGTTCAATACAAGGCAGATTGGCTTAATGGTTAAAGTATTAATCTATAAATAATATCAAGGGTGCCTGCTCTGCCACCACCACCACTGCCTTAATGAATGACTGTGAGAAAGTCACGCAACCCACAAAGCTCTGAAAATTAACATACTGAGAGATATTTATTATGCCGTGCCTTTAAATGACTTGGAGTGATGTTAATTATGAACAGACGCCATTATGTTATTAAATGAATATACCCACACAAATGAAAAAAGGCATTAGGCCCTTTTCAACTTTGAATGTAAATGTGTAGCTAAATGATTCAGTTAATTTACATTTAACAAAAGATATTGTGTGTTTATGTCTAGCATTTTTGTAATTGTAGTCACTGAAAAAAGGTGCAATAATAATGACGATAAAGTCAATGTTTCATAGCTTTGCCAGCTTTGCCTCCGAGAGACAATCAAGAAAAAGCAATTCACAGTTGCAGAGTTACAGTCGAAATATAAAAATCATTTTTTCCCACTAGATTCTATTAGAATTTCTTTCTTACTGAAATTTCTTTCTTTAATCACTTCTATGATTGGTGTTCACTGATGCCAAATGAATATTTCCTTCTTCACTCATGATGTTGACTTTCTTGATTATGCATGGATTAAATGGATGGATTGCAGGCCAGAAGTCCACATGACCATCATCATCAAGTTCTTTCATGTGAACACTGAATACAATGAGGACTGATTGAGGTCATTTATGTTAGGTAGAATGCCCAGAGGGGGCTGGGTGGTCTCCTGGACCAAAGGAGTGCAAAAGGAGTGTGTTGTCGGTAGCAGAGCAGCAAATACTGAAATACCCATAACCATAAATTGAAAATTAAGAAGAAGAAGGGTCCTAATAGAATAAAGAAGAGGTCCTCAACTTCAGTCCTGGAGTGGCTACAGGCTTTTGTTTCAATCAATTGCAGGTGCTGCTGAAGCAATTTTTGTTCAAGCAACACTTTTGTTCTTTATTTTAGTTAACCCACTTGTTGTGATCCCAAACCCACAGTTGCTTCTTTAAGTCTTGAACAGCTCATTCACTGTTGGTATTTCCTTTTTTTAACTAACCTGCTATTATTTAACAATGGTAAGCAAATTACAAAAGAGCCAGAAGTCCTCCAAATGTCCTGGTCCCATTTACACCTGTGAGCATTCATCATAAAGTCCTGTCTCCGGTCCTGTTCAGCCTATATACATCAGACTTCCAATGCAACTCGGAGTCCTGCCACGTGCAAAAGTTCGCTGACGACACTGCTATTGTGGGCTGCATCAGGAGTGGGCAGGAGGAGGAGTATAGGAACCTAATCAAGGACTTTGTTAAATGGTGCGACTCAAACCACCTACAACTGAACACCAGCAAAACCAAGGAGCTGGTGGTGGATTTTAGGAGGACCAGGCCCCTCATGGACCCCGTGATCATCAGAGGTGACTGTGTGCAGAGGGTGCAGACCTATAAATACCTGGGAGTGCAGCTGGATGATAAATTGGACTGGACTGCCAATACTGATTCTCTGTGCAAGAAAGGACAGAGCCGACTATACTTCCTTAGAAGGCTGGCGTCCTTCAACATCTGCAATAAGATGCTGCAGATGTTCTATCAGACGGTTGTGGCTAGCGCCCTCTTCTACGCGGTGGTCTGCTGGGGAGGCAGCATAAAGAAGAAGGACACCTCACGCCTGGACAAACTGGTGAGGAAGGCAGGCTCTATTATAGGCACGGAGCAGGACAGTTTGACATCTGTGGCAGAGCGACGGGCACTGAGCAGGCTCCTGTCAGCCATGGAGAATCCACTGCATCCACTAAACAGTGTCATCTCCAGACAGAAGAGCAGCTTCAGCGACAGACTGCTGTCATTTTCCTGCTCCACTGACAGACTGAGGAGATTGTTCCTCCCCCAAACTATGCGACTCTTCAATTCCACCCAGGTGGGTAAACGTTAACATTATACAAAGTTATTGTCTGCTTTACCTGCATTGTTATTAATCTTTAATTTAATATTGTTTTTTTATCAGTATGCTGCTGCTGGAGTATGTGAATTTCCCCTTGGGATTAATAAAGTATCTATCTATCTATCTATCTATCTATCTATCTATCTATCTATCTATCTATCTATCTATCTATCTATCTATCTATCTATCTATCTATCTATCTATCTATCTATCTATCTATCTATCTATCTATCTATCTATCTATCTAAAGTACTTGTAAGTTTTTATAAATAAAAAGTAGAGAACAATATTAAAGGTTTGGTGATTTTCATTCCACTCAAAGCCAAAAATCATTTGGATGATATCTTTAGAAAAGAAAAATCTACAATAGAAGAATTACCTGACATGGCAGAATGAAAGCGCATTATAATTAAATACACTCTGTCATCAGTAAAGATTGCCAACTAATTTATCATTTGGTCCGGAAAGCACTATGACCCTCTTGGGACTGAACAATGAGTGACCCTGGGGTAAAACAAGAGACATGATCATAACTGATTCATTTAAAAACCTGATTAACAAAGTGCATTCTTTTGTGAGAGTTTGCTTCTCTCTTTTGATTCTTTCACATTTTTGGTTCTCGCCATTGTGCTGTGTGCCTAAAACTTCTAGGACAGGTTCCTGCCCCGAAACCTGAATTTGCTAAAGAGAGTTTAAGAATTGTATTTCACTTTCTAAAGCCACTTAATACAAATACAGGCTCAGCAGGAGCTGAAGACTATCCTACCAGCATTTAAAGATAAGTTTGGTATTTTCAAATTGAAGTTATTTCTTCACAGACACAGTACAGGTGCTGGTCATAAAATTAGAATATCATGACAAAGTTGATTTATTTCAGTAATTCCATTCAAAAAGTGAAACTTCTATATTAGATTCATTCATTACACACAGACTGATGTATTTCAAATGTTTATTTCTTTTAATGTTGATGATTATAACTGACAATACAAATAGCGAAACATATGGCAACATTCGCGTCATCTGGCGCGCCCAACAGATTGAGAACTGCTGTCATAACTGATTATCAATCACCACCCCTAAATATTGGTAGGATAGATAGATAGATAGATAGATAGATAGATAGATAGATAGATAGATAGATAGATAGATAGATAGATAGATAGATAGATAGATAGATAGATAGATAGATAGATAGATAGATAGATAGATAGATAGACAAGCAGACAGATTTATTTATTAGACAGAAATTTTAGAGTCTTAAAGCTACAGAGAAGATGGTGCTTCTATGTCTCACTTGCTGGATGCAATTTATAGGAAAATTAATAGCCAGATAATAAGTTTAGAGTTTGCCCCAAGTCCTAATAATTTGCCTGCTAATAGATGTGTCCAGGCAGTATCAAATGCACTGATAAAATCTATAAACACAATCTTATTTAAGCCTTTTTTTTGTTTTAGATGTTCAAGGACATTGTTTAGGAAAACCAACAGTGCATCTTCCACCCACCTTCCCAGAAAGCTGTTTAATACAGGTCAGTCAGGTCAGGTTGGGGGGCATGCACTGGTGCAGCGCATCGGCACATCACCTACACAATGAAACAGCTTGGCATCCCAGTTGGCAACCCCCCAGGCAGACACACAGTCCAGTCCAACCCTCTGGAAATGACCGTCTATCTGCTGCAGCCAGGTGTTATGTTGGCATCCCCTTGCCCTGGTTCAGCCGCTCAGGTCCTCAACAATGAGGATCATGTGAGCCAGATCACCCTCTGGGAATCGCGCTACATGGCTGTAGTGTCATAACTGACACTCCCTCACAATGCAGGTAATGTGCTTTATTCGGGACACTGTGTGTAACCACTCATTTGACACAAAGTCAAGCCTGCGGAACCCAAGGATTCCCCTAAGAGACACAGTACTGAAGGAGTCCAGTCTTCATCTCAAGTCACTGGATAGCGTCCAAGTCTTGCAACAATATAGCCAGACAGAAAGCACCAGGACTCTAAAGACTTGGACCTTCGTCTTTTTACAAAGATATCGGAAGCACCACACACCCCTTTCCAGCGACCTCATGAGCCCCCATGCTCACTCAATCTGGCTACTGACTCCATAGGAAGACTCACCAGAGACATGAATGTCACTGCCAAGGTAAGTAAACCTCTCAACAAGGCACTCGCAAGCCCAGACACTCAGACTCCTTGCTTTATCTCTCAAGATTCTCCATCAGAGCCTCCATTGACTCTGTAAACATCACAACATCATTGACAAAGTCAAAATCAATAAATCTCTCTTCACCAACAGATGCTCCAAAGCCATTGGACCCAATGACCCTGCCCAACACCCAACCCATACAAGAACTAAAACAGAGTAGGAACACACTCCTGACAAACCCTAGAATCAACTGGGAAAACACAGAAGTTCTGCCTCAACTCTGCACACAGTACTCACAGCAGTGTAGTGTATGCTATCAAGCAACTTTAAAGGGATTCCGCAAAGTCTCAGGATGTCCCACAGGGCAGCTCAATCAACTGAGTCGAAAGCTTTACGAAAATCGAGAAAATCGATTTAGTAACACTCCCCACTCAGCTCATAGTTCCATTTTAAAAACTATGCATTGTGGCCTAGTGGCTATGCTAGGCAGACAGTGTGGCACAGTATTTAAGGCTTTGCACTGCAAACCTTGCGGCTGTGGGTTCAAATCCCACCACTGACAAGTCACTTCAGCTGCCTGTGCTCCAACCTGAGAAAAAAAATGTAACCAGTTGTATCTCAGATGTTGCAAGTTGCTTTGGATAAGGGCTTCTTCAGTCCCAACCACCTGGCTCACTGTGTACCACTTCCCCTGACAGTATCCTCTCTACACAAAAATGGAAACCATTTGACAGCACGTTTCCAAATCTCATTAATTCTATTCAGGAGATTTTTGTGCTGATGCTAGTAATATAAAGTTCATTTATAAACAGTGAAGTTAATTCCAAAACTTGCCTAACAAAAAAAAAAAAGATAATTTTCTGCAGTGGAGGATGATAAGCTAAGTGACTTTTAGAAGTTTGGATTTCAGTTCATTCACCTCTTTTAGGGTGTTAATGGCATTTAAGGTGACATTTATAGTGTTAACTTCAAGTTTGTTTGTAGAGAGAAACCCTTTAAAGATTCACTCTGTAACCTCTTTTTGTCTTTTTCTTATTGATTTTTTTGTCTTGTAGTATTTACTGTGCACGAGTGTATACTTTGTCATTAAAATACTCTACAATTAATTGCATACAAAAATTTTTTGGGTCCATTTCTGATGAGTGGCAATGAGTTATGCTCCTTCCATTCCTTACCCAGTGCTGGATCACAATTCATGTCAACAAATCAATGCAGGCTGGGCTCACAGTAGCATCAGGCTGATCATTGGTAAATCTGTCTCAGTCAGCAGACATATTCTGTTGGTCAAGCTCAGCTCCTAAAACATGGTGTGGTGAGATGATGCTAATAGCATTGCCTATTGTAATATTAACAGTTTAACCTTCATGAAATTAACCCCGAGAATGACTCGGGCCAGGAATTCTAAGCAATCACAGTTAAACCCTAATCAGACTCGGGGTGACATGTAATGATATGGTTGATAGTGTTAAGCTTGAATAACTGTCAAGACACAATTTTATTGCAATCTAGTGAATGAAATAACACCATCCTGCAAAAACCATTAATATTTCTATGCTTTCTGCCAGTTTATGGTAACTCTAAGGTAACTCATCCATATTCATGAGTGGGGAAGAACCTTCTACGAAAAACCCAATGGCAAAGAAAAAGCTTTATATACAGTTTTAGAACAGACTGAAATGGGATCATTGCTCTAATTGAGTAATAGAAATGACGATGCGAATGGGTCATTCGACTTTGACATGGAATGTGAAACTGATCTGACCTTGTATGACTGAACCTCTGAAATGTGCCTGGGGAGCTTCACCATGATACAACAGTAGCCACCTAACAAAAATGCCAAATGATTGTGATCAAATGCATGGACAAGCAAGACGTTAGCATCCTAAGCACTGTTCACTGTCCAGCAGCTGTCATTGTTTGTGTCAGCAGAAATGTGAGAGTCACTAAGTCTTGTGCTGTGATAGCCTACACTAACACAAGGAGAGTGTCGATTGTGTGGTTCAGGCACTGATATTCTACCCTTTTATGCTCAAACAACAGATAAACTAGTTGTAGTAAAATGTGCAAAGAAGAACGCTGCAACATCAGGCTGTGCATTGGCGACTGTCTCAAAACAAATCACGCAAAGGACGTGTACTAAATCTGCATTAACAGAGTAGTGCAGTTTAGACATACTTTTTTTTGCTGTATTTTTGTTGATGTTTTGGTATTTACGTGTTTAAGTTACATGCAACAACATTCTTTCTTGTTAAAAAAAAAAATCAATATTTATAGATTGTTTTTCCTGGTGTAAACATAATGCCCTTAGCAAGCTACAGTGTTTTATAATATTAAATTCAGCAGACAAGATCCCATATTTCCTTTCTATCATTAATGTTCCTTAAAGTGTTTTGATTTGTCATAAATTTTAATTTTTATGCTATATTTTTTATCCCTTTTTGTCATAGATTAAAGTGTGTTTAAGTATGTGATTGTTCTTTTTATTGTTTTTGATTGCTTTGTATGATTTTTTTTCATATATTTAAGATATTTTTGTTGGCTTTGCTTAATATGGGTTTATTTTGTACTGCTCCTTTAAATGTTCTAATGCCCCCTGGTCTTGTGGGGTGCAGCCCCTAAGAGGTAGGACCACCCTGACATCATCAATCCTGAGCCCTCCCTCTGGCTATATAAGTCTGCTGGGTAGACTCAAGAACCAGAGATCATTCGTTTATAGTGGAGCTTCATGTAAGTACTGTATAGAGTTCTGTTTGGATTCACCATTTCTTTCTTTCACTTTGTAATGGCATTCTTCTTCTGGCTTGTGGATTAGACTTGTTTGCTGTGGACTAACTTTTAGGCAAATCCTTTTCTGTTCTCTTCTTGCTCTTTTTTTTGTTTATAAATATTTATTCATAAAGATTCTTTGTTTGCCCTTTTTATACAAGCTGAGGGTTTATGGTCATCTCTCATTTTGTAGTGGCTTTTGTTATATTTTTGGGACATTTAGGTTTATTTTTAATGGATAATCCCTTTTTTGGTCATGCAAAGCCTCAGACAGGCCAGTGGATCTGGGATGGGGTGAGGACTTTTCCGCGCTTACAAAACCAGTGAAGCCTTTTGGAGGCCACACAACTGTTTCACATTGTTTAAGATGTCACTTCATAACTTTTGCAAAATGTATGCATCTATTTAGGGTTTTTGAACATCAAAAACAGCATGGTTTTCATTTTATAGCAATTACAAAAAGTGAAAAATGCTTGCAGTTTTGTGCTGAGCCACATTTGTTTTGTTAAGGACTCTACCTTTTTATTGGATCGGCCATTACCATGACGATCTAATCCAGAACCACTTGGATTGTGGAATGTGTGATATCATCTGAGCGACAGTATGCTAATGACTGGTAACTCTGTGTGGTGGGCAATGGATTAGTGAAAATAACAATACATCAACTCACAAGACAGGAAACCAAAGCCCTGACATGATTAGGCTAGAGTTGCTAAATCAGGCCAATGCACTTGGGACCACCACCACATTTCCCCAGCAATACATTTCAACTATAAGAGTGGTCAGTTCGATGAGGAAGCTATGAAATCGGACAGCTCTCCCCAAAGAAGAAAAGGCCACTGTGAGAGAAAGAGACCGGTGCGTATTATTATACCAGAACAAAATTGACAGCCTATGTATCAAATAAAAGCATGAGCTTTGTTTTCATCACTTAGATTTCAACTCATCTTAAACGGGTAGCACAGCTAGTCAGCACTAAGCATACACAGACACTGGTTTTAGATATAAAAAGACAGGTAGGAGAAATGCAGTATAAGGAACCACATACTGTATATCCGAACACCAATATGCATACATATTTTAAAAACACTCACTGCTTTAACTAGGTAATGGAGTTTGACTTTGTCTTTGCACGCATGTTGCCAAAGAAGCAGATTAAGCCCAAAGAAGGAACGCTCTGCAGAACACATAAGTAAAACATATGGAGAATGTGGCAATTCACATTCAATTCATTAAATTTATTTTCTGGAACTCTTTAGCTGTATCCAAAATTATTAAATCATAACTGATTATCAATCACCACCCCTAAATATTGGTAGGATAGATAGATAGATAGATAGATAGATAGATAGATAGATAGATAGATAGATAGATAGATAGATAGATAGATAGATAGATAGATAGATAGATAGATAGATAGATAGATTTATTTATTAGACAGACATTTTTAGAGTCTTAAACTCTAAAGAGGAGATGGTGCTGTTATGTCTCACTTGCTGGATGCAATTTATAAGAAAATTAATAGCCAGATAATAAATTTAGAGTTCGCCCCAAATCCTATTTTCTGGAACTCTTTAGCTGTATCCAAAGTGCTTTAATTAAATCATAACTGATTATCAATCACCACCCCTAAATATTGGTAGAAAAGATAGATAGTCCTTTATATAGTCCTTCACCCAGAAGTGCTTCTGTTCTTTCTCCCATGGGACTTGCCAGCACTTCCAGGTCAGATGGAGAATCCCAATTCTTTAATCAGCCTGGAAATACTTCAGGGTTTCCGTCCTCATGACTTCCTAAGTACAGTACTTCTGGGCTGCAAGGAAAGCACGACTCCCTAGGACTTTTCACAGCTCTCCCTGGCGGCACCCACGGCACCCAACAGGGCTGAGAAACAGGACTCCAAGTCCCAGGATGCCCTGTGGGAATCCTGGGCACTGCTACACTCCAGGGAAGCTGCCATCTAGAACTTTGGGAGAGGCAGTGTTCTGGAAAAGCTGCCTACCCCCATCCTTCCATCCTTTGGGCATCCCAGCTGGGTTGAGCTGCCGGCTGTTCCTCACGATAGATAGATAGATAGATAGATAGATAGATAGATAGATAGATAGATAGATAGATAGATAGATAGATAGATAGATAGATAGATAGATAGATAGATAGATAGATAGATAGATAGATAGATAGATAGATAGATAGATAGATAGATAGATAGATAGATTTTAAAGGCACCATATGATAGAAATCTTTTTCCTGGTTCCTGAACTTGCTTTGGTATTTAGATCTTTGATTTCTGGTCAGCGTTTAAACACCCGATGACAGATCAATTAGACTTGTGGTAATGACTCAGCTTGATTTTTGGACTACATTTCCTCTCCTGGTCCTTTTCAATTAAAATTCTCACTGTATCATTCTAAGTCAGTACAAAAAAAACAAAAAGAAACAATAAAATGTCACGTATGATTTCATGCTTTTTCTGTGGAACTGAAACAAATGGTTGAGACTGGCACGTGAATCTGTATGCTTTCAACTAAATATCACAAAAACAAAATGTGAACTTATGATAGGACTGCTTTTGCATTGGCTTGATAGCTAAAAGACATACTGCATAATTGAAATGGAATTGACACCTACAATGCAAATTTGTGACAAAAATTGTTTAATTTCTAAATTTATGCTTACAAAAAAAAACATCTTGCCTGAAGAAGGGGCCTGAGTTGCCTCGAAAGCTTGCATATTGTAATCTTTTTAGTTAGCCAATAAAAGGTGTCATTTTGCTTGGCTTTTCTCTACATTCATAATGGCTAACACGGTACAACACCCTAGTACTAAAAAAAAATACTAAAATGTCTCTAACTTCTGATAAAGATCTCCCTAAACCTTCACAAATGACCCTTTCAATGGAGTTTCTGAATTAATCAGATGGCTCTGAGTTCTCCCCAGATTTCTTGTATTTCACATTGTAGTTCCTGCCTGGACCTTGTTTTTAGTGCGTTCACATATAATGCAAGAAACTCAACCTGTGATAGCCATGTCTGCCTGCCAGTCTGCCTGTCTGTCCCCATTAAACATATTAGCCACCCTGGACTGATGTCGGCATAAAATTTGACAAACTTATTGCTCAAAGATACTGTATTTGTTGGGACAGTTTAATTTCCATTGAGATCTTAAACAGACTGCACTGTACAAAGTTTAAAAATTTCCATATTTCCCACTAAAAAGCACTGATGAATCTGCAAACTCATTTATTCTTAAACAGAGAAACATTCGGTGCAACTTCAACTATGAATCAGTTTACATTACATTACCTGAATTGGAATATCAAAGCTACTGAGCCTCCACAAGCCTATTTAGGCTACATGTCTTTAACATACAATAATATTTTAAAGTGCTATTAAAAGCACATATTTAATGTAGTCTACTAACACAAGTAATTGCATTCTATCCTATAAAAATCTTCTTCTATAATACACTACCGTGGCTGTTCGTTTGTCTGTCCAGGATTTTAAATCATCTGTAGCTTGCAAACCGTTTCATCTATTGACTTGAAATTTGGTACACATATACTACGTGACCTCTACTCTCCGTTTCGGGGTGATGATTTTATTACTCTTTTTATTTTTATTTTATTTTATTGTAGAATCAACTCTCAGCAGCGCGCAGCAGAGCGGCGCATGCGTACGGGCGCCATTCTCATTCCCTAGCACCTTCGCTAATCATTCTTGAGGCAGATTGAAGACTTAAGTGCCAGATAAAGTGTGTCACAAAGGCTCTATATTGCGCCCGACCCAGCACAGACTTGACACAGGAGGCACTATCAAATACAACTATTTTATTATTCTTCAGCTGGAGGGCACGTCTTCCCCGTAAACCCCCCAGCTACAACACAGTTCCAAGCACTGTTCACCACCAGTACCGCCCAAGCACAAAACCTTCTTCTCCTTGGCACCACCACTCCTCTCTAGCAACCTTGTCCTCCTCCACCCGACTCTGGCTCTCGAGTGGTGGTCGCTGGCTCCTTTTATAGGTCACCTGGAAGTGCTCCAGGTGCTTGATTACCGAGTTCCGGCGGCACTTCCAGGTGTGACGAATCTGTTGCCCATACGGGCTCAGGAGCCCCAAACACAGCACCCCCTGGCGGTACCTGCAGGACCCAACAGGGCTGCCCCCAACTCCAATTCCCAGGGAGCCCTGTGGGAAACCCAGGCACTACTCCGGCCCAGGGGGGCTGCCATCTAACGTCCAAGGGGAGGTATTGCACTTTCCAGGGCTGCTCCCCCCGAATATAGTGTGAAAAATTAAAGAATGCGTACTAAGTAATACAACACAAAAACTAACGTAATCAGTTTTAATGCGAAGCTAGGGTGGAGTAAAGAAGAGCTGCTCAGGAAGCAGCAAGCACATCAACCTCTGAGCAAACAAATGCTAAACATACAGAGAAAGAGGATGAATACTATGAATGCTCAAGTCAAGTGTATTCACTGCACATTATCATGCAGTACGCCATTACTGGTATTTAATAAACAAAATGTGATAGCTGACTCTTGGGTGAAGAAAGTAAAAATGTGAAATGCTCTAACTTTCATATAAGTTAAGTTAGTCGATGAATGCACCTCAATGTTACACCATGTGCACATTTTCATTTTCACAACTCATTTGTTGTTGAGAAAGTCCTCCCCTCTGTAGGCCATTACAGTGGAGGTGAAGGTGTTGTATGCATGAATGTAATTTGTAAACGGCTTTACTAATACATTAGTGTCATGAATTCAACACTTCCCAAGTGCTTGCTTAGAAAAACTTGCTAAAAAAATTAACAATGGATTGCGAAAGGATTCATGTGTTGTACTCTTTTACTGCGTGTACAGTCTGTTATTTTTTATTTTCCATTTCATTTCTTAATAAATCAGCCTTATCCTGTTTTATTAAGGCAGCATTGATAGGTTCTTGATAGGCCAAAGACCCTGCAATCTGAACCAGCTTGTTTTCTTCACTGTGAGGGTCTGTTAATGTTCTCTTCGGCAGATGTTGTGAATGTGTTACTGGCCTCCTCGGCGGAGAAGGGCCCACACCAGCACTCTCTTCACGTCTTCCTTTACCACAGCAACTCATTAGCCCATTTGCTTTGAATGTTGTTGTTTAAACTCTAATTTGCTTTCATTAATTTCTGCAGCTTATGCAGTCTATATTTATAACATGCCCACCCCTCTGCCTAATAATATCAGAAGCCTCTGAACTGTAGAAGACTTAAGGCATTTTCAGTTTTATTGGCATGTGTGGCCCACATAGCCTTGCCTTTTATCAGCCTTTGCAGTTTAGTGTTGTGCAGCAGTCCGAAGAGGCTGCTTTCTGTTACACAATGGCAGGCTCGATTAAAAAAAATTAAAAAAAATAAATAAAATGTATGATGTGTGTGATAAGAGAGATGAACTCGGGGCAGCACAGATGCTTTCAATTGAGTGAATAATCTTCCAAGGAGCAGAGTTGGGTAATCGCTGAGCCTGGAATGGTGAGCAGCTGCAGAGACTCCAAACAGAATGCGCTTATCGTTCCCCACCCCTCCACTCCTCAAGTTATGTGATGCTGCTGACAGACGCTAACGTCACCCCCTGCTCCCCCACTCCATCATGGTAATGATTGCAGTGCAGCTGCAGGCCTTCCTCATTAAGACTCTGCAAAATTGTCTTCCTCCTCCTCACAGAGAGTTCTGCTTACTGCACCATCTTCTTAATTAACTGGCTTTCAAAAGTAAAAAAGGCCGTGTGTGCACTGGTGTGAATGAGCTATGGTGCACAGGCGCTGGATAAAACTGCGTCACTGCAGGTATCTGCTTGCATTGTACTGATATTACTATTGAATATTTGGATGACTTCTTTAACCAAGGCTGTGATGGTCTGGGTTGACTGCAGCTGCTATGCTCCCTTGAACCCAGGACCATTCATAGTCATGTACCAATACGGGCTTGACAATGAGGACACCTAATAAACGAGTGGTACTTGCAAACAGTCCCTGTCCTTTTTATTTAACGGTATTCAAACCAAAAACAAAGTGCTGTGCAAATCTTCATAATAAATAATCCCAATAAATAACTGTGGACACTAGAGGGCACTCCAGCTCCCCCAAACCCAACACAACAGACACATGGGCACAAATGTAAAGCACAAAGATCTGTTTATTGTGTGGGAAACTCTTTCCTCAGTGTTTCCCACCACCACAGCCATAAGTACAATACAGCACTTCTCTTTCTCGCTCTCTCTCTCTGCCTCTTGGTCTCTGCCTTCTCCACTTCTCCCAGCAAGCTTTGTTCACCTTCCATCCAACTCTGGCTCACCTCTGTGAGGCTGGCAAGACCTTTTATATTGACCAACCTAGAAGTGGTTCTGTTCTTCCACCCATATGGTCTGTAAGCACTTCAGGGTAAGGCGAAAACCCCATGCTATATGGCTCCTCAGTCTTTGCAATGCTCCCTGGTGGCACCGACTGCTGTCCAGGGGACCTGCCATCTAGTGGGTGTCCTGGCTGGGTTGGGCTGCAGGGCGTCCCTTACAAATTCATTAAAAACAATTTTCCAAATGGGCGTTAAAATCAACAATAAAGAAATTTCATAAAATTCATAACTTAAACCAAGCAGACCTTCGTTCCCCTTCTTTGTCTCCTGTCAGCCCTGCACATCTTTCTTCTTCCATCTCCCCAGGTAACCCAGTGGGTCTTGCAGCTGGCCGGAGATGCTGACAGTGGCGGTCTTTCTCTCCTGCCGGGACACTCTGAACCGAACCTCCATCTTCCTAATGCCCTCCTTGCTGTCTATGGGATCCCTGGGAGGCTAAATCATTGGTCGCTAATCCCTGTTCCTTTATACTGCTCAGCGGGGATCAATCCATGCCTTGGAATGCCGTTCCTCTCTGACCACTCTGCCTCCTCCCCATCCCACTGGCTCACACTCCCAGTTCTACCTTTGCGTTATTAGGTTTTCTTCTTTTCCTAATCTCCATCTGCTATCCTACTCTAGTTTCTTTTTATGCACATGTGGATGCGACATCCTAATTATTTTCTCTGGAGTGCCAAAGTGGGTCAGTTGACCTAACAAAATAGCCATCTTGCCTCCACAACAAACAGCTCATCCACTGTGCATGCACCTGCAGAGCCAAGTCGCACTGTTTTTAAAAATTATGCACCACCATGGACCTCAATGTTATAACAAAGGCACCTTACATTTACTTCAGGTTACAACTGTTTGCAGAATTTTTTTTAAAGTTGGAGTAGTGGCAGACAAAGTAGCTTGGTCAGGGTTACCCAACCTGGTGGTTTACATTTCAGTGCTTTAGCTGCTACAATGTACTGCCTGAAACACTTTTAAGCAACTTTGCCCTGCATTTTTTATGAAATGCAAATTCAATCAGTTCCTTGTACTTGTTCTTGTCCAGATACTTTAATAGCCTTCAGCAGAAAGTATAATTCATTCATAACATAACATTCTCACATTCTCTAGCCTGCTTAATCCAATTTGGATGGCTGAAGGCTATCACAGCAGAATCGGACACAGGTGACGAACCAACTCTCAATGGGTCATTTGCAGGTCCCCATCACACAAGGACAATCTGGAATGTCTAATCAATCTAACACACAATTTGGGGGGGATTTAGGAGGAATAGTCCAATAAAAAGAAAAAAAGGGGAGAACATGCAAACTCCACACAGATAGTGACAGGGCTAGGATTAAAATTCACAATACTGGATCTGTGAGACCAGACCAGTGCTGACCACTGTAGCACTCAAGAATCAGCCAGTCTTCATTTCATATGGCACATTTCACAAAGTACAACAAGAGGAAGAACTTTACAATGGCCACATAAATGCAACACAAAGCAACAATGCAGATGATCCTAAGATAATTTAGAATCCATTGAATCATTACAGAGGGACTTGGACAGCATACAGGCTTTGGCAGATTTGTGGAAGAAAAGTATTACACGTGGGAAGTAAATACACAGTTTGAATACACAATGGGTGTGTGTGGGGGGGTCTGCACCTTAAAATCACCCCTTATGAGAAGGATTGAGGAGTCGTAGTGAACTCAATACTATCAACATCCACAAAGTGTACAGAAGTAGTCAAGAAAGTTGATAGAATATTAGGTTATAGAGCGCCCTGATGTGTGGAGTACAAGTCACAGGAGGTTCTGCTCAAGCTTTATAACACACTGGTGAGGGCTCATCTGGAGTACTGGGTGCAGTTTTGGTCTCCAGGCTATAAAAAGGACATAGCAGCACTAGAAAAGGTCCAGAGAAGAACAGTTGGCTGATTCCAGGGCTACAGGGATGAATTATGAGGAAAGATTTAAAGTGCTGAGCCTTTTCAGTTTAAGCAAAAGAAGATTAAGAGGTGACATGATTAAAGTGTTTAAAATTCATGTCTAGCAGTGTTTAAACTATGAGGGCAACTACTGCGGTTGATCCAAGCTTTTACTTTAAAACGAATTCAACAAAAAGATGGTGAAACTGGTAAATTTCACACAAACGTTAGAAAGTTTCGCTTCACACATTGAACCATAGACAAATGAAATAAGTTACCAAGTAGTGTGGTAGGAGAATAGGGACCTTTAAAACTTGACCTGACGTTATTTTGGAGGAATGATTTGAATGGGTTTGATAAGGCTTGTTGGGCTGAATGGCCGGTTCTGATCAAACGTTTTTTCAATGTTCAAACAAGATTAAGTAAAAGCAGTTTATTGCTGCTGAAATGCTGAATGTGTCTAGCAGTAGTTAGACAAGTCACACAGTACACTCAGTATGAGAAAATTTCCAACCCAACTTTATACGTATATTGCGTTTCTATAGTTACACGGTTACAAAACATTTTAGAAATACACTGACATGCAATCCAATTGTCCATATGTGGTTTTCAACAACTGGTTGAAATGTCCTAATCCAGGACAAAGAATGAATCAGTGGGGGGGTGAATTGGCACTCTAACGGTTAAAAGTCCTAGCCTTAGCCACTAGACTAGACTGTCTCCACTATGGCTACCATAGAAGAGTCACCTGACAAACCAAACAGTGCAGGATTAGCCAATCTACAATGACTGTGTTGTTTTTCCTGGTGTATATTTATTTCTTTTCTGTTTGTTGTGTTTTTTGTTATTTTTGAATTATTATTTTTTACAAGTTTATGTCATTTCTATTAGGTTGGTTTATTATTTAATATTTATGTACTGTGTCTTTAAATGGGCCGCTGGATCTTCCCTCTGCCTTTATATTTGATCGAAGAGAGGAATCCAGTGGTGGATCATTGAACTTGTGTAGGAGTTTGTGAGTATTGCCTTCCTTGGTATTTTTTCTTTTTTTTTTTTACTTTTGGACGTATTACTTCTGTTTTGGGGTTGTGATTTACTAGATTACATATGGAGACTTGGTTGCCTTGGATTGTCTTATTGTGCATATCCTTTTTGCCTACTTTAAGCCTTGTGTGATTTTAGTGCTTTCATTTATATAATAAATACCTTTATAAAGATTTCTTTCTGGACTTGTCTGTTTGAGATGGAAATTTTAATGCTGGATACCCTTCATAAGATATTTTGTGTATTTCGAACCTTTAAAAGAATACACCACCAATAAATATTTTTTATATATGGGCATATCTGATGAAGGCTTTACAGTATTTTTTACTTTCTTTTCTTTTCAGCGTGATAATAACCTTTAATTTTTATTATATGTAACTTACTCCATATGTAGTTTGTAGTGAATGCTGAGAAAAATTGTTAACCTCATGTTCTTATGGAGAATGTTGTTGTTAGGGCAGCATGGTGGCGCAGTGGGTAGCGCTGCTGCTTTGCAGGTAGGAGACCCAGGTTCACTTAATTGAGATCTGCGTGGGTTTCCTCCGGGTACTCCGGTTTCCTCCCACAGTCCAAAGACATGCACGTTAGGTGCATTGGCGGTTCTAAATTGTTCTTGGTGTGTGTGTGTGTGTGTGTGTGTGTGTGAGAGCGCGCGCCCTGCGATTGGTTGGAGCCCTGCCCGGAGTATGTTTCCTGCCTTACGCCCTGTGTTGGCTGGGATTGGCTCCAGCAGACCACTGTTACCCTGTAGTTAGGATATAGCAGGTTGGATAATGGATGGATGGATGTTGTTGTTAAATGTACCTAACAAAATTTCGGACAGATCAGGACCCAATGATTACCAGTGCTGGAAAACAGCAAACAATATCAAAAAGTCAATGAAAAAAATCGCATGTTGCTTGTGTCATATAACCACCAAGACAGGTCTCTTAACCAATGAATGAGGGGAAGAGGTGGGCTTTTAATTCAAAAGTGTGTTCCCATATGAAGGAACGTGGACTACTTTAATGTTCCAGAGTTTTTTAGTTAACAATATTTTAGCAAAAAAAAAAAAACAAACTAGATGACTTGACATGTGGAGTATTTGACCCAAGTAATGTGAGATTTTTTTTTTCATGGATGTTTTTGATATTGTTTGCTGTTGCCTCATCTGGAGTACTGTGTGCAGTTTTGGTCTCCAGGCCACAAAAAGTGTGTTCCCATATGAAGGGGCTTTCTGTTTGTGGACAACTTTAATTTTCCAGAGTTTTTGTATTTAACAATATCTCTCTATTATTAAAAAAATCTTGGAAGGCTTAGAAGGAGACGATACGTGATCTTCTCAGAAGACAATTTGAGAGACACTATAATGTCCCGCGAGACAAGGCAGTAAGACAAAAGGACAGCTGCTGTACAGGCTGTTAAATGATCGACACGCAGTGCGACAAACAAAACAGGCAGCAAGTCAGCAGCAGTAGAAAGACAGCAGCTGATCAGACCATATCTCCACAGCGTGTGTTCGGCTCCCCCCCCCCGACCATGCCAGCGGCAGAGATGCGAAGTGGCTGGAGCATAGCACGCCTGGGGGGGATGGGAGGGGGTGGGCGAGCAAAGCGAGCAGTGGGCAAAGCCCCCTACTTTTAGAAAAAAAAAAACATGCATTTTGTACATTGAAAGTTGACATGTGGATTATGTGACTCAAGTAATGTGAGATTTTTTTATAGATGTTTTTGATATTGTTTGCTGTTGTCCAGCATTGATCACCATTGGGTCCCATTCTATCAAAAACTTTGTTATATCCATTCACCATAAAAGCATGGAATTATTTTTTTATGGCTGTCACTACAAACTACATTAGGTAAGTAACATATAAAAGGAATATCATTTTTGAGTGTAATATTTCTTTAAAGCTAGCACCCAATTTTTAGTTCTGTGTAGGCCACAGCCTGCAAGCAGTAGTTTGGGGCTGGCTGACTTGGGGTGAACATTTTCTGGATAGGCTGCTTTGAGTACTGAGAAAAGCGCTATATAAATGTAATAAATTATTATTATTGAAGTTTCTGGCCCACTTGGTGGAGAGTTTTGCAGGCCTTACACCTTTTCATCATGTTTGTGTCACTGATATACTACAGACAGAAAAAAGTGTGTTTTTTAACCACAACGAGCATTGCATAACAAGAATTTGGAGGAAGGAAATGTTTAATGTCTCAGGTGTCTGGTAGGCCAATATAATAATAAGGCTGAGGTCTCTGTAATTCACAGCCTTATAAATTGGCAGATGCATATTCAGGATAATTTGAAATTAACCAGGGAGACAGTGGAATTTGGCCAGTTCTCTGTCTGATACTTCCAAGTTGGTGCTGCTTAGGCCTTGGCAATGAAGCTGACACTTGGTTGGCCAAGTACAGTAAGTGCACCCTTGCCTCTGGCTTACATTTCAATGAAAGGCTTCTTCTTTATATGTGTCAGCTTAATTGAGATCAATTATTAAATCTTTATTTTGTTTAGCAGGTTGAAACTGTGACAGAGTCATTAGCACTACTGACTAATTAGTCAAATGTCCTGTGTCCAGACATTGTCATTGTGAAGTCTATAAGTTCTCCCCAGGCCTTTATCATCTTCAAAGATCTCTGTGTTAGGTGACTGGCTCCATGTGTATGAAACAGGGCCTTTAAGGGAAAGGTGATCCCCCAAGAGCTGCATTATGCCCAGTGGTTCAAGGATAGACTTCAGCCCCCCCCATGAGCCTGAAATGGACAGACTTGAACAGTATTAGGTTATTGTACACAGATTGTTTGATATTATGCGCCAATGAAAGAAGTTTTACTCTAAGGATAAAGTGGGCTCAGAAAATAAATCATTGAAAAGATGAAGTACTAGCTGAAATGTAGACAGCATTCGTTGAAACTAGGAGGGGCTCTGGTAAGAACCAACACTGAAAATAGAGAAAAGTGTGCAATATAAGTGAAGAATCAGTTGAACCAGGAGCTGCTGGAACATAGTGAAGCCAATGTGATCCCTTCTTTCTTTCTTTCTTTCTTTCTTTCTTTCTTTCTTTCTTTCTTTCTTTCTTTCTTTCTTTCTTTCTTTCTTTCTTTCTTTCTTGCTTTCTTTCTTGCTTTCTTCCTGTTTCCCAAGACTAGGTTATGAATATTCAGATTATATGACATATAAGACTTAGAACTGAAAAAGTACTGCTGTTACATTGTGAAACTCTAAAGACAATGAGATCAATAAAGTCAATAAATAATGCAGCCTCAGAATGAGCATTCAGGGAGCAGATCAACGTAGTACTTATTTGAAGAAAACCATGGCGGTGGACACTGTATACATTTTCTTGTGCAGTATATACTTTGGGAAGGTATTGTGAATGGGTCCAAATTTCATCTTTGAGTTTTCAATGCACTGACACTTTTTATTGAAGATTTGTTTGTTTCTTAGTATGTGGCCTGGAAATCAATCATTCACCCTGAGCAAAACTTTGCCCTGTTATTAGCATTGCAAATAGCTAAAAATGTATATTAAGTAGATTTTGTTCTACAGAGATAATGGTTTTGCATTTTACGCACAACGTTGTGCCCAAAGAGAAAGTTTACTAGGCCAGGGGATTTTTTAATGAGATATAATTCTTCTGTTACATCGCAACGTATAAAATCCTGGCCTTCAATATTTTAAGGCTCAAAATCACAACATAATGTGGTAATGGTTATGGTCTGGACATATCAGATCAGGTCAGGTTGGGGAGCATACAATGGTACAATGCATTGCTACACCCACCACATGACAATACAGCTCAGTATCCCATTTTACAATCCCTCAGTGTAGACACACAGTCCAGTCCCACCATCTATCTGCCACAGGCAGGTGTTACATGGACGTCCACTTGGTCTAGTTCAGCCACTTGGGACCTCAGCTGTGAGGATCCTGCGAGCCGGGTCACCCTTGGGGAATTGCGCCACTGATGCTCCCTCACAATGCAGGTAATGTGCCTCATTCAGGACTCCTTGAGCATCCATTCACTTGACACAAAGTCAAACCAGCGGTACCCAAGGATATAGCAAAACAGGACTCTAAAGACTTAAACCTTTGTACTTTTCCAAAGATATCGGGAGTGGCACACACCCCTTTCCAGTGATCTTATGACCGCCCCCCATGCTCTCCCAATCCATCTACTGACTTCATAGGAAGAGTCACCAGAGGCAAAAATGTTGCTTCTGAGGTAAGTAAAACCTCTCAACGAAGTTGACACTCCACAGACAGACATACTGCTGATGGCTGTGCCTAAGAGGTCATTAAAGGTTGGATCTTAGTTTTTATCCAGGACGCTTGCAAGCGCAGAGACTCAGACTCCCTGCTCAGTCTCCCGAGAAGATCACAGCATCATCGGCAAAGTCAAGATAAGTGAATCTTTCTTCACCAACAGATGCCCCACAGCCACTGGACTCCACGACCTTGCCCAATACACAGTCCATGCAAACCTTGAACAGGGTAGGAGCAAAAACACACCCCTGATAACCAGACAATCAAATGGGAAAAATGCAGAGATTCTGCCTCCACTCTGCAAAGCACTCACAGTACCAGTGTACGGGCTGGCCATGATATCCAGCAACTGCGAGGGGGTCCCTCAAAGTCTCAAGATGTCCCACAGGGCAGCTTGATCAACTGAGTTGAACACTTTATGAAAATTGTCAAAGACTGCAAAGAAACGGCTGATATTCACGTTTGTGCTCAATGAGAACTCTCAGTGCCAGGATGCAGTCAAAGGTAGACTTCTTAGGTGTAAAACCAAATTGCTCTGGTCTCTGGTAGATGAGCAAGTGATCACTGATCCTTTAAGGATGACCGTAGCAAGGACCTTACCCAGCACCAAGAGCAGTGTTATCCCCTTGTAGTTGCCCCAATCTAGGCGATCACCCTTCCCTTTCCAGATATGGACAATAAGTCCCATTTTCCAATCAGTCGGCATGACGCCTGCCTCCTAAATGGCAGCTTACATTGCTTGCAATGCTAGAAGGACACCACCAGCCTGGAGAATTTCACCGTGGATATCACTGATCCCTGCAGCCTTCCCGACCCTCAGCCAGTTCACCACCTGTGCAATCTCAGTGAGATTAGGTGCTTCACGGCTGATTGGAGAACAGTAGACCCAGAGATATCCAACATCCTAGCAGCTCAAAGTAGCTAGCTCAGCGGGTCACAACTGCACTGTTCCATCACCTGCCCTGACTGTGACTCTCCGACATGTCAATAACATTTTTTAATGCAAGTACCTGAATGTGTTTAAACATTTTTAAATTCTGATATTAGACTCATTAAACTGTTAGTTACACTGCTGTATCCCACTTCCCTTTATATCACACAGGAAGGTGGTCTCCTCTGTGATCTGTGGTCGAGTAAAGGACTCTAAGTTCCGCAAAAAAATGTTAGGGCGCCAACGCCGTCATCATCATTTAGTCTAAGTAAACAAAACAAACAAAAATAGCAGCTATGAGCACCAAATGGAACATTAAAGTCCAAAGCTAACAGAGAAGTCATCAGGCTTTGAAATTCCCAGAATGTTGGTCACCTAGTTAGGAGCTCCATGCTGTGGTGTGTTCTGTTCAAAATGGAATGCCTCCTTCTGGTAGCTGCAGGATTTATACGTTGGGGATTGGAAGGAGAGGAGTCAATTGCCCTCACTGGGCATCTTCTCAGTACTGTGGTGGAAATAGAAGAGGACAAAGTTAGTGCCAATACCCCCTCTCCATCCTGAGTGGTAGTGCATACCTCAGATGCGTGACACCTCTGTTTGTCAGGTTTACTCACTGTCATCCTCATGGAATTTAAAATGAAAACTTTTAAATGCTTGATTGTTATCTATAAGATGTATTCTGGACCTTTATTTTGTCTGTTTGTCCCCCAGTTTTTTCTGTGCATGTTCGGCGTGGCCCGTTAACCTTTTCAAACCATCTCTGGTGTGCTAAGTCACTTAACCTGCCTGTGTTACCATATTAATTAGTTTAAATGGAGACTTTGAATTATGTCTGTATGAGTCAGTATGCCCTTCCATGGACTGGTATCTTGTCCACAGTTGGTTTTTGATTAGTGTCCAGTGCTGGGGGGATGGCCAATAGACCTGGTGACTTAGAAAGCAGATATATGTAAATGACTGTATTGTAGTGGTGTGCTACAAAGTCCCGCAGAAGTGTTCATTTCAGAAAGACAGATAGGTCCATAAGTATTTGGACAGTGATAACATTTTCATAATTTTGGTTCTGTGCGCCACCACAATGGATTTGAAACGTAGCAATCAAGATGTGATTGAAGTGTAAACTTACAGTTTTAAATTCAACGGGTTTAACAAAAACATGAGCCATTTAGAAAAGACAGCCATTTTTATTCATTGTCCCCTTATTTTCAGGAGCTCAAAAGTATTTGGACAAACTAACATAATTATGAATATAATGATTGTTTTCAATACTTACTTGAAAATCCTTTACAGTCAATGACTGCTTTAAGTCTGAACCCAATGAAACCTCTACTGTATGTGCTGGCTTTCCAGTCCAGTGATACTTTACCAGGCCTTTACTGCAGCTGTCTTGTGTTGCTGTTTGTTCGTTGGACTTTCTGTCGTCAGTTTTTCCTTCAGCAAGGGAAATGCATGTCCAATTGGATTGAGGTCCAGTTGATCAAGCTGGCCATTGAAGAATATTCCACTATGTTCTGTTGAAAAGCACTTGGTTTGCTTTCTTAATATGTTTTGGCTCTTTGTCCACCTCTACTGTGAAGTGTTGTCCTGTCAGTGTTGCCGCATTTGTCTGAATCTGAGCAGATAGTGTAGCCATTTACACTTCAGAATTCATACCGCTACTTCTGCCAACTGTCATATTATCAATAAACACAAGTGACTGACTTCCATTAGTAGTCATGCATAATCATGCCATAACACCGCCTTCACCATGTTTCACAGATGATGTGGTATTCATCAGATTATGAGCCATACTCTTCTCTATCCATCATTCTGGTACATATTGTCCTTAGTTTAATTTGCCCAAAGAAAACTGCTCCAAAACTAGACTGGATGTTAAAAATGTTTTCTCGTTAAATCTAATCTGTCCTTCTTATGCTTGAGGCTTACCAGTAGTTTGCACTTTGTGGTAAACCCCTCTGTCTTTACTTTGACGATGTTTTCTCTTGATTGTAGACTTTGGCAGGTCTACCTCCTGGAGAGTGTTCTTGGTTTGGCTAAATGCTGTGAAAGGGGTTATACTTTGTCAAGAAAAGAATTCTGTGATCATCCAGCACAGTTGTCTTCCATGGTTGTCCAGGCCTTCTGGTGTTGCTGAGTTCTTCCTTTTAAGAATGTACCAGATAGTTAATTCAACCACTCCTCATGTTTCTGCTATCTCTCTAAAGGCTTTGTTTTGTTTTCTCAGCCAAAAGATGGCCAGTTTTTACTTACTTCATATGGAGAGTTCACAGTGGCAGCTTCCAAAAGCAAAGTCAACACTTGGAATCAATTGCAGACCTTCAACCTGCTTAATAATTAATGAAATAATGAGGGACCTGCACCTACATGGCAATGGAACAGCTTGTCGGTCAATTGTAAAAATACTTTTGACCCCCTGAAAATGAGGGGACCATGCATAAAAATGGATGTCATTCCTGAATGGCTCATATGATATTTTTGATAAGCCCTTTGACTTAATGCTGAAAGTCTACACTTCAATCATGTAATGATTTCTTCATTTCAAATCCAATGTGTACAAAAATTTGCACCAAAATTATGAAAATTGTGTCACTGTTCAAATACTTATGGACCTAACTGTAAATGTTATTTTACATGCTGATTTAGTTACTGTTTCATTTAACGTTAGTCCACTGCCTATATTAAAACCACTAATGTCAAAGAAAACACAACATAATTGATGATTCCTTTTCATTTCCTGTGCTTTTTCTTGAAGAAAAGTTCATGTTAGCCTCACATGGAAAATCGAGAAGGGCTACATTGGCATTAATCTGTTAAAGAAAAAAACAGATAAAGGATAGTTCACCAATTAATTAACGAACAGATAGTACTGGGCTCCATTTATCTTAATCAGATTCAAACTGCATGGTGTCTTTATGTACTCATTATGTAATTAGTAAAGTTTGCAATTGCACTTTACCTGAGAACTTGTCACGGCACTCGGCTCTTGCATTCAGTGAACAGCACTATAAAAAATAAACTGAATTGAATAAAGGATAATTCTGTACTGAAAAAAATATGGAAAGGCTAGACACATGAACATTCTGAGTATTTAACAACAACAACATTTATTTATATAGCACATTCTCATGCAAAAGTGCTTTATAGGATGAAGGAAGACAAAAAAGAAACAAAATATAAAAATAAAATTAGGCAACACAAATTAACAATGAATAAAATAAGGTCCGATGGCCAGGGAGGAAAGAAAAAAAAACTCCAGAGGGCTGTAAAAAAATAAAATAAAATCTGCAGGGGTTCCAAGGCCACAAGACCACCCAGCCCGCACTAGGCATTCTACCTAACAAAAATGATCTCAAGCAGTCCTCATGGTTTTCAGGCTTGAAGTGGAAGAATTAGATGATGATGGTCATGTGGACATCTGGCCTTCAATCCATCAGTGTAGGGACTGCACGGTGTTTTTATCAGGTGATAGTGGTGCAGATCGCCACCATAGAAAAAATGGAAAATGAACAGCAGAGAAAGTTTCTAAAGGGGAGTTTCTGATGTTTTTGAAATGGAGTAAATGGCTAAGATTTGCAGGGCAATAGAAGTTGGGAATAGAGTGAAAGGCCTGGGAGGATACAGAAGGTGGCCATTATTTTACTTCACTGCTATAATAAAATGTCATTTGCGCGGAACTTGATTTGGTAAAGCTTAAATAAATAAAATAACAATGCACACAATTCAAAATTAAAAGCCCTACAGTTTCCAATAAAAAAAACGCACCTATTCATGTTCATTAAACTAGAGTACAAGACTTTTAAAATCATGAAGGTATGTTCTTGCATCTCACAGCTCGTGGGTCACTGCTGTAATGAAATTAGGTGGTCCTGTGAACAGAGAGAAGACAAATGGAGTGATTAAACATTTAGAAAGATTGCATGATCTGAATTGCTATTGACAGGATTCTCAGTGCATGTGCAATTTCTCAAATTGAGTCTAGTTTTTTATAATCTAGTTTTCTCCATCCCACTTGATCCAATTTTACCCCAACATCAATGTGCACAAAACTGGAAACATCCTTGGACAGGCCACAAGACCATCAGAGGGTCCATGTGACCAGTTTAGCACCACCAATAAACCTAACCTTAACTTCTTTGGTATACTGGGTGGGAACCGGAGTACCTGGAGAAATCCTTACAGGGAGAACACCCTGAGTCCATAGAGATAATGACCAGGCATTTGAAACTGGGAAACTGGATCCTTGAGGTAGCGGTTCTAACCACTACACCACTAGCACACATTAACACATGTGTACCCAGAAATGCCAGGATAAGCTTCAACTCTCAGAGAGAGACAGGTTAGGAGCACATGCTGATACAGCGCATTGCCGCACCCACCACACGACAAACCAACTCAAGATCTCAGATTAGGACACGAGTGCAGCCATGCAACGGGTGACACCTCAGCACCACACTAGTTCAGATGGAGTACAACCAGTGTGAGGTTTTTTATGGCCAATTCTGCCACCAACCCCCAAGTTTTTCCCTGCAGGTTGGAAGGCATGGCCATGCAGGGATAGATACAGATTAACGTCATACCCAGGATGGAGCAATTGCAGGTTAAGAGCCTTGTTCAAGGGCCCAATACAGCAGAGTTCCTTTTGGCATTTACGGGATTCAAACCAGCAACCTTCCTATTGCCAGTGCAGATGTCTCTGAGGATGAACAGAAATAAATCAGTAAGACTTTCAGGAAATTCTGCAGTCCTGAGCATGGATGTACACAGACTCCCCCTCCTATGTCTACTTATTGATTTGAAGCCATGCTGGGTTGGCTGCTGACCCAGTGGTGTGAGCCTACTTGGCAGCCTCAGATAAATGTTATGATCCATAAATTAATGTCTATTATGTGACTGTTTTCTCTGGCCAGACAGCAAACAATAGTAGTGAATATCAAAAATAAATAAGCAACGTCATCAGTACTGTATGCATGCTGATTCTGCAGTTCACATTGCTGTTTTTTTTCTATGGAATCCAACATTCCCCTCATTTTAAAGGCAAACACATGCCCTCTGGTCGATGACTAACTCAAAAGAGTCAGTTCACAATGATAGCCCACCAGCCAAGCTCAACCGCTCTGCATGCCTGACATACCTCCTCATCAGCCCTGTGTGGACGCACTTATTCTTAGTTGTGAGCGGAGTGTCTGCTTCTGAGGTATTAGCACATCTTCTCAGTGTCCATTCAGGTTTTCTCCACTTTCTTCTCAAATCTTAAAAGCATGTGGGCCAACTCTAAATTGGGCTGTTCTCGTCAATGACCTGGCGGCCTGTTCAGCGCCGAAGCCTGCTGCTGCCATAATGGCTTCCCATGACCAGGAATTAGTATAAGTTGTGTCACACACGCATGTTTAGGAGGCAACTAAAGGGCTTGATTACATGTAATTCCACGCCGGACCAGGAAGTGGCGAAGTGCACTAATTCTCCCTCTCGATTTCTTACAGACCATTCTAGGTAAATCCCGCCCAGCTCTGAGGCAGCCAACGACATCACTTCCAGTTCCGGTCCTGATGACATCACTTCCTGTAATAGCCTTTAAAGCCACCATCTTGTTAATATTGAGTTAGTTGTGTTTTGGACTGAATAGTGTGAACATGGATCTGATTATTAAGAAGTTTTGCAGCCAGGAATAATTATACGGATGGCTGCCCCAAACCTTCGCAATGTCTTGTGATCTTTATTGTTACAGTTGTGAAGGAAAAATACAAGTAAGTAACTGGGAGTGTGTACCTTTTAGGAGACCCACTAAGGCTGATTCCTGCTTTGTAGCTGATACTCCATACTACAAATATTTTAAACGGTCTTAGCATGTTGGAAATATTAATTGGGAACTCTGCTCTGCTGGGCCCTTGAGCAAGGCCCTTAACCTGCAATTGCTGAGCGCTCTGAGTAGTGAGAAAAGCGCTATATAAATGTAAAGAATTATTATTATTATAAATGATATTAAATTATGTGGACCCACCTAGATAATGCCTGTCAAAGGGGGGGCAGAGCTCCAAAGAGGGAGACATCCATAAAATAGCCCCACATACAGTTTTTGGAGACTGTTTTAAGAGAGTGTGTGAGAGGAGCAACACAAGATTAGGAGATATGAAATAATCAGATGGAGAAGAATGAGACAAGAAGTTCCCGTGAATAGTGAAGAGTGAAGTGATTCATACGAAATTGAATTTACATCGAAACTTGATGTTTCACTTCACAACTGACACAAGAAGCAAGGCTTTTAGTACTGTTTCGAACAAGTTACATGTATTAATTCTGCATATCTCTGCTCGTAATTTAGTATACAAATAAAGATCTCCAGTGGAAAAAAAATCACCACGTGTAGTCATTTCCTTGAGCTGCCGACGTGTTTTGGTTAGTGCAATCTTCACTTTGCCAACTACGATGACAATTTTGGCAAACCCATTTCTAAAGATGGATCAAGCAGCAAAGAAACTCGGAGAGTGAATATCCTCAGTTACTCCTACTGATATCAACAAACAGCAAAGAGGATTTGTTTGGTTAAAGTCAACCAGTAGTTAGAGCAGGAGTGATTTTGAATTGAATGAATTGTTCTGCGGATAAAACAAAGTAATGTGCATTATGTGGTGTTTTGTGTGTCTTTTTGTGAAAAATGTGTACCATTTTTTTAAAAATACATTGCACTTCTCCAAGGTGATGTGAACTTCTTCTTCTAAAGCTTTCTTTGGGACTTTCATGTAAATGAGAGGCATAAATAGTATTGGTTTGAGAAGTATTCTACAGATTACATGTGGATAAGAAAACAGGTAAACACAAATAGGGAGCAATATTCCTAGCTTTCTACCACCAAAAACCTGCAATACTCCACAAAAAACGTATTAGTGAGTTTTGTATTTCTCAATTGAGAAATGACCAGCAAAACTAATTTTAGTATCGGTTTTGCAAAATTATACATGAATAGAAACTGTCCTGTTTTATTCATCTTAGGTTTTTTTTTTTTATTTTGCTATTGAAGTACTGTGTGAAACAGAGTGACTTTTAGAGTGCCAAAAATCGTTGGGTGCCAGCCAGGCCACCCCATTTAATTGCAAAATATAGCATCAAGGAAATAAATGGGCACATGGGGGTATCAAAGCACAAAATATTGCTTGCAAAAAAAGGGAAGGTTCTAACTCAGAGCTCCATTCTGCAGAGAGCTCGGGTCACAAGTGAGACGCCGCCTTCCAGGGATGGCAGGTTTTATACGCTCTGGACTGGAAGAGGCAGAGCTGACATAGAGGATGGGAAATAGACAGTCGCTTTCCTGGGACATCTTCTCAGAACTGCAGAGGAAAGAGACCAGACATTTAGCAACCGTATGCTCTGTCACTCCAGAATGGTACCACATACCTGAACAGAGCCTGCAAGGTGGTCTAGGCTTGAATCTCCATGTACAGTTTGCATGTTTTCTCCATTTCTGTACAGGTTTCTCTCTGTGGCCTCTAGTTTAACCAACCACATTGTCAACGATGTACATGTTAGTTTAATGTGTGATCCTAAAAAGGCCCCATATGAGTGAGTCCTAAGATGGCCTTGCACCCTGTTCAGGGCTGCCTTGAACCCAGTACTGCTAGCTTGAATTGGATTAAGTGGGTTTGATAATGTCTGTTTAAAAGTACAACAGCACAGGGACCTTTATTAAAGATAAGTTTGAGTGTGTGTGTGTGTGTATGGGGGGGGGGGGGGGTTACAGTGGTGGGTTTTGATTGTCCGGGTATTATAATAATAATATAATAATAATAATAAGGCAGAAGAGCATACTGGTCATATTGTTGCAGGCTGTATAACACTTGCACCTACTGAATATACACAGAGACATAATAGTTATGTACACTGGACTATGTGCAAGAATCTAGGGGTACAAGTGCCAGACAAGTATTACGAACACCTGCCAGAAAAGGTTGTGAACATCAATGAAGTCACCGTCATGTGGGATGTTCCAATAACAACAGATAGAACAATCCCAGCGAATCGTCCTGATATCGAGCTGCATAATAAAAAAGAGAGAACCTGCCTGTTGATCGATATAGCCGTCCCAGAAGACTTGAACATCATGTTAAACGAAACTGAGAAGATCAGTAAATACAAGGATTCGGAAATTGAGATTAGCAGGATGTGGAACTGTAAAACTAGAACTGCGGCAGTTATAGTTGGAGCATTAGGTACATTAAAGAAAGATCATGATGAAAACTCAAAGATGCTCCCAGACCCTCCGTCAGCTAGTGAAGTGCAAAAGATCGCACTTATGGGCACTGCACACATGCTTAGAAAGATGTTAGGGTAAATCACTTTGGCTTCTTGTTGTAGCCTGGATTTAGCAGCTAAAACCGCAAAGACATCATGCGAGAGGAAACAAACACTGAATAATAATAATAATAATAATAAAGCATGTACAAAGGTAGAATGCATACTGTGTTACCCAAGCCACCATGTTCATAGACCTTACATCCAAAAGTGATACCCCCTTTAAAAAAGATAACATAAATTTACATTAACTGCATGATAATTTTTATATAGTTCCTTTCCGACAGTTCATCCAAAGAAATGCTGTGATACGAGTAAAAGAGTAATCAGCAACATGTGAAGCAAAAGCTGAAAGAAATGCTTACTGTTGCACAGTCAGCCACATTAGAAGGCAGCAGCGAGATTGACCGCTAGCTGAATGGTATTGAATATGCAACCTCGCCGGGAATCTCAGTTAGGACAGCCGCTGGGAGAGGAAATTTCTCAACAGAAACGGAGGGATTTTTTTAAATTGTGAGATCAAAATATAAAAGCAGAGTAACACCTAATCATCCATTACTTCACATTTGTCCATCTCTGTCAGTTACAAGATTATCTTTTGATTATAGTTTAGTTGATTTATTTTGTTGCGTACATGAGTAAGGTTTCATGGTTTTCATTTCAGTATGTTATTTGTTTTAAATAACCCCCAGTTTTTTCTGTGAAAACCTTACAGAGTTTATATCTGGTCCATTCTGATATGCTTCATTTTTTAAAATGGCTAATGATATAGTGACAAAATCCATCCTTTTATAAGAAAAACAACCAATATTATTTATTTCCTGTTCTGGAGTTTTTAAAATCATTTCCTCTGCTGTTTTAAACCTTGTGCCGTCTTGGTGGTCCCCTTGACAGCACCACCTCACTGTGTTTATTTGTATGATTACAAGATTCCATGTACTGTAACACTGCACGGCTTCTAATTGAAGTGTTATTGATTACCACCAGAGAGCATACATGAGCCAAAACGGCACTGTTGCTGTTATGGCACATCTGGCAGGTGATGGCACCTTCACTGTAAATAGTGATAATGGGTGCGTGAGGTAGTGGGTGGTAAACGGAACCTGCCAGACGAGTCTTGCATCAGGACAATCTGAGGACTTAATTGTTTTTGACATGTTTGGGTTAAGAAATAGACAAAGAAAAAAAAATACAGATCTCTTTAAATATGAGATATATTCCCATCTCCACTCTGACGCTGCTGGACGCTATACTCAGCTTCTAACTGCGTAACTGCTAATTCCGAAGAAAGGAATCCACTCATCTATAAAGCGCTCGCAGCATCACACCTCCGAAACAAAACAAATGAAAAGGCGAGGATAACAGGAAGTATAGTGATGGAGAAAAGCAACATGTCACTAAGGGTGTGTCTTACAGAAAGCTTCCACATCACTCCATCCACATTAAGGTTATTGGTGCGGAGCACAGGAAACGGGGGCAGCAGTCAACTGCAAAGCCCACTCAAAAGCTCGGACGATTTAGAATCGCCAGTTCACCTCTTTAGTGAAGTGGGACGCATATCCATGTACACGTCTCCCCACAGACAACGAGAGGCCGCAGGACCCGCGAAGACGTAACGCTAAATGATGCACAGTCCTGCCACCCATTTTTGATCAGGACATCTGCAGAATACACTGTACAGCAAGCAGTTGACACTTTTTTTTCTTTATTTAATAATGCTTTTTTTTTATCAACTTTCACATTATCAGGTTTGATCATTATAGTATCTCATTACTTATCAGCCATACACAGTCTGAACCGGGAGAAAAACACAAAACCTCTGTTATCAAACAAGCTGAGTTTAAAAAATACAGCCTATCCCAATCTAGTGCCGGTTCAGTTTTATCGAGCTGTCACTGAAAGCATCCTCACTATATCCACTACAACTGTGTGATATAGCAGTTTGTCACATTTTGCCCAGGCTCCATAAGTCGACCCCTTGCCCAGGGCCACACCCGGTGGTATCCGACGGCCACGCACACTGACCAATGGAGTTTAGTAGCTGCGTTTGAAATAAGAGTGTAATCCATCTCTTCTATGGGTGGCCCCGCCCCTTCTTACAGCCCCGCCCAGATTGGGGTGGCTGCAATAAATGGAAACATATCAAGATTTCAGCTGTATAGGCGTCGCCAGACATAGAGTTACTAGATGCCGCATGGCCAGCAGTATCGTACGTCAACATCGCCGCCATATTGCGAGTGGCACTGCTGTGGAGTGAAGTAATGAATAAAGTGCTGCTTGGGATTGTACAAACCGCTGTACGCTCCAAACCAGATCCCGGGAGTTTACATTTCATAGGTAAGGCTGAACAATTGTTTTGGTTATATTTGGCCATTAGAAAATCCCGTTTTATAATCTTAGCACTCAAAGTCACCTTACAATAAAATTAAACAACATTACTAAAATTAAAACAAGAGAATGATAAATCAAAAAGCAATAATTAGCAAACAAACAAAGATAACTGGCAGTAACAGTGCAAAATTCACAATTGGTATGCCAGTTTGAAAAAATAAGTTTTGGGGGCAGTTTTAAAATGTGTTATTGAGTCTAGCTGACAGGTACGAGAGGGAAGAGAATTCCCGAGTTGAGGAGCAAAATGAGAGACGCTCGAGCTCCCATAGAACAGAGTTTGATGTGCGGTACAGAAAGTCGAGCTGCAGATGAAGATCTGAGTGAGGAAGAGTAGTGCAAGTCTGTTGGAGATCAGTGAGGTTGTGGAGAGTTTTAAATGTTAAGACCAGTATTTAGTATTGTGTTCTGTAGTTAACAGGGAGCCAGTGAAGTTGACAGAGAATAGGTGTAATATGTTCAGTGGATTTAGAACAGCAGGTTATTATCCTGGCAGCAGAATTTTGAAGAAGTTGTAAGCGATAGATACATTTTTGTGGGATGCCAGATTAAATAGCATTACAGTAATCTATACGTGAGTTGACTAGGCCATTAACCAATACTTCAGTACTGTGTTGCATAAGAACAGGACAAAGTCTAGAAATTTTTCGGAGATGGAAGAAGGCAGTCCGAGAAATGTTACTTATATGGGAGGAATTATTTAATAATAATAATTATTATTATTTAATAATTGTCATTATTAGTGTATAAATGGATATAAATAATTGCATTTAAACGATTCGCCAAAATCTGTTGTATGCAAACGATACTGTTTTAAACATTATTGTTTTTTCATCAGAAAACACGGTTTCCACGTCTACCTGTATTAGTTTAAATGGCACTTTGCCACTCGCAATATGACGGACACTCAGACATATCGTATCGACTGGGCAACACAGTGAATGCGGCGTCTATCTATATATGTCTATGGGCATCGCAATCTAAGCCTGATGCCAAGAGTGAAGGTTAAGTTTTGTTTCTCAAGAACGTGATAAAATTATTCCGTTATCTCAAGAAAACAAAGTTTGTTTTCTCGAGATCTCGATAAAATTAGTCTGTTATCTTGAGGAGCCAATTTAAAAAAATAACGATATTGCACGTCCTCTTTCGGCTTCTGTACCTTCAGTTATTACCATCACAGAAACATTACTCGTCAGTAAAAGCAAAATTCACTAGACACTGTGCATGCTGTAATGAATGGACTGGCATCCTGACTGGGACAGAGATTGATACTTTGCCTGGCCATCAAGCAATAATGGACAGGCTACATGGAGGAAGGTGCAACCCAGGCTGGGATGGTTCCTAATTCTTATTCCAGTCGAAGAGAATGGATAATGGATGGAGAGGGGAAGTCTATGTGCCAGGGACAAATCATTCCCCAGTACAATAGGAGGCCATTATCCTCTGGCATGGTCACAGTTTAGATACCCATAGGGATGCATGGAATTTGTAATCCAGAAGTGCAGCCCTGTCAGGGTCCTTGGGTGCTGTTGGAGGGCACTACCAAGAGAAGACCTCCCTTCATTATGGAACTTCTGTATGACCTAGAAGTACTCTCAGGTCTAGTATAAAACAAGCCACCTCACATCAGTCGAGGAGCTGTATTAGGGAGGAGGTGGACAATGCTTGTATGGGAGGAATTAGAATGAGAGAGAAATTAAAGAATTATATTGATTTGTATTGTGATTCTTGGAAAGAGGAACCCATGACAAGATACTTTGTAAATAAAGTTTTTTTTTGTTTTGAACCTGGGATTGTGTTGGTGCCATTGTGTCTGAGGTTTGTGCCTTGGTGGCACCCCCTAGACGTCTCAACACATAGTTTCTGACTCATGTCTATTTGCTCCTGATCTTAAAATTATTTTGACTGTGAAAAGGTTTACATGATGTATTAACAGGCATGGGTGCAATCCTGCTTCGTGCTTGTTTTATACAGTATATTTGTGTTTTTGTGTCATATATTATTATACCCTATGACTGTATATAATGTTAGGATGCTGTTGTGTATTTCATGCTGTGATGTTAATTGCATTTACTTTTGTTATGTGTATGAATGTAACACCAAGAGAAATTCCTAGCAACTGCCTGGCAATAAAATTAATTTCAATTATTTTTACTGCCCCCTCATGCCCAGTATGCCCCTTTAGCAAAATGTCTACTGAAAGCTACTACTATTTTGCCATTCATTAAAAGGAATGCAGAATTACTTAACACGGTTCAGTTTTATCTTGTATTTTACCTACTTGAATGGAACAGAAAAAAAGAAAATAGATAACTCCAAGCCCCTTTTTGAGTAAAATGTTGTAGTTTAATGCTGGGATTGGGATACAAGAAAAAAGATATACAGTAACTAAGTACTGTAGAGAAGAAAAGTAAAGAAGAAATCCCTTCATTTTAAGTACACTTTATTGTGTTGTAGATTTAACCTTAAGTTGATTAATTTGCCATTTTCTGCCATCAATCTACACTCAATAACCTTTAATGCCAAAGTGAAAATAATTTCAGGAAGCATATAATAAATTACTGAGTAGAATCCAAACTCTTTCAGCATTGCGTAATTATTGTAGTTGGACAGATGCTGCTTAACAGATCGCTGCTCCAGCTGAAAGTACAGAGCGCTTTTACCCCATGTCCATACAGCAAACTTGTGAGCAATCAGCTAACCCATTTGTCTACTAGACATGACAACCAACATAACCGGAACGCGGGTGAAAGTCAACCAGAACATAAGCACAGCTGAACTTAGACCTTGAACATTTCTGGTCACTACAATGTTCAAACTTATAATTCAGTACTTTGAAGAAGCCCCTTTGGCATCTTTGGATCTTTTTGGATAAATCTGTACAAGCTATACAGACCTCGAATTAGAGATAGATAGATAGATAGATAGATAGATAGATAGATAGATAGATAGATAGATAGATAGATAGATAGATAGATAGATAGATAGATGGGCGGCACGGTGGCGCAGTGGGTAGTGCTGCTGCCTCGCAGTTGGGAGATCTGGGGACCTGGGTTCGCTTCCCGGGTCCTCCCTGCGTGGAGTTTGCATGTTCTCCCCGTGTCTGCGTGGGTTTCCTCCGGGCGCTCCGGTTTCCTCCCACAGTCCAAAGACATGCAGGTTAGGTGGATTGGGCGATTCTAAATTGGCCCTAGTGTGTGCTTGGTGTGTGGGTGTGTTTGTGTGTGTCCTGCGGTGGGTTGGCACCCTGCCCAGGATTGGTTCCTGCCTTGTGCCCTGTGTTGGCTGGGATTGGCTCCAGCAGACCCCCGTGACCCTGTGTTCGGATTCAGCGGGTTGGAAAATGGATGGATGGATAGATATCTAGATAGATAGATAGATAGATAGATAGATAGATATCTAGATAGATAGATAGATAGGGATATTTTAATCATTCCCTCAGGGAAATTCAGGAAGACAATTTACACAGTATACCACGTTCTTCTTGGCAGATCCTGTCAAGCTACCTATGACTGGATAGGAAGTGTCTTTACACTGCCGTCTTTAGGTCTGTCCTTGTATGTTCTATGGGATTTAAATCAGGGCTTTGGGTACGCTATTCTAGGACAGTCAGAGCCTTGTCCCGAAACAACTCCAGAATTGTCTTAGCTGTATGCTTTAGGTCATTGTTGTACTGAAAGGTGAACTGTCGCCCAAATCTGAGGTCTTGTGCACTCTGGAGAAAGTTTTCCTCACAGACCTCTCAGTTTTTGTCTGCATTCGTCCTTTCCTCAATTCTGACCAGTCTCCCTGTTCTTGCTGATTAGAAGCCTCCCCATAGCATGATGTGGCCACTGTAAGGATGGTATTAGAGAGGTGATGAGCAGTGCCTGGTTTTCCTTAGACACAGTGTTTAGAGTTCTACCGCAAGAGTTCCATTTTTGTCTCATCAAACCAGAGAATCTTTCTCTTCAAGCTCTCAGAGCTGTTTAAATGCCTTTAACACAAGAGTGGCTTCCGTCTAGCCAATATTCCATAAAAACTTTATTAATGGAGTGCTGGTGAGATGGTTCTCTTTCCAAAAAGATCTCCCATCTCAGAAGATGGTGGCCAGCTCTGGGAAGAGTCCTAGTGGTTCCAAACTTCTTCAATTTCATAATTATTTAGGCCACTATACTCCAAGGAATGCCCAAGGCCTTAGAATTGGTTTTAATACATTTGCCCTGATCTATGCCTCGTCACATTTTGAGTATGGAGGTCTACAGAAACTTGCATAAACTTTATCCTGACATGCAGTGTGAATTGTGGACCTTCTATACACAGGTGTGTGTCTTTCTGAACTGTCCAATCAATTCAGTTGGTCTCTGGTGGACTCCAGTCAAATTCTAGAGACATCTCAAGGAGAGTTAAAGTAACAAGATGCACCTGACCACAATGTGGAGTGCCACAGCAAATGGTCTGAATATTTATAAGAAGAAGAGTTTTCATTTCTTGATTTTTAATAAAATTGCAAACCATTCTGAAATCATGTTGTCACTTTGTCATTATGGGTTATTGAGTGTGAACTGATGGACAAAAATGGCCTGTTTATCCTTTTAAAATTAAATCTACAACACAATACAGTGTGCAAGAAGTGAAGGGGTCTGAATACTTTCCAAATCCACTGTAAGATATAAAAAGAAGACACAACACCAAAGAACAGGGAACAATATGATAAAGATTAAAATTTTGAGTTAATTGATTTTGAGAAAATTACTTATATGAGTTCCTATTTGAATAAAAAATCAAAAAAGAGATCTCCTTAATATCTTTTTGGTATCCTCCAGACAACAATGAGATCAGAAAGAAAAAAATGGAGACATGTTCTTTTGTCTCGTGCTTCACAGATTTTTCTTCTGATAATAAACACCCCACAAGTGTCTCCTCTTGAGTTTCAGAAGAGATTTCAGCAAAGTCACACAATGGGCCCAGATATTGACATTTATTTTACAATTTGAAAGTATCTGAATTGCGTGTTTAGTAACAAATGATGAAATGTATGGATAGTTGTTTGTGGTAATAAAACACAACTACGATTACAAAACTGTAGTCTTGCTTCTGAATAAAACTATTAGTTTCCCTAACTTATGTTGCTGTGCTCTAATTATATCATGCTCATTTTTAAAGAAAAGGCAGATGGTGTGGCATAGTGGTTAGCACTTTGGACTTCAAGACCCAAGAGTTTGTGGATTCAAATCCCACTACTGACACCATGTGATCTTGAGCCAGTCACTTTTTCTGCTTGTGCTCCAATTGCAAAAACAAAAGAAATTTAACCAATAGTATCTCAGATGTTATATAAGTCACCTTAATAATAAGTAAAAAATATTAAGACTAGAAAGAAATTTCACAAAATGCAACATACATTTCAAACCAAATTCTCAGTTTTGTGTCCTTTTACCTCAATTGTATCTCATGTCTCCTATTTGTCTAAAGCTATTTCTCCATGGAATTTTAGGAGAAACATCTGTGACAAAGATGATTCTTAAATGAAACATACAGTAAATGAGAATCTTTTTAGAGTCTCAGGAGCCATAAAACATCAACCTTTGAACAGTCAAATTTTCCTATGGGTTGGGAATTCTGAATATGGATAATTATCTAGTGTAAGTGTAGGGGAGGATGAGGAATGTGACAAAGGTCAAACACAGGCCAGTCTACTGTGGAGGAAGGGTGACGTCCATCAGGCTCACTTAAGGCAAAGCTGCTATGATCTGGCGCCGCTGCTATAGAAGATTCCAAATGCTGAGTAAGGGGGAGCGATGGGATAAGATAAAGAGTCAGGGGCATCCTAAAGTGGTGTTTGCATCCATGTGTTTGAGCACAAATGAGGATTATTTAGTAGTTTTATTACAGAGAGACAGGAATTAAAGAGCTGAGATTGTCTATGGGTTTATATTTGAAATTTATAGTTACTGTGTGTGGTGTTGTTAAAATAGAAGCTGTTGCATTTATAATATTTATATTACTGTGATTTTGTATGGCATCAATGGTAAGTATTTCACAGAGCTTGGTAAGCTGCCTCTATGTTTGTCCTAATACTGAAGCATTGGTGGAATTTAACAAAATAATGGAATTGGGGGAACATTAAAGGATCTACCATGAGGTGTATTTCATGAGATCCTGCGCACACATGGCCCTACACAGGGGTGAGAGAAATAAAAATGTCACGTAACTGGAATAGTCCAAGTTTTCATCGACATTCAAAACAATGCACTAATCTACACACACATCTACCTCACTTTGACCTTTGTGATTATAAACCTGTCCAATCAGACCAAAATAAGAAGCTTTTGGTAAAAATAAATGTGATTTCTGATTGGTTGATATGGGTTGGGCCTGAACAGAGCAGATGTCTGATAGGTCACTTTTATGAGATTGTGAATATTTGTTGTGTTAACGTGCTGAAAAAAAGAAGGAAAAATTGAAAAGATAGAACTCAGAGGTGCAGCAAAAGGAAAAGTAAAATAAAAGGAGAAAAAAAGTTGGTTTGCTGAAAACTATGGCTAACATTTCAACAAAAAAATAAAGAAAAATTTGAATGAGCTATAAAAACTGCAGTAGAGACCAATGATGTGACATTACAGATAGTCAGAAGTGGGCTGATATTGCTGCTTCTAGTCCCATTCTGTGGAGTCTGCAAAACACTGACACCAACATGAACATCTCTGTGGTAGAAAGCAAGGGCACTGCAGAAAACGACACCCCAAACAATGCCAAATCTGAGTGAAAGGTCCCTTTGCCACTCTTTTATTTTGTGCAGATATGTGACTCCCAAATATTTCCTTTTGCCACAAATTGCCATAGGCCTGTTAAAGAAGTTTAACTAATGCTCTGTAACTGTGCTATCAAGAGAAAGTTGATTACCTGAAGACGTGATGTTGCACTCATCAGTTCGTTTCATTCATTGCAATACAGAAATGAACAAAAGAGGAAGTGGAAGTTGACGTTGTGACAAGAATGACACTTAGACATTATAAAGGTTTGGGGCAGCCAACTGTTTAATGTCCTTTGGTTGCAAAAAGGTATTTTAAAGGTTAGAGAGTTGTTCACTCGACTGAGTCCAAAACAGAACTGTTGAAGAAAGACAAAATGGCGGCTTTAAAGGCCAGTGTAGGAAGTGATGTCGACAGAGGTGGGACCGGAAGTGACATCGTGAGAGGTGCCAGAACTGGAAGTGACATCATGAGAGACATTGTAACCGGAAGTGATGTCATCAGGGGCGCTGGAAAAACCTTTGGGATTTCCCTAGAATGGTCTGCAAGGAATGAGAGAGACAGTTAATGCACCCCTGGTCGGATGTGGGATTGCCATTAATCAAGCCCTTTAGTTGACTCCTACTTGCACGTGTGTGACAACGTGATGTAAAGTTTTGCATTTTTTTCAACATCAATCCCCATACCTGATGTATTATTGACTTCTGTGATATTCGTAATGTGTGTGCCTAGAAGGTGTCTCCAGTAGGGGTAACGAGGTGTGGTTTTGAATTTTGACACCTTGGGGCCTGTGAATGTCCTCATAAGGGTGAGCAAACCAGACCTGTGCTGTTGCAGCCATCTTGTGAAATATCAATCAGGTTTTAAAAAAATAAAAAAGGCTTTCTTGTTACCGTGTATCTTACCAATGCTCATGTTTCTTCTACAGCCCAGATAACTAGCTTTAAAAAATATTTTGGTTACCCAGTACTGTATGAATGCCTGCTCATACATTCTGATGTAAACAGGGTTAATGTTTTATTCCACAAAGTTTTAGAAAATGGGAGCTGAGAAACAGGAATATGGAGTACCTCATGTAAGCTAATTTATGCTTTTTATTAATTAAGATGAAGTGTTGTATTTAATATGTTCTAATTTATCATTGCACTAAAAGTGGCAAAGGATGCTTGCTAAGATCCGTGGTGATTAAGCCCTGGATAAACGGTTTTAAAATAATAGATGGCGGATGGATACTCACTTTAAGATTTGAGAGTTACACATCTCAAGGCAGTCAACAAACAAAAACTAAAGCAAATGCTCGTAAACTTCTATTCTTTGTTGTGTTCCTTCTTCCCGTGTCTCTTGTGTTCTTGGTCGTGCGTTTTAACCTCCAGTGTTCAATTGTCCCGGCAGAGAGCGCAGTGTGGGCTATTGCTGCCCTCTAGTGGTGCTTCGCTTGTACTACGTGAAGGAGCGCGCTTTGATCAGCATTAGGACACCTGAGCAACCTCAACACATCAAAGTATATGCAAAAGGTAGGAGATTCAGTTTGACTGAGGAAATTTTTCAAAGTTTTACCTAAACCAGTTGTTCCCAAACTCGGTCCTTGGGACCCCCTGGGGCAGCAGGTTTTTGTTCCTAAACCTAAACTAATGAACTGCTTGCATATAAAGAGCCGGCCTCTGTTTCTCATCAGGACTGAAGCTCATTTTAAAACGTTAGCTTATATACTATATGATTGTATATTTGAACTTCTTTGTGTCATTGTTTTAAATATATATTTGTACATTTCAAAAAATACAAAAGAAATTCTCAACACAGAAAGACAGTCTTTAATGCCTAATTAATATGCTACTAGGAGGTAAAGCTAGTAGTGTGTCACTCAAAAAAATATATTCATGTAGAATAACATAACTATGCCACAACCTGTGCCATATTAGCAAGGCTTCCATTAGTTCATCACATCTTTTGTCTTAAGCAACTAAAATCTCATAGGCCACATCAGAGGTCCACAGTCTGTGCACAGTAAAAGAAAATATTGGGAAAAAAATAAGCTTTAGATCATTCTTCAGCAGCATGCCTTCAGTATACAGACCAGTTTTCCTTTTTTAAATGAGGGCAATGGCGGTGTGTGCCCATGGGCATTTTCTAAGTTTGTGTTCATTGTTGTCACATCAATTTGGTGGTTGTGCGTGGCACTGTAGTGGACAAGGCTTTGAATCCTGATGCTCCCACAATATTATGGATCATGGACTTCCTGACCAACAGAGAGCAGTTTGTGAGGCTGTGTGTCAGACATGGTGGTGTGTAATACTGGAGCCCCTCAGAGAACTATCCCGTCTCCCTTTCCGTTCACCCTCTACACAACAGATTTCCAGCACAATACCAACACTTGCCATCTACAGAAATTTTCAGATGACTTGTCCATCATTAATAATGGAGATGGGTCAGAGTATAGGAAAGTCGTGGAGGACTTTGTTTTGTGCTTCAGGGACAACAAGCAGCAACTCAGCATCAGCAAGACAAAAGAGCTGGTGTTAGACCTCTGATGTGCCGAGAAGCCTCTGAGATCATCCAGGCAGAAGACGGGCAAGAGGTGCAAAGCTACAAAGACCTGGGGTTTCACATAAAAAACAAACTGGACTGGTCTGACAACACAGTGGTGTTGTACAAGAAGGGCCAGAACACATTGTACTTGCTAAGGAGATTCAGTTATTTTGATGTGTGCAGCGAGCTGCTTGAAATGTTCTACCAGTCCATAGTAGCCAGTGTGGTGTTTAATGCTGCAGTCCTCTGGGGAAGCAACCTGAGCACAAAAGAAGCACAATGCTTGAACAAATGTATTAGGAAAGCCTGCTCCATCGCCTGCTGGACACACTGGAAGCTGTTGTGGAAAAGAGGATGTCATCATGAAAAATCCCCTCCAGGAGGAGCTGTCTAGGAGCACATTTAGCCACAGGCTCGTTCCACTGTAGTATGCAAAGAAGCGTCTTTTCAGCCTAATGCTATCAGGCAATTCAATGCTTCCACCCAATGTACTTGTTTATTTTTATTTTTTTATGTATTGATTGATTGACTGGATCTGTCCTCTGAATTTGTTTTCTATGCTTCTCCTTGAATTGTCCCATGGTACTAATTAAATTAATCTAATCTAATCTAATCTAAAATGTTGATTGTTTCTGAATAATGGACAGTTCAGTATTTTGTCACGCAAAAATCATGTCAATAACCCCGACAACCATACTCTGTAGGAGATTCTGTTACTTGATGGCTTTCTGGGATTTTTTCATACCATGCCCACCTAGTTTTAAGCTGAGGCTGACAACTGAAAGACAGATGATCTTGAACAGAACAGAAAAGCATGTAAATTTTAAAAAGAACACAAATTAATGTTCATTCAGCATACACAGTATAAAGAATAGTTTATGAAATCGTCCCTTAGGTGAGGTATTGCTACTTTAGGTAAGGCCACTGCCTCAAATCTCCAGGAGACCTGGTCATTAGCTCGAGATCTCACCCTGGTCACTAGCTTTGTAATCTTTGCATGTTGTCCTTATGGCTTTTGGTGCTCCACCTTGTACTTCTTCAATATTCTAAAGACATGCGGATTAGTTGTATTTTTTTGGGGCAAATATGATTTATTTATGTATTTATAAATAAGACTGTTTTAAAACCAATGCATATTTTATATGCTTATGTCCAGAGACATTGCTCAAAAATCACACATTTTTAACATCTCATATATATATTTTTTTCCCTTAAATTTTATTTGTTCCGCATCCATGAATTACAGAAGATGCTTTTTATTTGTGACAAACAAAAATTTTAGCAGATCAGCATTACAAGATTTTAGAAGGGCATTCAAGTGATGCCATGTAACATAAGTACAATTAAGATTTTAATCGTAAGCCACACTAAAGTATTTGTCAAATGGCTGAGAAATCTTTTGCCATGTGGATCTGTCATTGCTGATTGCTGATTTTTTTGTTAGGCCAGCTTGTATTGCTTTGATATCAATTGTTAATTGATGATTTTCAATTTTTGATTTTTTTATTTATATAGCTTTTAACTTGTGCTGGTTGACTTTTTTTAATCTGTCCTGCTTCGCTTGTTCAAAAACAGTCTCTTGATCAACCCTCGACTCGGGGTGGAATTGCCATCAGATAAGCTCTCAAGTTATCTCCTGCACACACACAAAGTGTGACAACATATACATTCTGTGCTTGTATTTGTGTGTGTTTATATACTGTACAATAGATACACAGAGAGTGAAGGGCTGTATTATCACAAGGAAAAAGTATGGAAAGTTTCTGACACACCATGAAGCATTCTTCTGAGGACTATTGGTCCTGTGATTCTTCTTGACCACTCAGGTCTGCTGCTGAACAGTGTCTGGTGATGCTGCCTCTGCATGGCATCAAATCTCAGTCCAGACTCTTTTCATGTGTGGCTCCTAGCTGGTGTAACAAGCTGCCCACCTAAATTTGAAATTCTGACTCCCTCAATGTGCTGAAGAAGTGTTTGAAGACTCTCTTGTCTGGTAAATTTCTGTCTATCTGCTGTTAGGTTTTTATAACATAGGAATGTTACCTCGCTTGTATTTTATTCTGATCTCGTCACTTCTGGTTATCAATTTTGTAACCCTGCCCAGTCCCCAGACAGATGTTTACTCAATTATGTTCATGTCCTTTGTAAGTCGTTTTGGATAAAAGTATCTGCCAAACAAATAAAACGTAAATGTAAAACCCGCACCAGCACCTAGAACAGAGGGCTAATTAGTTATAATAATAATAATAATTCATTACATTTATATAGCGCTTTTCTCAGTACTCAAAGCGCTATCCACACAGGGAGGAACCGGGAAGCGAACCCACAATCTTCCACAGTCTCCTTACTGCAAAGCAGCAGCTGAGTTCCACCACTACTTATTAATTAAAGCCATAGTAGTTTAGTAAAAACAAAAGCAGAAGCTAAGCGATCTTATTTGTAAAGCACATTAATGAAATCTTTTCAGATTCTAAGGAAGCTCTGCAAAATTCCATGCCAGGAAAAATGTTTATTTTCTAGTTTTAAATAATATAAACTATAATTTTGCCATTGAGTTATGAGGGTATGTTGGGCTTTTTCTAGCTGAGGTGAACTGGTTGATGCAGAAAATAATAAAAAATAATTACAATCATATACCACTTTTCTAGCTACTCAAAACACTTTACATAGGCTGTGGTGAGTCTTTTCAAACCCCATCAATGTGTAGCGTCCACCTGGATGATGTGACAGCAGCCATTTTTTCCTCAGTACACTTGCCACACTTTAGCTATTAGGCGGTGAAGGGGTGAGAGATAGTTAGCCACTTAAAGACAGGGGGTGATTAGGGGGACAGAATTACTTCCGGGTGTCCATGCAGCACTTCCACCACACGCAGATACTTTTGAGCCCCTGAAATGAAGGGATTGTGTTAAAAAATGCTTTAGTTGCCTCACATTTTTATGCAATCGTTTTGTTCACCCCACTGAATTAAAGCTGAAAGTCTGCACTTCAACTGCATCTGAGTTGTTTCATTTAAAATTCATTGTGGTAATGTACAGAACCAAAATTAGAAAAAAGTTGTCTCTGTCCAAATATTTATGGACCTAACTGTATTTGGTGGAAACCAAAGACAGAATTTGACCAAAAGAACCTGATACCAACTTTAAAGTATATTGATGGAAATGTTATGGTTTGGCTGCTTTGCGGCATCAGAGCCACAGAAGCTCACCATCATAGAATCCTCTATAAATTCTTCATTGTATCAGTGTACCTTACAACATGACAGTGACCCTAAACATGCCAGTCCAGTAAATACTCCAAAGAGTGGCTAAAAAGAAAGAAATAGAGGGTTCTGGAATGTCTAAGCCAGGGCTTGGATCTGAATCCCATCGAGATGCTTTGGGGGAATTTGAAATGGGCTGTGCACACGAGATATCCTTCAAATATCACAAAGATGAAAGAAAAACTTTCTCTCAGCTGATGTCAGAGACTGTTAGGCAGTTATAGGAAATGCCAACTCAAGGGGGTAATACCAGCTATCAAAGCCAAGGGTGGACTTACTTTTTCCAAAGACAAATGGCATATTTTGTGTTGTCTATTTAAATCACCTTTTTCTAAACATACAGTTTAAAATCTTTATATATTCACATGTTTATAAAAAGAAAGAAATTATGGGTTATATTTACTTTTTAAATGACTGTATATACTTTATGTATATAAACAGAAACAATTCAGCATTTGCATTATAAAATGCATTTATTATTTACCAAAATTTGAATGGCTCAGTGGGAAGCATTGCTTCCTTGTGGATTCAGTCTGCCTTACTTAGATCCTGCTCCTCATTACTGTCTATGGGACATGTGCATGTTCCTTCTATGCCTATGTGAGCTTTTCTCCAACTTTACTTTTTTTCTCCCACATCCCCAAAATGTGCATGATCAGTTAAGTAATGACTAGAAATGAGCTCCAATCAGGCCCTGCATAGGCTTTGTTCCCTGAAGAACCATGAACTGGATTCAATGCAACAGAGCAAGTTGTTTTCTAACATTATGATTTTATAGTATCTGTGCATACAGTATATCTATATTGTATTTATTTGTATAAGATAAAAAAATATTTAATGTCTCTCAGTGTGTAAGTTATAAAAATTTACATTAATAATCTTAGGAAAATATATAAAACTGTATAATATATAAAAAGGACAGAAATATTTACTACACACGTGTATATGCATATACACAGATACACACACATATACTGTATATATATATATATATATAAGTATATATATTGTCACACACATGCGCATGGGAGGCAGCTAAAGGGCGTGAAAGAGAGTAATCACAAGCCAGACCAGGGGGTGGCGGAGTGCGCTGACTCATTTTCTCACTTTCCTGCAGAACGTTCACGGGAAATTCCGCCTGGCCCTCATGACATCATTTCTGGTTCCAGGCCCTTTGATGATGTCACTTCCGGTCCTGAACCCATGCAGGAAACCCCTTACAGTTCCGTCCCTTTTGATGACGTCACGTCCGGGTCCGAGTCTATGGAGGAAGATCCTTCTGGTTCCGGGCCCCTCTGATGACATCATATCCTGTCTTGGCCTTTAAAGCCGCCATCTTACAACCAGTGAATCAGTTCTGTTTTGGACTCTTGACTTGTGCACATCAGTGGAATCCTTTCATAACCCATTTGCATCCAGGGAGAATTTACGGGTGGCTGCAACAAAACTTTTTTTATGACTACTTGGTCTAATTCTAGTGACAATATATATATTCTCTGTATGTCACGTGAATACTCACGAACCACTGTGGCTAGAACCTTGATCTTGGTCTTAATTGAAAGCTAATAACATGATACACTCTGGTAGAACCTAACATGTACCTGGTGACAGCGACCAAGAAGTTGTTGGGGTTTGTGTCTTTCAAACTGCACAGACAAATTAATCAACAAAGTCACATGGTAGAGAGAAAAAGAAGAACAATAACAGTTGCTGAGCATGAGGCAAATTGCAGAGGCCAATTATCTGATAGGAAGAAGAAAAATAAGAATGACAGTCCCATCCTTCACTCTGTGGCAACTCCCATACATTTACTATTTGTGTCAAACTGTATAGGGAGACTAATTGAGAGGGTGATACGGCGGAGAGAGAAATAACAGCATCATCTACTCAGTGTGAAGCAGCTTGCAAAGCTGAATACATAATAGAAAGAAGACTGACAGCCCTGTCTTCCACTGCTGGTACTTGTGAACTACTGGGGCTAGAACCTTGATCTTGGGAGAACGGAAGGTCTGTGTGTGCATGTTCAAGACCAATCTAGTGAAAGTTCAAACAAATTAAGAAAATATTGCTAATGAAATTGGAGTAATTCTCTCAACAAGGTCGACACTCTCTCTGCAGACAGAAACACTGCTGATGGCTGTGCCCAAGAGGTCATTAAAGGCCTGGATCTTGGTTTTTATCCAGGACACTTGCAAGCCCAGGCACTCAGACTACTCACTCAGTCTCTCAGGAGCTCTGATCAGAGCCTCCATTGACTCCGTGAAGATCACAGCATCATTGCTAAAGTCAAGGTCAATCTTTTTTTACCAACAGACACCCACAGCCACTGTACCCCACAACCTTGCCCAACACCCAGTCCATTCAAGCATTGAACAGAGTAGGACCAAGAACACACCCCTGATGAGCCCCAGAATCAACTGGGAAAAATGCACAGATTCTGCCTCTACTCTGCACTGCACTCACAGTACCAGTGTATGATGATATGATATCCAGCAACTTTAAGGGGACCCTGAAAAGTCTCAGGATGTCCCACTGGCAGCTCGATCAACTGAGCTGAACACTTTACGAAAATCGACAAAGGCTGCAAAGAAGCGCTGCTGATATTAATGTTTATGCTGCATGACAACCCTCTGTGCAAGGATACGGTCGATGGTAGACTTCTTAGGTGTAAAACCAGACTGCTCCAGTTGCAGGTAGGTGAGTAAGTGATCACGGATCCTATTGAGGATGACCCTAGCAAGAACCTTACCCGGCACTGATAGCAGTGTTATCCACTTGTAGTTGCCGCAATCCATGCAATCACTCTTCCCTTTACAGAAAGGGACGTCAAGTCCCATCTTCCAGTCAGTTGGGATAATGCTCATCTCAAAAATGGAAGCAATGATTACTTGCAATGCCAGGAGGACAGCCTTACCACCAGCCTGGAGAAGTTCACCCCAGAAACCACAGATCCCTGCAGCCTTCCCTACCCTCAGCTGGTTCACCACCTGTGCAATCTCAGTGAGACTGGGTGGTTCACAGCTTATTGGAGGATAAGCCTTTAAGAACATTGGACCCAGATATATCCAGAGTCCTAGCTGGAGGATCAGCTTTAAACAGTTGTTCAAAGTAGCCAGCACAGCAGGTCACAACTGCAGTGTCATCCGTAAGAACCGTTCCATCACCATCATCATTACTTACTTCGGCAGTGACATTCATGTCTCTGGTGACTCTGGTTTGACTTTGTGTCGAACGAGCGATTACTCATTGAGTATTAGATGAGGCACATTATCTGCATTGTGAGGTAGCGTCAGTTACAGCACTATGGCCATGTGGCGCAATTCCCAGAGGGTGGTCCCGCTCGCAGGATCCTCATTGTTGAGGACCCAAGCGGCTGGACCAGGCCAAGGGGATGCCCATGTATAACCTGGCTGCGGCAGATAGAGGGTCATTGCCAGAGTGTGGGGCTGCTTGGGTGGTTGCCAACCAGGATTTTGAGCTGTTTCGTCATGTGGTAAGGACAGGAATGCGCTGTACCAGTGCATGCTCCCCAACCTAACCTGATCTGACCTGAAGTTGGAAAAGTGTCTTCTTCAGACACAGGTTTGAGTGTGAATGCTGACTTCCACAATTTTTAATTCTTAAATGTGGAGTGAGGGTAAAAAGCGAGACTTCCGGAATTGGAACTGTGGTTCTTCCAGTAGTTCTGCTTTCACTCTACAAGTAGAAAGGAACAAGGGGCCAGTGATAATGTCTCCTCATTCACTATTCCAGATCCAGTTATTCTGAAGTTAATAAAGTCAGATGGTCCCCAATATTGTATTATTTGACAGTAAACTATGCAGCATATATATATATATATATATATAATTATATACTGCATAGGCATCCTTTCATTTTCCAAACTTAGTAGCAAGGCAAAATACACAAAAGATTTAGTCAGAGAGTCTCTGAATTAAGTTTGTTGCACTAATTTTGTATTAGCTTTTAACCTAACACACACAGTTTTGGCATGTGAGTAAAAACATATTAGAGCATCAGTAGAACTTGCACATTTCACATAGAGTTTTCAATTAATAATATTCATTATTATTTATTAATTTGCAGCTAAACTAGTAGCACATATTTGCACATAGACTGCATAGTTCAGAATGTATATGTTTTATATATATATATATATATATATATATATATATATATATATATATATATATATATATATATATATATATATTGCAGCTGGAGATCCACAAAGGGAGAAAAAATTATTCACGTATCATAAAGTAGTTTTATTCCTGAGCTTTCAACCTCTGCCAGGGGTCTTCATCAGAGGATAATGCTTAGACTTACAAGAATCAAAGGCAATATATAGCAAAACATTACGTGGAGGGGGGGGGGGGGTGGCTAAGTCAGTGTGATGGGGGGGGGGGGGGGGGGGGGGGGGGGGGGGGGGGGGGGGGGGGGGGGGGGGGGGGGGGGGGGGGGGGGGGGGGGGGGGGGGGGGGGGGGGGGGGGGGGGGGGGGGGGGGGGGGGGGGGGGGGGGGGGGGGGGGGGGGGGGGGGGGGTGGGGGGGGGGGGGGGGGGGGGGGGGGTTCGTGTACAGTTTTATTTATTATGAACATGTTCTTCTTAAGTTTGCATATACTGGATTTATGTCCAGGTGTCTGTAGATGGCGTTCTCATTTGATAGCCAAGATTCGGCCAGCTCTCTGCACTCTTTAGTACTGGCCTTAAATTTTACTTGTACATGTGTCCCAGTTAAATGTATGTCCTTTAACTGGACAATGTACAAATAAAATTTAAGGCCAGTACTAAAAGTGTATATATATAATCCTAAGCATAAAAGTGCAACGTTTTTTATGTCACGTTTTTTGTCATGCTTTAAATCGGGCTTATTTTAAACCTAACATATACAGTGGTGTGAAAAACTATTTGCCCCCTTCCTGATTTCTTATTCTTTTGCATGTTTGTCACACAAAATGTTTCTGATCATCAACACATTTAACCATTAGTCAAATATAACACAAGTAAACACAAAATGCAGTTTTTAAATGATGGTGTTTATTATTTAGGGAGAAAAAAAATCCAAACCTACATGGCCCTGTGTGAAAAAGTAATTGCCCCCTGAACCTAATAACTGGTTGGGCCACCCTTAGCAGCAATAACTGCAATCAAGCGTTTGCGATAACTTGCAATGAGTCTTTTACAGCGCTCTGGAGGAATTTTGGCCCACTCATCTTTGCAAAATTGTTGTAATTCAGCTTTATTTGAGGGTTTTCTAGCATGAACCGCCTTTTTAAAGGTCATGCCATAGCATCTCAATGGATTCAGGTCAGGACTTTGACTAGGCCACTCCAAAGTCTTCATTTTGTTTTTCCTTCAGCCATTCAGAGGTGGATTTGCTGGTGTGTTTTGGGTCATTGTCCTGTTGCAGCACCAAGATCGCTTCAGCTTGAGTTGACGAACAGATGGCCGGACATTCTCGTTCAGGATTTTTTGGTAGACAGTAGAATTCATGGTTCCATCTATCACAGCAAGCCTTCCAGGTCCTGAAGCAGCAAAAACAACCCCAGACCATCACACTACCACCACCAATATTTTACTGTTGGTATGATGTTCTTTTTCTGAAATGCTGTGTTCCTTTTACGCCAGATGTAACGGGAAATTTGCCTTCCAAAAAGTTCAACTTTTGGACTCATCAGTCCACAAGGTATTTTCCCAAAAGTCTTGGCAATCATTGAGATGTTTTCTTAGCAAAATTGAGACGAGCCCTAATGTTCTTTTTGCTTAACAGTGGTTTGCGTCTTGGAAATCTGCCATGCAGGCCGTTTTTTGCCCAGTCTCTTTCTTATGGTGGGAGTCGTGAACACTGACCTTAATTGAGGCAAGTGAGGCCTGCAGTTCTTTAGACGTTGTCCTGGGGTCTTTTGTGACCTCTCGGATGAGTCGTCTCTGCGCTCTTGGGGGTATGTTGGTCGGCCGGCCACTCCTGGGAAGGTTCACCACTGTTCCATGTTTTTGCCATTTGTGGATAATGGCTCTCACTGTGGTTCGCTGGAGTCCCAAAGCTTTAGAAATGGCTTTATAACCTTTACCAGACTGATAGATCTCAATTACTTCTGTTCTCATTTGTTCCTGAATTTCTTTGGATCTGGCATGATGTCTAGCTTTTGAGGTGCTTTTGGTCTACTTCTCTGTGTCAGGCAGCTCCTATTTAAGTGATTTCTTGATTGAAACAGGTGTGGCAGTAATCAGGCCTGGGGGTGGCTACGGAAATTGAACTCAGGTGTGATACACCACAGTTAGGTTATTTTTTAACAAGGGGGCAATTACTTTTTCACACAGGGCCATGTAGGTTTGGATTTTTTTTCTCCCTAAATAATAAAAACCACCATTTACAAACTGCATTTTGTGTTTACTTGTGTTATATTTGACTAATGGTTAAATGTGTTTGATGATCAGAAACATTTTGTGTGACAAACATGCAAAAGAATAAGAAATCAGGAAGGGGGCAAATAGTTTTTCACACCACTGTATACTTTATGTTTGGTATCATTTTTTTTAGAATTTAGCGAACTTTAATGTGATGGTGTTAGATTTTCAGATTGTTATTCCGTTTTTAAATTATAAACTAAAATATCAAGGAAGTCGTGCATCAAGCATAGTGGACCTCAGTTTAATGGGAATACTCCAATCGATTTTTACCCCGTTAAATAATAATTAATTTCTCTTTTACATATTCATAGAATTTCGTGATTTTGACTTCAATAAATAATATTTTTTGTTTTGTACATTTATAGATTTTACTAATATTCTGGCCGCAACTGGCTGTGTATATAATTGAAGTTGCAATATGACTCTGTTCTCTATGAGTTAGCACTGATAGCTTATGGTTTCCCTTTAAAAAAATATTTAACTATATAATTCTTAAAAACAAAAAGCAATATTGAGTTCTGATTTTTTTAACGAGAGCCAAAAGGACATCATACAATAAGCAGTGGCATTAAAAGTGTATTTTCCCTTGGCTTTCAGATGTCTTTCAAGTGTCTAATTTAGAAAATCTCTTACCCTGGAGCCCGCAGATAGCTGCTTGGTGTCTCCCGAGCACTCCGTAGCCCTACTGCCATAGAATGCACTCATTGAACACCTTCCCTCGAGCCAGTGTGACTAGCTGGACAGGACAGGGTTAAGCTCAGCTGGTTTCTTTTGTAAAGCACGCTAAAGGGAGAGGCGCTGCTGTGTGTGTGTGTGTGTGTGTGTGTGTGTGAGAGAGAGAGAGAGAGAGAGAGAGAGAGAGGAAGAGCGAGCGTGGGGAGGGGAGAGGTCTGAAATATTTATGGCTGGGAGTGGCTTGCATCCCAATGAGCCAACTACAGTAGCAGTGTCTTTCGGAGTGAGTCTGTAAGTGTGTGCTTTTGTGTGTGCGCGTGCGTGCGTGTGTGTGTGTGTGGAAGTGTGTGAAGCTTCCATGGGTGCGTATTTGCTGCTTAGATCGTTCCATAGGCTGAGCTGAGGCTGGAAACCTGAAGGAGCTTGCCTGCACTTAGACTGCTGCACCGCATTGGCACGGCAGGCTGGACTGGAGCAGCGCACACGAGCCGCTGTGTGCGGGAGAGAGGCACCGTTTGGTTTTTTTTTTGTTTTTTTTTGGCCTGTGTGTGTGTGTGGTTTTCTTTGAAAGCGCTGAGAAGGAACAAGACGGAATCAAAGGAGTAGATCAGGCAGGTGCCTTGAGCAGTCTGAGATGACAGGCATCTGAAACTGACTGACAGTTCCCCCCTCCCCCCATACCCCCACCCCTGACCCCCCCACCCTAATCCCCCCCCCTTCCACCCCTATCTAGCTGGGCTCCTTTCTTTGGGAAGTGTAGCCTGCCAACAACGCCTGGGTTCAAGTAGCCCACACGGCTCTCCGGCATTATGCAGGTTTCAATTGCTTGCACAGAGCACAACCTGAAGAGCCGCAACAGTGATGACCGACTGTGTAGCGTGCGACCTCCTGCAAGCACCTGTGTGAGCAGCAGTGGGCCAGGGGGCAACGGAGGTGGACACCATCCCCCCGCAAAGTGCCGGACGGTGGCAGTGGTTACCCGGAATGTATGTCACAATGCGGCCCAGGTGCCCACCTTGGTGAAGGAGTCCATCGGGCGGAACACTGGCATGAAGTACAGGTGGGTGATGTTAAGAGGAACAAGTGGCATGCTTGTGAAAAGTTTTAGATGCCAAGAGTCCTGGTTGCTGCAGGTAATAAATAGTGCATGTAGCTCCTCTGCTTTAGTTTACTGTACTGCTCAACTATTTCTACTTCAGCACAGTGAATGACATTGTGCCATAGCATAATGCACCATGCTAGATGCCTTTATGCTGTATGATACTGCAGTACACTCCACCATTCTAGGGCTAAAAGATGCTGCATTAGATAAAAAACATCAGGCAATTCTAAATAGGAGCCTGAGGTGGCTAATGCCTTGACCAGTAAGTTTAACTAACTTGATTAGTTTGCATGGCAGCCAATTGACCCCCCCCCCTCCCCCCCCCCAGTGCCAGCTGGCCAGTTCATTAACTTCGGTACTATCTAAAACACTAAATCGTTCCATGCCCTGCTCATCTTATGGTCTAGTCCCCTCAATAACATTCTTTACATCACAGAATAATCCTTTGGAATTTGGTTTCCTTTGTTCTGTACAGTACAGCACAATCTAATATGTGGAGTATGGTTTATTCTACTGAAATGACATTTCAATATTAAAGCACAGGCTGTGGCTTAAACTGTAAGCAATTGATGGCGTTGTGCTCCAAATGAAAGGTGCTATATAAAGCTCATTGAAGATCACCAAAACCAGACTGCCATTCTTATATGCGCTGTAATGTTATGTGCCTGTAATCATTTTTAATCTTGCTTTGAAATAGTGTCTGAAAGGCACTATAAAAAGTCCTTACTTACAAACACAGTTGCTCTCTCCTCTAAAGGCATTAGGCGTCTAATACTGAATGAACTTGTGTTCCCCCGAGTACTGGGCCAAGAGCAGATTTGCACATAAAGCTTGGCCGAAGCTGTGGCATTCAGTACAACAGAGCCTGCCACATTTCATGGATGTTTTCCATATCTGTGGGATAGATCTCCTCCAGGATAGCATGACATTGTTAATTCAAAAAAAAAACTTCACCCAATTAAACCTTTGCTTTCATGCAGATGGGTGGATTGTTAAGTTTTGATTGGACTTTGGACACTTTACATTGCAGTCATGTTACGGGCCCACCTGAAAAAATACAACATAATAATGCTGCAGGAGTGCGAGTTGTGATAATTATGCCACATATGTCCGGGTGCTTGCTAACAAGAACTCACATTTTGAATAGGAAAATCAATAATAGTGACACTATCATAAAGACATTTTTAAATTCAAATAATTTAAAATGCAAATCCTTCAGAAATTCAATCCATTTTAAAAGAAGCAACACACAGAAGCATTGCTGTTGACTGGAAAGAAAAGTAAAATTGAAAACTACGAGGAATGGATTACACCAGTCAGGCCATGGCGAGCCATGGCAGCTGCGAGTTTTCCTTGCATTGGTCTCTTGATCAGAGACTCATTCCCAAGTTTTATTTAACTGAGTTTGATTTCTACTTGTAAGTTGTAGATTTGAAAAGTTGGTTGAGTTGTGTTGCTCTACAGACGTACACTCAGCTTTCGTCAAAATGTCTTCTCTCATATTGTATTAGTGGGGTGTTGTACCGTGTTAGCCATAAAGGATGCAATGAGAAGTCAAGCAAAATGACACCTTTTTATTGGACAGCTGAAAAGATTACAATATGCAAGCTTTCAAGGGGCCTAAGCTCTTTTATATTGCTCACGATCTACCTTTTCATTGCTGACCCATGCACTTTATATTGAAGATATGCAGTACAGCTGTTTACATATATAGAATGCAGTAGTAGGGTGTTGTACCGTGTTAGCCATTATGGATGTAGTGAGAAGTCAAGCAAAATGACACCTTTTATTGGCCAACTAAAAATATTACAATATGTAAGCTTTTGAAAGTTTGCATATATAGAATGACATTTCTGATATTTCTAAGGGTTAACCATCTAAGATATTGTAATACTGTTTTTGAACCTTGTAGCTTATGGTCCGTCCCCTTAGCCACTATGACACTCTACCTTGTATTACATGTAAACTGCACTCACAGGATCAAGTGTAAGCATCAGTAAATAGTCGACCAAGCAGAATCTCTTATTTACTACCATGTCCGCTTGCTGAACACTCTCATTTGAAAGCTGCACCCCTACTGGATTAATTGGGTTTAGTAATTAATGCATAGCATAATCAATAGATGTCCAAAACAGGTCCATCAAGGAGATGGGCTATGCTTACGTGACCTAAAAGTCTTGTAAAGAACTTGGACTTAAAGCAAAATACACAGCAACCTCAGCTGAAATATGAGCTCTGAAACTGGGAAACAAGGAGTCCCGAATAACAGCAGGCACACAGATTAGCCACATATTAGGAGACCGGGTAAAATGAAAACCTGCAGTGCTTCTTGATCAGCCTCATAATTAAATGACTGAATTTTACTATGCTGAGAATCAGTGTGAATACAACATATCTTTAAACCTCATGCTGCAAGGTCATTTTGAAAAATAAATAAGTAAGATTAATTAAGACAAAACATCATTATTTGGATTGGGTAATTTATTAAGAGAATTCCTGCAATGAAGCCTTTAATGTCCTCCTTGGATTGTACTGAAAAGCCAATGCTGGTCTATATTGAGAAAGAGCTTGTTATAATGTGTGCTGTTGATACAGGGCAGAAAGTTAATGTAATGAAGTTGATAGTACCATGACATAACATCATTTCAAACCCAAATAATCCAATTCAGGGTAGTGAGCATTAGGTGCAAGCCGGGAAACAACTCAGGAATATTGCAGGGCCCACTCATGCGCACACATCAAAATGGGACCCATGTACAACAGTTGATTAGCCAAATCTGCGTAGGAAAAAAATGGGGTATCTGGAAAAACGAATGTGCAAAGTCAATACAGAGTCAGATGAAAGACATTATGGCAAGATTTGCATATCATGGCATTCAAAATAGACCAGTATAATGAAGTCCAATACAAAATATCAGATTTCTCATTCACTCATGCATATATAAAGTAATTGAAATAATTTGGATTCTATATGTTGTGGCTGGCAGTGAGGAAGCAGTCAGAATCATTGAGTAGTGTTGGGGTACCAACCTGGTAACCCTCTTTAAGTGCTTAACTCAACTCAAAAGACTCTGACATAAGGTCTGCAACTCTGGATTTTCTCTGTTGTTCTGCTCTCTCTTGTAAGCATCTGTGGCTCTTAGCAGACTGCGGTCCAGGTCAGCATAAAGACACCATCTGCTCTGCCTGATTTTAACTTTTGTATTTTAACTTTGTTTATAATCTGTGTTTTATCTATTGCTCGGTGTCCTTGAGTGTTTAGAAAGGCGCCTACAAATAAATTAAATGTATTATTATTATTGTTATTATTATTTAAATGGCGGATTGGCCAGAAGAGGTAGAGCTTGATCTGGATGTCATGATCGGGCAGGAGTGCCCTCACTGGGTATCTTCTCTGGGCTATTGAGAAAGAACAGGATGTTGTTAAAGGCAGCTCCCTCTATCGTCCCAGAGTGGTATTGCTGAGCTCAGTTGAGCTTGTTTGGGGACCCCCAAACATGTATGCATGACAATATCTATATATTTGGCACCCTACACTGTTTATAGCATGTGTATGTTTTTTACTTATAATAGATTGTAAAACAAAATGAAGCGTTGGTGCACTGAACCACATATAATTGTTGGAAAAAATAATAAAAGGGTTGAAAATTAGTAACAAGTCTTTTCTGGCTGGAGTCAATAGATAGACTGAGTCAAAATGGTGGCAGAACCCCTGAAGAAGAAGCCAAACCAGAAGGGGCGGGTCCAGGAAACAGTGCCCCGGAAGTGACATCACTGATTCTGCTGGTCGTCTTATAGGGTAGAGAGGAGGACAACAACAACAGCAAGCCTTAGGCAACAGCACCAACCCTTGACTCGGGTTAGATAAATGCTAATGATGTCTCCCAAGCAGAAGTGTGTGACAACGTATGCACTCTGTGTGTGCATTTATATACAAAAGATACACAGATAGTGAAGGGCTCTGTTATCACATGGAAAAAGTAGGGAAAGTTTCTTGCACAAAAAAAGCATTTTTCTGAGGCTTATGTTTCTTCTTGAGCACTCAGGTCTGCTTCTGAACTTTTGATGCTATCTCTGCATGGCATCAAATCTCAGTCCAGACTCTTTTTGTGTGTGGCTCCTAGCTGGTGGAGCGAGATGCCCACCTAAATTTGAAATTCTGAATCCCTCAATGTACTGAAGAAAAGTTTGAAGACTCCCTTGTTTGGTGAATTTCTGTCTATCTGCTGTTAGGTTTTTGTAATCAAGGAATGTTTATTTGCTTTTATTGTGTTCTGAGGTCATCATTTCTTTGTAACCTTGTACTGATACTTGTTCACAAACAGTCTGCAGAATGACATTTACTTGATTACATTGATCTCTTTTGTAAGTCGCTTTGGGTAAAAGCATCTTCTAAACAAATAAATATAAAAGCAAATGTAAATGTATACATTTGAACAGTCTTCATCTTTAAAGTGTTTGAATGGACTTACTGTATGGTATTTTTTGTTTTAATCATATATATATGTATATATATATAAACATTACTTATATTATACTGTATTTAAAATATATACTTGTCAATGAGAACTGTATGCCATAAAAGAAACTGAATTGAAATTGAACTAGTGGGTGTGAGTGCCGTCAAGGAAACAGCGGGCACATTATGGATATGAGGATTAGCGGTGAGAAGAGCTTCTACACAAGGTTAAAGAAGAGTTTTTTAAAATCCAAATGGACTAATCTGAGCATGATACTGGTAGAGCAAAGAGCAGCTTGTGAGTTGTGTTTGGTTGTTTTCTTCCTTGTGTGCGTGAAGTTTTCATCCAATAATCCAAAGACAGGCTGCCAAGCTGATTGACCCCAAACAGTGCTAAAGTGTGTGTGAGGGGCTTCTGTAATTTATTTTTATTTATGTATATACCACAATTTATACAATAGTGTAGCTCTCCTACCTTGATAGCTTTTACTACATTTCCTAAGAATGTTTTCACTCTTTACTGTTTTTATTATCTTTTCTGCAACGTATCAAACAAATGCAATCTAATGTCCATCCATCCATTTTCCAACCCGCTGAATCCGAACACAGGGTCACGGGGTTCTGCTGGAGCCAATCCCAGCCAACACAGGGCACAAGGCAGGAACCAATCCTGGGCAGGGTGCCAACCCACCGCAGTGCAATCTAATGTTTTTCCTAAAATTCCCTAAGCCACATCCCACCCCACAACCCTACATAAATGACACACCATTGTGTGAGGAGTGACTAAATCAAGATTTGTGTACAGTCAATCATAAAGGGAAAAAAAACAAAATCCAAAGTTCATGTATAAGAACTCTATAGCTGCATGGGGCGAGCAAACTCCCAGAAATCAGACAAAGCAATGCATTTATTCTCTCAACATGACTAAATAATTGAGAAAGCCACTGCAGTGCTTGCTGATAAGCCCTTCTTAAAATCTGCATGAAAACGCTTAATTTAGAAAGGAAAGTGAAGAAGACGCCCACTGACCTTTTTTGAACTTTTCAGTTCTGAATCAACCTTGATGAGAAAATTTGTAAGAACGCTTCAAAGTATTGTAACTAAGTTGGTTCATTAGGTTATATTTATCCACTGAGCAACATCCGATCATCCATTTCTTGAATGTCCCTATTGCATTACAAGATTGTGCTGGCCCAGTAACACACAAGGGCAGGAACCAGCTTGGAAGGAATGCCAGTCATAAACACTGGACCAGTTCTAACAATCACATCTTGGGAGTCCTTGGGGGGATCCGTGTTGAACTTGGGTCCCTGAGCTGTGAGGCAGCAGCTCTAATCCCCCTACTCCATATTTGAGTCGAATGTTTTTTTTAACAAGATGCAGTACTTCAAAGTCAAGTGTATCAGCCCATCTTTATTTAATCCAATGCCTTTCACAATGCAAAGCAACACCGAAGGACATTTCAATTACAAGGGAAATAAATACCACATGTATTGAGGTTAGGACTTGTAAACATTTATTTGCATTTTAAGAGTGAGCACCCCATGTATCCCTATAGCAATGTATAGTCCTCTTCATGGTATAACACCACCAGTGCCAAGCAAAAGCCACCCTCTGTGCTAGAAAACATTAAAGTGGATGACAACAGATGTTAATGGTGACATTATCTAAAACAGTCTAATGCACTGTGCTATTTGCTTTAAACTCCTCGAACTCTGTTGCGTCACAGTTTGCCCTATGCTATTCATACACAGTGTGACATCGGGTAAATCACATCATTCTGCACCCTGTGCTGTGTTAACCATAATCAGACAGACATAACAGGACATTCTGTATGATTTTGGAATGCATAATGGAAGATTACAGACACCGAGCCATTCTGCAATTTGTATTTTTTAATAGCAAAGTATCAGATCTTGTTACAAGCTTTGGCCGATGCATGCTCTTTGATGTTGCGGCACGCTTCTGTATGCTGTGTGTTAAATCTTCAATGATACTGCAGTTCAGCACAACAGCCTACCCCGATGTGAAATAACTAGTCTTTGACACCTCATATGTTGAAAAGGCAATATATGGTATCATCTTGTATGCATTCTACACACAAACACACCTCTCCAGTTTATTATAAATTCCAAAGTGCTTTGAACTGGAGTCAGGTTAATGTCGCAGTCTCTGTCAGTCTGGTTTCTTCCAATCTAACTCCTCCGCCACTCAACCGCATTTTAAGCATAATGCTGGTATTTATATTAGCCCTTGATGTTATAATATTCATTCTGTGCAACACTCAATAATCCTTGCACCACATCTTACGTAAGGCTCTACAATCCACAATATTAAGAGCATGCAGAACCCGATAAGGCATTCGATGCTCTATATGATGCTTTCCCATTTTGCTTTGCGCAACGCCACGGTATGAGTATTCTGTGACTGTGCCATCAATTGTGATAATGTTGAGCTGTCATCTCGTTTCACTGAGCTGTTCAAAGGGGGCACATGATGTGTGTGTGTGTATAGTCGGCTCTTTCCATGAACAGCACCAAAGCTTCCAGGCTCCGTTGTAACTATAATTAGTTGTGTTTTACCATTCTTAGACCTTCAGATATAATGGACGTTAAGAGTTATTAGGCATGGTTACAGTTTTTTGGTGTCATGATGTATGCTTGTCCTGATGATTGTGTCTGTTTAGTGTGGTCAGTGTAGCTTACATGCATTTTAGTCTTTTTGTGTTTATTGGTAGGAGGGAAGGCTATGTCAAAATCTGTAACAATTAACAATACACTGACAATTTAGGGTACACATTCTGCGAGCTTTCTGAGCGACTGATTTTTATCCCTTAAGAATCCTATGAGTGTTGGATCTGTTTCAAGAGATTCTAATTTGCTTATCATTTTTGCTGAAATTATAGTGGCCTTGAAGGCTTACCTTTAAGTTTTTTAGGAACACTGTTGCGGGTCCAAGATTGGCACCCTCCACGTCCTCAGGTAAAACTGACAAAGCTAGAGGACACTCGAGTCAGACGTCACTTGTAGACGCGTTTACTAGAGGTACTGCCTACGACAAAAAAAGCAAGCAGTGGATCGAGATAACCAACACCATTACAATCCATATAGCTAACATGTCAGTGGACAGAGATTGTTAACATTAACAGAAAGTGTATTTAGTTTACAAAAAATATTTACTATTTTTTCCTTTTCTAAGACATGTTCAGTGCAATGCAACTTATGACAAGCACCTCTGGATATTTTACTAAGTCTAAATGCCTGTTTGGATGGTTGAAAATATGTTGTCAAAATTATAGTTTAAGTTGTCTGCAAAATTTGTTCAATAAAAAGGCTCTATATTTTGACTGCAACTGTCACGCAATGTGATTCCTTCTCTTCATTAGTGCCACCCCCTTGAAAACTATCACTTTATGGGTCCATGCAAACCTGTAACAATACTTGTGTGCACATTAAAATGTTTTTTTTGTAAAATGTTATTCTTAGCCAGTCTTCTGCAGTAATTGCAGTGGAAAATGTGGTTAACATCCACTCACGCATGGGAAAAAATACCGTTGAATACAGTGAAACCGGTATAATTTTGAAAAATACTGTGATATAGAATTTTGGTCATACCGTCCAGCACTATGTCATGTTTGAGACAAATCAGCCCAATAGCAAAGTCATTTGTAGCTTTGTGCAAAACCACACAATGCTCTTTCGCTGTTAAAGATCTCCTATTCAAGGTTTTTGTAAAGAGCACAAGTCCATGAGCAACATACACTGTACTTATAAGCCCATTACATTTTTTGGATTAATGTACTCTATTAGTATTTAGTCAATCAATCAACATTGACTGACAGATGATATCACATTGTTTGTCTGTAACAACAGTCTTTTAGGAAGACTTAGCTGTCGCTAATCAACTTTCATAGATTGACAGATAGATATCACTGTGGTCGTTGTCTCTAACATCTTTTTATAGATGTCATTCTCTAGATTGACAGATTGATAGATCAATAAGAAATAAACTATATAAGAAATATATAGATTGATAGAGAGAGAGGAGCCACTTATATAAAAAGAAAGATCGAGAGAGGGAGAAATAATGAAGAGCTATAGGCAGCGAGACAAATAAGAATTAAACCAAATAAGAAACTAAGAAACAGACAAACAGATAGATAGATAGATAGACAGACAGACAGACAGACAGACAGACAGACAGACAGACAGACAGACAGACAGACAGACAGACAGACAGATAGATAGATAGATAGATAGATAGATAGATAGATAGATAGATAGATAGATAGATAGATAGATAGATAGATTATTTCTTTCTTTCTTTCTTTCTTTATCTATCTATTTAAGGATATTTATAGATTTATAGATAGTTAAGAGCAACTTACAGGGAAACAGAGAGTTAAATAATGCAGAAATATATATAGATAGGTAAGAAATAAACTATAAAAGAAGCTAGGAAACACATAGATATTGTAACAGATGAGTATTACTTGTTCACTACTGGGTACTGTGCTTGTTCCACGTCGAGGCTCCCTGTGTCCTTTGCACATTCCTTATCAGACAGTCCACCATGCTTTTTCTCTGCTATTTGTCACATCTTTGAGTGATTGGATAAGAGAGAGGTGAGGTAGAGATGGTGCTGCATTTGTGTATGGAGGTGTCAGACTGCCTGTGAGGCTGCAGGAGCAGGTTGCAGAGCCAATAAACGTCAACTCAGTCTACTTAGTAAATTGTCTCTAGCCTCATTTCCTCATTCTTCTTTTCACATATAATATATAATGATAAATAATATTATTATTGACAAAATATCTAAATTTATTATGTGTAGTTTGTCACTTGAGATTGGATTTACCTATTTTTAGCACTTTTAATTCAGCTTATTCTAGTATAGCACTCTTTACTAAGCACAGACTCAAGAGCACATACACATGTTTACAGTTATAAAACAATAAAAGAAATATTTAAAACACACTTCATATGTGGAATACACTGTAAAACAGAGCCATTTCATTTTGAGTAGCATAAACAAATCATCCAAATATAAGTCCATTAATATTATAAATAAAATGTCACCAACATTTACAGAGAAAATTAGCCTCTGGAGAGTCAAAAGTCAGTTAGGATAGGCAAAGTAACAGTCAGAAGTCAAACAAAGTCACAGTTCTGGTAAATCAGGCCAACTCTCTGCCCACTGTCCCAGGACACTGTTCTGTTTAATAACTGCATGTTTCGAGTGCTGGACATGAAATGAAATGCTTTCATTCTTGGATTCAAATGCTTCCAGTATCTCTGGTCCACTTACCATAGGCAGGAACAGAGCTTTGCTGTATAGCATTCTACCATGTGCCACAACAGGATAGCAAGAAGAGAAACTGAATGGGAGAGGGTCAGTAATCATTTTTATGACTGTTGCAGTTATATTTTTGTACAAATGCATATCAAAGTTGCAATACGAGCAGCTAACAAACAATTGTGGGAATGGATATGCTAAACACTAGTGAGTTTTCAGTCTGGATGTACTACATGATTATTAGTTATGTCTTGGAAATCATAAATTTCAAAGAAAATATTGTTACTTTTCACATAAATGTGTGCATAAATGATCATTTTCCTTTGTTTTTTGCTGTTTTCCGCCAGTGATATCACTGCTGCCATTTCAAGTTTCTGTTGTGCGTGACACTGTTGTTTGTTAGGGTGCTTTTACATTGGACGTCACAACGGGCACCTTCATAAAATCAAGACATGCTTCTCTGCATTTTTGTTTGTCAAAAGAAAAGACAAGTTGGTATAAGAGGACAAACATCTGGGGCAACTTCTTTTGCTTTTGGGTTTTCAGCATTATAAATTCTGCTTACCTTTTTGGTTTTTATGTTGCCATGTTGAGTTTAGTTTTAGCTTGAAATTTCCCTTTAACAAACTACTTACTGCCAAAAAACAAATTAACTAATTTGCTCTGCACAATTGATCCTCCAATGATTATTTAAACATGACATAATAACAATCTGAATATGATCGTAACACCCCATGTCAGACCTTTTTCCCAAGGTATTGGGAGATTTGATTGGGAAGTTAAGACATGTATCCTGAGGAGACTGCTCTCAGAGTGTATCATAGTGTTCAAATTGAGTTACCGTATATACTCACATATAAGTTGGGTCTTGAAACCCGAAAAAATCAATGATAAAATCACACCCCGACTTGTACGCCGGTTCAAAAATGCGACAGTTTCTCAGATGCATTGAATTTTGTTGCAGCAGTGCAGTTATCAATTTCTTTCGCTACTTCAATGACTTTTAATTTAAAACCAGATTTGTATTTTCTTCTGATCAAACGCTCCATCGTAGATAAGGGATGCTCTTATGATAAAGGTGTATGAGGGTGTGAGATATAAAAACACTAAACAGTGCAAACGTTGCTTCAGAATAGTTTGGGTATTACCGTGTGGTCATGTAGGCACAATCGAGAGAGAGAGGGGTTAGGAGTACCCGCTGATACAGCGCATTGCCACACCCACATAGAAAAAAAAGGCAGTGTGCTCCGTGGTTACTCTCTCAGGTGGGCATTAACATATCATAATCCCTTGTACCAATAGCATGAGTTTTCCACATTCGACTTATATGGCCGACATTATAAAATACCAGAAATTATACTGTAAAGTCAAGTCCTGACTTATCCACGGGAGAACTTATCCACAAGTATATACGGTATATTCACCAAACCTTGCCGTGAGAATGTTAATGTCAGTGGAAAAGTCACATAAGTGTTTGTCTAATCTGAGTAGAATGTAAGTTTTCCATAGCTACATACTGTAGATATGGAAGATTCTGTTTTATTTCCAGTTTTTTATTTCCAGTTGAGGCGGCTGTCAAAAATCAAACCTGTTTTGTCTAAACGTAACCTTGAAACAGTGATACATGCTTTTATAACCTTTCGTCTAGATTACTGCAATGCGCTTCTTGTTGGAATTAGCCAGGCCTCCATTGCTCTCCTACAGCTGGTACAAAATGCCGCAGCTCGATTTTTAAATGGTACAAGCAAGTATGAGCACATTACCCCGATTTTGGCTTCCCTTCATTGGCTTCCAGTTCATTTTCAAATCCATTTTAAGATCCTTTAATGGTTGTGCCCCGTTTTATTTGTTGGAACTGCTGCCCCCTTATGTACCGTCTCACTCTCTCAGGTCAGCAGACCAGATACTTTTACGTGTTGTTAAGATACGATGCAAACTCAGAGGTGATCGGGCTTTTTCAGTTGCAGCTCCAAAACTCTGGAACGATTTGCAGTTGAACATTAGGCAGGTCACTTCACTTGCTGTCTTTAAATCTTAAAATCTGGCCTTTAACCCAGTATGATATGTTGATTATCTGTGTACTTTATATTATGAATCTCTTCAGCTGTTATGTGTTTATATGTTTCTGTTTCTTTTGCCCTTTGGTTATTGTGTATCTGATATGTTGAGTTTTATTGTACGGCACTTTGGTCAGCCTTGATGTTGTTTTTAGTGCTTTATAAATTAATAAATAAATAAAATCTCCTATAAGCTACCCTGTTAATGGAATATTCTTAATATTCTGCCTTATTTCTGGTATAACAACATAATAATCTTGGGTTGTTAGATAGACAGATACAGCAAACAGAAGCAGGAAATGTTAGAGAGATGAACTTGTTTTCCTCTTAATGGAAAGACGTGGAAGCATATTGTTTTCTGACTGCAAGTCATAGCATTTGTGATAACTTTAAGAAACTTAAAGAAATGTAACTAACATACGAGGGACATTCAAAAAGTTTCCACACTTTTATATTTTTGTTGGAAACGGTGAAGGCAGGAGGAGTAGTAACTGGGCATTAAAAAGATGGTACGACTCTGGGAAAATTGCATCGCAAAGGAAGGTGACTATGTAGAAAAGTGATGTAATTTGTTTTTGAAATTCTTAATAAATAGAGTTAAAAAGTGCAGAAACTTTTTGAACGCCCCCCTGTACATAACCCTTAAACTGAAGTAAAAAGCTAGAAAATTTTCTTTTTTGTATGTATTATCAACCTTTTAAAATCTGTGAAGTGTTTTCCCTATGAAGTTCACTACAACTTTTAAAGCAAAGTCACTTGAATTATGGAGTTTTTATAATCGCTTCATACTTAATGCTTGAACCTTTCAAATAGCTGTACTTGAAACTATTATAGAACCCCTCAACAAAGCAGCTACACTTCTGTGTTTACTTGTAAATATTATAATACATTTTTTTTGTATTTGGATGAATCCAAACATGCTCAGATTAATGCTAGCATAATACCAAGAAAACGTCTGTTGGTCTAGGAAATATGAATGACAGAGTAATATGGCTTATTGGTATGGATGATAAAGACTGATTTTACATGAATGTTTGTAACACCAGTGAAATTCTCCTCAGTTATTAATTTTCTAAACTACATTTTAGCTTGCTTTCAGAGTGAATCCACTGAACTCTGGTGGAGGCCCTGCAGCAAGCAGGAGTTTCTTTTAAGTGCACACGTTTCAAGGCCCCATGGCCTTTACTTGCAACTGATTTGATGACCACAATTAAAATGATGTCCTCACTTTATCTAGAAGCCAAGACTTGCTTGATGTCGCTATTGCCATTTCTGTAGCCATGCTCTTAATCTGAAGGACTGTGTTAAGGTTTCTTTTCCCCTTTCCTTTCAGAGGGATATCTTGCATGACCTTGCCATGTTCTCAGTTATGTGTACCACGGTAATTTAGACAGTCTAATGCTATTCAAATTAAGTATACCTGTTCTTCCTTAGCTTTAGGTGGTATAGCTGGTATTAAAGATATTATGGGAATGGTTTAGAGATGGACCTTTGCCTCTTTCATGGAGAAAGCATTTACCTTTTATGCTTATTTGCCTGGTGACCTTCAGCATGAGAGTTCAGCCCGCTGCCCAGCCTGTGACACTGCAACAGCTCCTACTGAAAAGCAGAGCCAACTCTCATCCTCAGTAATGGGTCTGTCTGCTTCTCTAAATGACTAATTCATTGGAGAGAAGTGCATTCATGAGGAATGGCAAAGTGGCATATTAAGTAATAATGTATATCTTTACATGTACATGTGTGTTCTATAATTTGGCGAAAGGCAACTCACCATTTCTCATGTCTCTCAAACACACTTTCCTTTCTGATGAGTGGGGAGCAGCCAGAAATGGAGAGCATTTAATTGCAGAGTGACTCATGTCTAATAATATGGGCACATTTTAAGACACCTGTGAATTAACTTAACATTATAATACGTCTGACAAACAGGAGGAGACCATTCAGTCCATCAAGCTTGTTTTACTGATGAATACTTAAGTGCTGATATCATACTCAGATACTTTTTGGAAGCCGTCGAGGTTTCTGCTTCAAATCCATAACTTGGTATTTTTGTTTCTTATTCTTTTGATTCTTTGTGTAAATTTAGATGGCTTAGTCTTAATGCAACACAGTTGTGTGCTTAAATATGACATTCATATGTTTAAATTAATTTCTCTGCATTATTATTTGTGCTGCTGTTAACTTCTGTTGTTATTTTTGTGATATCATTATGTTGCCATTTTGCGTGGTGCTTTCTCATGGATGCCACTGTTTTGATTATTGATGGCCTTCATGCAATGACAGTTGTTGCTGGTCATGTGGAGTGACAGTGATAGTGCACGTGACTTCATCATGGTGCTGCTCTAAATGAAAAGGTCTCCACACCTTAGATAAGCACAAAGGAGCAAGGGAATGGCCTTGTGATAGACTAGAACGCTTGTAAAAAATATCATCTTTAGAGCTTAGTTTGGTTTCCACTTTGTTCTGAATTCAGATTTTCAATTCTGGTTTACATCTTGGTTTTGGTTATTGGTTTCTCTTGAATTCTGTGTTTCTAGCTCTCTTTTGATCACCCTTCTAGAATATCCTTTACATCTGTTGCCATTTCATTATTACATAAATCATTATCAAGGTTGTTTGGACACGTCTCAGTCTTGAACAATCTTATCTACTGCTCAAGCACATTTATATCTGACCATTTGAGTTATCATTATAATCTTAAGAGACTTAAAAAGCAAATTTCTCATTAAAGAGTCTACTTTAACTATAACTTGCATACCTATTTTATTTAAATGTTTTTATGTATTTTATGTGTTTTTATTTAAGGGGGGCTGGAGCCTGTCCCAGCTAGCACAGGGTGCAATGCAGGATCAAACCCTGGACAGGGCACCAGTCCATCGCAGGACAAACAAATGCACACATCTCAACCACACACTGGTGCCAGTTTAGAGTCGCCAATCAAACTATCCTGCATGACATTGGTCTGTAGGTGAAAACCGGAGCACCCAGAGGAAACCTACCCAGACGCAGTTAGGACATGCAGAATCCCTCCTGCGAGGTAGCAGCGCTACCACTGTTGTCACCATGCTGTCCATTATTTACACTTTTTCTTTAAACTCTTGTAAAGCACTTTGATCTTCATGACTTATATGAAAACATTCTATAGAAATACATTTTATTGTTGTTTGTTGTTGTCAAGACTAAAGAGCTTTAATTCCCCTAGCCTGTCACAGCAGGGCATGTCTTCTAGACCCAGAATGCACTTAGGTGCTTTCCTCTGTGCAGCCCAAAGGGCTGCCATGTCTTTCTTGCAGCCTGGTGACCAGAATATGATCTTTTCAGTGCCTTATACAGTCTGAGCATAACACATTTTATTTCATACAAGTCTGTTTTTCACCAGCAGTGGGATTGGAGGCATCAGTGTTCCTTTCTATAATATTTGCTGTATGAGTAATATTTACTTTATTGAACTAGGGGGAGAGTGTTTAGTCATTCATACATTTTCCAGACCTGCCTATTCCTATGCAGAGTTTTTGGGGCAGGATCCAATTCCAGAAGCTAATGTCAGACATTGTAACTGTCCAATGTGTGCTACACTCAGGCATACACCCTGGCCAATTTAATGCCTCTGGTACATTTGAGGAAAAGTAGCATACCTGGAGAAAACCCATTGGGCTATAAGGAGAATGTGGAGACCCTAAACAAGTCAAGTCAAGTGGCTTTATTGTCATACTATCAATACACTGAATTGTTTAGCATACCGTTTTTCTTGTTCTTCACAGTTTTCACTTCTATGTGGGGTCAATTTACTTGATCGACATTCTCCAAACAGGTCAGTCCTGCACCTCCTTGCCAATCAAACCCCCTTTATTCAGATCTTTTTACTTTATCCATCCACCTCTGCTTTGGCCTCCCTTGCTTTCTCCTTCTCTGTACTTCCATTCCTATCCCTTTTTTGCCAATATATGCACTGTGTCTCTTCATCACATGTCCAGACCACCAACCTACTTCCCTATATTTTCTTAGATATCTCTGCCACTTTTGGTGGACCTCTGATGGTCTCATTTCTTATTCTTTTATGTACCTCCATATATCCAACTTAACATTCTCATTTCTGCCACATTTAATTCTCCTGCGCTCCATTTTCTGTCCATGTCCCAGCTCCATATGTCATTGCTGGTCTTACCACTGTCTTAAAAACCTTACCTTTAACCTTCGCCTTAATTCCCCAATCACACAATACTCCTGATACCTTCTTCCAATTGTTTCATCCACACTGCACTCTCTGGGTTTTCTCCGCCTCTAGCTTTTCATCTTTTGCTACCACTGATTCTAGATATTTCATTTTATCAACTGTTTTCAATAGCTCTCCCTGCAGGCTAACTTCTGAATCCTGATCATCATTAAGCTTCAGTTATTCTGTCTTCTTCCTATTTATCTTCAAACCTCTGTCTTCCAAAGTGCTTCTCCACATCCTTCTTTCTGTGCTACACAGCACAATGTCATCAGCTACAGACCTCCTCTAACTGGGATCTTGTCTGTTACCCCAACAGTGCCATTAACCCGAGTCCTCACTCCCTCATACATATCCTGGACAATATTCACATACTTCTCGGGTATGGCACGAAATAACATTCTGCAGGACTGCAGTACAAAATATAAAATAACACAGAACATGTGCAAGACAGGCAAAGAACTATCATATATACAGTATAAACGTCTACGCGTGGAAGTGTGTGTGTCTGTCTGGCCCAGAAGTGAGAGGTGGAGTTGGGGTAAGGTAAGGTAACCAGAATTTTTTGGGCCAATCTGGGGACATGGGGGGGAGGGGGGGGCTAGACTCTACAGATCACGAGTAGGGACTCTAAACACTACAGAGTACAAAGCGGAAGCTTATCACGTGATTTCTCGCCAAAATTGCAGGATGTGGTAAAGCATAACCTCCGTCAAAACACCGCGCACGCACGCCGAGTTCCAATTATCGGGGTAATGAGATACATTCAAAAAAGTGAACCAGCTGAAACGGGGGACAAAATCTTAAAATGGGGACATGTTTCTGAGTGGGGACAGTTGTCCGAAAAAGGGGACTGTCCCCGGAAAACGGGGACGGATGGACACCTTAGGTAAGTGCTCCACCTCCGAGGAAACAGAAAGCTCGCTTAGTGGCTAATAACACAAGTGAGGTCAGCATGTCAGCAAAACGAAACCTCAGAAGAAAGAAAAAGCTGCTTACCCACTAACATCAGCAAAACGGTATCCCTTTTACTTTTCTTCCCACTGCTAATGCACAAACAATGCAAGCACATTGGCAAAACGAAACCTCCTAGGAGAGAGATGCTCAGAGTAGTTCCTTTCAATTACCTGACATCTCTACATTTCAATTTCTTTTCTGATGATTTCAATAATTTCTAGGACCCCGGGCTTTTTACAGCACGGACTTAAACAGCTAGTACTAAACTATATTAGATAAACAAATAATTAAAACTAAATATCATAGTAAATAAACAGAGGCCAAGCTGGGACATCAGTCTAGCAGTTTAGTGCTTTAAGACAGCAGCATTCACAACTGTTGTTCTGCCATGAGAGTGGGGTGGTGGGTGAGAATGTGGCATGTCCTTTCTTAAAGCTGAAAAATATCCAAAAAAAAAAATCCCAAACAATTTTTTTCTTGTAAGAAACACCATTTAACATATGCCATTCCAAGCACCATCTTTTATAAATGTTACATTGAATCATATTCATCAAATCAAAGTGCGCCTAACTTGGTTTATTTGCTGAGAGTTGCTCAATGAGGTAGCAGCTGTAGTAGTGAATGTGAAATTTTCTAATTGTGTATTTCAGTCAAAATTGTTCACCCAATGAATTTAGACTTAGCTGAGTTGTGAATTTTAAATCCCCATAGGAGCCGCAAGCTGCTTTTTCCATTCTACTGTACTTTAAATGATTAAGTAATGTCTTCTGATACTATTCAAGGTAAAATGTATAGAGCTATATAAAAACAATTATGCTTCTTTTCCACTAACAGCAGGAACCAAGAGTGAAGTTAACAGTAGTTTTTCCCATTGCAAGCACTCTAAAGCGGTTTTAGTTATGCATGGAGCACATCAAACATGAGTGACAAACAGTGCTGACTTTCATACTTGTTGAGGCCTGCAGCTAAATAAAGCTTGGAGGCCCCTTGATAAATGGTGGGGGGGTCCCTTTGGAGTAATCAGCGCAATCAGAGATTGGAGTGTTGAACAGTCGTGGGTGGGGGTGGATGCACACTCGCCAACTCCAGAGGCTACTCCTCATTTATAATCCTCCCCATCTTTCTCATTTTCCATGACAGGCTGAACAGATGGGGGCCTCCTGGTGACCATGGGCCCTATTCAGCTGCTTAGTTCGCTTTTGCTTTGGGTGAGACCTGGTGACAGATATTTGCTTCCTTACTCGCAAAGTAGAGGGAGAGAAAAATTTTGCGGTGCTAATTGTTCTTCTTGTTGCTTTAATAAGCTCTCCTTGAATTTTTGATTTTGCTACACTTTTTAAGTGATCAGAATAAGAATTTACCTTATTGACCTAATACACTGAACACGTTCTAGGAATTTACCTTGGTACCATTGATGCAACATACAAAGACAGCACAGAATACCAAATAAATACATATAAAAAGATAAAATATCATGAAGCATACAAGAACAATACAAAATATAAATAGGTAAAATAGAGAAGAGAAAAAATGAAGTCCAAGTAGTCCAGTGTGCAGGTATACATACAGAAGGTAGTCAGTAGAAACTCAGATCTGGTTAGTCAGAATAACTACACATGGATAAAAACTATTTAGGTGACATGCTGTTTTAGCTTTCCCTACACAAAGGTATTTTCTGGAAGGAAGACTTTGGCAACAGGTGGTGTCCTGGGTGAGTCAGATCAGCAGTGGTCTTTGCAGCACACTTCCTTACCCTGGGCTCATACACGACTTGAATGTGTGGTAAGTTACAGCCTTTAATCCTTTCTCAGGTTCTGATAATGTGCTGCAGACATATCTTAACCTGATCAGAGACAGCAACAAACCAGACATTTACAGATGACATCAGAATGGGCTTAATGATGACTTTGTACAACTAGACCAATATTGCTTGAGAGAGATTGAATTACTTCAGTTGGCACAAAGAGAACATTCTCCGATTGGCTATCTTGATAACACATGTGATGTTTCCTTCCCAGTTAATGCTTTGTGACAGCACAGTGGCCAGAAACGTACATGACTGTGAAGTCCCAATGTTTGCGCCATTTAGAGCAAGTGTTAGGTGAGTAGGTGGCTGTTTCCTGAAATCTATGATCATCTCCTAAACTTTTTTAATGTTGAGATCCAAAATATTATGGCTGCACTTCCCTGTCAGAAGTTCTACCTCTTGCATGTATATGGACTCATCATTGTTTGAAATGAGACCTACTGTATTAGTGTGATGTCATCTGCAAATTTAAGAGCATGGACAGTAAAATCAACAGAGACACAGGCATTTGTACAAAGTGAGAAGAGTAGTGGGTAAAGGACACATCCCTGCGGTGCAACAGTGCTAAGGATTAAAGGGTCACACATGTGTTTGTCCAACCAAATGTACTGTTGCACATCTGTAAGAAAGTCTCCCATATAATGGAAGACTGAATTGATGCAGATTGAACGGGCTGAGCTTCTTATCCAGGAGCTGTGGGATCATGGTACTAAAAGTAAAGCTAAAGTCCCCAAACAAGATTCTCACATGTGCCCCTGATGTGTTGGTAAATAAAGCTTAGACCCAAACTGACTACACCATCAACACACCGGTTGGCTCTACATGCAAACTGAAATGATACATGGAATGCTGCCTGCTTTGACCTTTGCTAATTTACTGCACATTGTTACAGATCCTAATTTCCATGTCTTTTTGTACATAATAAGTAAATGCTGTTCATATGCGGTCCATTAGTTCCTTTTTGCATTTGAAGATTGTATTGCCAAAGTAAACAAATAACACAATTGTTTAAAAATGGTCCTAAGGAAACTAAAGCTTTGGGTGCAAACTTGCCATATTCCTTGCAACATAGATAGATAGATAGATAGATAGATAGATAGATAGATAGATAGATAGATAGATAGATAGATAGATAGATAGATAGATAGATAGATAGATAGATAGATAGATAGATAGATAGATAGATAGATACTCTTGTTTAAGTTCTCCTGCAGATAAGTCGGGGCTAGATTTTACTGTCACATAAGTCGAATGTGGAAAACTCAGGCTATTGGTCCAAGAGAACGCACACCTGAGAGAGTAACCACGGAGCACACTGCCTTTTTTTCTGTGTATTGTGCCTACGTGACCACATGGTAATACCCAAACTATTCTGGAGCAACGTTTGAACTGTTTTGTGTTTTTTGTATCTCACACCCTCATACACCTTAATCGTAAGAGCATCCCTTATCTATGATTGAGCGTTTGATCAGAAGAAAATATGAAGCTTGTTTTAAATTAAAAGTCATTAAATGACGAAAAAAATTGGTAAATGCTCTGCTGCAACAAAATTTCGATGTGTCTGAGAAACTGGTGTGAGATTGGAGGAAGCAAGAAGATGTAAAAAAAAACATAATTATATTTTTGAATGGCCGTATACAGTCAGGGTCTGATTTTATAATCGATTATATGCGAGTATTTACGGTAGATAGATAGATAGATAGATAGATAGATAGATAGATAGATAGATAGATAGATAGATAGATAGATAGATAGATAGATAGATAGATAGATAGATAGATAGATAGATAGATAGATAGATAGATAGATCATACATCATTTGTCCCCAATTGGAAATGAAGACTTTACAGAAGGTTAAGAAAAATATAAATAAACCAGTCAGTGTCCTCAACCTCAGATAGGCCTTATTGAGGGCCTTTAAAACCAGCACAGGTTCCACACATGGAGCTTCAGCTGTTACCCTCTAATTCAGGCCTATAAAATTCAAAATGTCCTGAATACTTCAAAAAAGATCTGAGGGTCTGAAGATTTTGTGTCTTTTTCATTTATTTTGAATCTTTTAATAATTATTATTTATGTTAATATTGTTATTTATATTATTCTTTACCTAATTTCTAGCTGTGTTAGTTGACTTTGCCCAAAAATGTTTGTAAGATAATGGGCCTCTATAGTGCTGTTAATCTGATGTATCAGAAGTAGTATATAACTAACTGAGTACTTTTCTGTATATGATATCCGTTTCTTTTTTTTACCAGGAGCTAATATTATTACTTCACTGGAGCTCCTTACTGTTGAATATCATACATACAATTTGCCAGAAGTAAAACATTCATGCCATAGAACAATTTCTACTGACTGACTTTGGCTTTTGTTGATGGGTATTGGAAAACAAAATTTTAGAGGAAACTGTATTCTTTTGAATTCAAACAGGTAATTAGTAGAAATAATGGAAATATGGGGTATAAATGTAATTTTACCTTGTAACAGATTCTGTAAAAAATATAGCTCCAGTCATTTTTGAATGTATCTCTTTGATCTGTTATTTTGTACCTTTGCAAAGTTTTGGAGGAATTAGATCAAAAGCAATATACACTGAATTATAGTTTACGGTAAGTTAAGTTATTATTACATACAGCATTGATGTTTGCAGGCTACACATTTACGTGGTTCATGCAATGAATGGAACTTTTGCATTCATAATAGAACGGATGTAAAGAAATAGGACTGTGAACTGCTTGAAGTGGAACCAGATTATTGGCAGTACTCTGTTTAGTTAGTGTCTTGCACCTCCTCACCTTTTGCATGAAATATTAGATAAGCAGGTTGGGGAACTGTGGCAGAGGGAGGTCAGAGCACTGCAGTACATGCAGGGGCATTCACTGGTATGCTAAGAAACGTTGCTGGTACTCTAAGTAGAAACTTAAAGCAATGTCAGTAGTGGTCCACTAAAAAGCACTGCAATGTTGACAAATAATTATACTCAACAATCTAATCTGGCGAAAATTTGTATGAATTTTATACCGCATTGTGAGAAGTAGGAAGGACGGAATAGGGCATACTGCGAGTGGCAAGGATTCAAATTTGCTAATCACATCGTCTTTAAGCTTCACAGAGCGTTTTGCAGGATGGTGCTTCCCCTTTGATTTTGGCAGAGCCCTTCATTTTCATACAGAGGCAGAGAAGTGGGGCGGTGGCGGTGTCATCCAAAAAAATTGATATATCAAAATGTAATTGCTTAGTGGAAACCTAGTCCTTTAGCTGTACCATGCTGCAACAAAGCAGGAAATGGTGTTTTTTGTTGATGAGTGTGTGAGAGAGTCAGTCAGTCAGCTTTGCATTCTATACTGTATAAATTTTGTCAGCTTTGTTTATTACTTAGTTTCTATGTGAGATTTAGTTTTACCACATTCCTTGTTGTTTTGGGTGGTTAACCAAGAAGTGGGGTCACCTCTCCAGCTCCCTCTTGGGACCACCCCATTCCTATAAAGACTAAGGAGAGAGGCAGTTAAATGCGGTACATTGTATGCGCTTGGTGCTAGTGAGTTTCTTTGTTTGGTTTTTACCAAATGACTGGATTTATTACCTTCTTTGTTTTTTGACCACTCTATTTGAAAATTTGAGGTCTGGGACCCTGTTTGTTACTGGATTGTCTTTTGTTGGCAACTCCTTTTGTGCCTTTCTGTGAGACCTGTTCTTCAAAAAATAAAATTTTTTGAAATATGTATTTATAAAGATTCATTTGTCTGATTTGTGTTCTAACCGAGAGGTACACTCATCCCTTTTGTATTTGGCCATTTTTGATATAAGTGGGACATTTTCAGAATATATTTTTGACGTTTGATCTGGAAGCATTTTTTGACCCCAACGTACACTGAAGCCAGCCAATCTTGGTGGATTTGGGGCTGCTCTTGTGTAAACCCGGCAGACCTTTTCATGGCTAAATTGGAGCCTTTACACCACTTTCGAGCAAGTGGATCACTACACAAACTGTTTAATTCCTTGTTTTATTAATTTAATACAGAGAGAGTCCCAAAGCAAATAAATAATCAAAAATTTCAAACTTTTTATAAAATTCCAAAACTCAAATCTATAAAATAGATATCAAAATCTTATAATCTTTCCCTTAATATTGATGGCACATCAGTCTATCCCTCCCCTTAGGTTAAGAGTTTGGAGGTTATCTTTGATAGTACTCTGTCTTTTGAATTCCATATCGATAATGTTACACGGTCATCTTTTTTCATCTCCATAGCATTGCACGCCTGCGACCCTCCCTCACACTAAATAGCACCACCATCCTTACTTATGCATTGGTCACATTGATTATTGTAATTCTGTTCTCTTTGGTTTCCCACATAAGCTTCTCCATAAACTCCAGCTTGTTCAGAATTCAGCTGTCCGTATTATAACTCAGATGTCTTCCATGCAATACATTAACCCATCTCTTAAACTGCTTCATTGGCTTCCTGTAAAATTTCTCATTGATTTTAAAATTCTTCTACTTACCTTCAAAGCACTTCATAACCTTGCTCCATTATACCTCTCTGACCTCATACATGTTTATACACCTAACCGCACTCTCAGGTCCTCTACATCTGGTCTTCACATCACCCGTCCTGCATGCCTGATCACCGTGGGTTACAGGGCATTTAGTCGTAGTGCTCCTCATCTCTGGAACTCTCTACCACAAAATATTGAAGATGCAGATTCCCTACCTATTTTCAAATCTCGTTTTAAGACTTATCTATTTAGATTAGCTTACACCACATGACTTAGGCTGGATTCTTACTGCTGTATTTTCAGTTCCATAGATATACTGTAGATATATGTATATGTGTATGTGTACATGCATATTTTTTTTGGTTTTATGATTTTTATTATCTGTACGGTGTCCTTGGGTGTTTAGAAACGTGCCTTGAAATAAAATGTATTATTATTATTATTATTATTATTATTATTATTATTATTATTATTAAAAGTAAGGGTGCATTGCACGATAATGTGCAGTGAATACACTTGACTTGAGCATTCCTAGTTTTCCTTCTCTTTCTCTGTATGTTTAGCATTCATTTACTCAGAGTTTGATGCGCTTGCTGATTCCTGAGTAGCTCTTCTTTTCTCCACCCTAGTGGCCCACTTCTCTCTTCTTCCGTCAGCATCTTTTCACATTAAAACCGATTAAGTCAGTGTTTGTGTTGCAGGACCAGAATTGGGGACCCCTGGTCTATGCTAAGTTTCATCGACTAAGAATCACTCAGAGCTAACGCTCCCAGTCTGTTTCACTTGAACTCTCCACCCTGTGACAGTAGAGGTGTGATGCAAACTCACAACTTTGGGGTAAAAAGCCAACAGTTCTACCTCTGCACTAAAGAGAAATCTCCCAACTCAGGCTGACCTTTCACTGAAGTCCATCAAGTCAAAATGATTTTTTACGTTGGCAAGGATGTAATGTTCTCTAATCCTATGGTTGAACTTAACTGTTCTCTTTGAACGCTGAACCCAGGGAGGTATTTTATGATTCTTTGAACATCTATACTTTCCCATAATTCTCTCACAGACTTGAACAGACTGCTTCTTGATTATCATACTAGGGTTTCTGCTCTAATGATTTGTCAACTATCAGACGTTAAATAAAGCATAAATACATAGTAAATGTGAGAAACGAGAAGACACCATTCTGTCCATCAAGCTAGTTTGTTTAGTGAATAGCTGAGCTGTCCCAGTATCTCACCTAGAAGTATCTTAAAGGTTGTCAAGGTTCTGCTCCAGCTCCATATATTGGTAGTTTGTTGCAGATTCTCACAACTCATTGTGTAAGTAAGTGATTCCTGGCTGCAGTCCTAAATACATTCCCCCTTAATTTCCATTGGTGTCCTTGAGTATGTGATTCACCATTCAGTTGAAATTCTTCTGAATACATTTCATCCTGTTATAGAGGAAACATACTCAGTCTGAGTTTTAATGTGAGTTCACATGAGCTCAGTTTGAAATGTCATAGCAAATTGGGAAATGTTCTCAAACTTTGATATTTTGGTTTAATCTGTAATGGCATACATACTGTATGGCATCCAGAATTGTAAACTGGTTTTATTATTCCATGTAACAATGTGATGCAAAAAGCATTAAATGCATTTTAATTTAAATTATATCATAAGATAGTAAACATCCAAATTGGATACTGTCGGTAAGTCCTGTTGACTTGAATTAGACTACAGAAGGTTTATGTGTGCTAAATCCCACCAGAGCTTTGAGTGATTTGAGAGCCCAGGTTTCCTTGGTGGGTAAGGGGTTGTGTTTGCTGCTCTTTATTTTTCTCAGACATAGGTCAGTTAAAAAACAGACCTGTTCCCAAGTGCAGTGAGATTTTTATGACAATGTAATTGATTTCTATTACACAAGACTGTGAGCGTGAGAGATTGATAGATTTCTGGCTTATTTATTACTCCTCACATTTCACAATGTCAGTCTGAGCAGGCAGGATAACCAATAAGAGCAGCACAGCTAGATGGTCATGCAGAGCCACCTGCTAAAAAACACAAGCAGAAGAGAAAAGAACAGGTGGAAATACAAGAGCAGTTGGGGGAAAACATTTGGGGAAATTTGGAGGGAAGCTGGCCAGAAACACATCCTTCGGCACTTTTCCAAGATGTTCGTCTTAAATAAATTAACTGTTTTTTTCAATAAGCATTCAGTCAGAGATGTTTGCGTGCATTTCAAATCACACTTGGGCATTGTAAAAAGGCATACTGGAGTCGAGTTAATCAATTTGTGCTGGAAAGTTTCCCAAATAGAAATCATTCATAGCCATGCATCTCAACTTAGGCTCAATCAAGTGGCAAATAAAAATAAAAAATGAGAAACATCTTGCCAAAGCTACTGGATTTAAAGCTTTAAAACAAGACAGATAATACTGCTTCTGATCGTCAGTGAGTCTTCCAGCATGTAAGGGGAGCACAACATGGACTACAATCTTTACCTTCACAAGGATGCTTCTTCTCGCAGTACTAGAATGTAATTGGAGTTTTGGAATAATTGCTATTTTCACACTTTAATATGATGAGGGGCAATCCCATATGACTAATACACTCATACTAATACATACACAAGAACTATGAATAAAAAGCTCTGGGAGTTTCACAGGCACACAGCAGAAAGCAGAATGTGACTGGAATGCTTTTATTTATTATCCGAGTGGCTGAACCAGTCCAGGGTCGCTGGGAGTCGATGCCCATCCCAGTAGTACTGAGCACAAGTTGTTAACTCCTTGTGCACCGTCATGGCTTCTGTTGAATGAGAAGGAAGATGTGCAGTTAGTTGTTGATAGCTTGAACCAAGTAAGCTGGACTCATGGATGTTGCCTTAGAGGTTTACATATAAAGGGTGTAGCAATGCTTGAATCTACATGTGTCATATCTCACAAAAGATAAAAGAAGATTCAGGAGTCTGGAGGCAGCAGGAGCCTTAAATACAGCAAAGGCCTTAGACCAATATGTGTGAAAATGAAACAAACACTTGATTGCTCACAAAGGAAAAAGTCAGAATTTTCTAAACAACATGCAAATAAAATAAGAAAATGAAAACAAATAGAGATCCAGAAACCAGGAAACTGAAATAAGTCAAGGTAAAATACACAATGCATGATGCTATTCACACATGATGCTATTATCTTTATGTAAATATTGTGCATAACAAACTTATTAATCCGATTCAAGGTCCCAGTTCATCAAAAGACCTGGACTGAGTGTTCTATCTTAGAGCGCACTGATGCACACACCCACACACAGCCATTGCCCATAAACCTAACATACACATCAATAGGATGTGGGAGAAAAACCCATTGCGACATGGGGTGCTTTTGAAAACGTCACAATGATAAAAACCGTGTGCAGTACTCAAGCACAGAATCAATCAGGCATCGTGACTAACCAAAGTGCCTCAGTGCCATTGTGATGTAGAGTGTCCACGGCTTAGCACTTTGTGGTCAGTTTTTAAATAAAGAAATAATGACATAAGTAGCCGGCTCAATCTCTGTGGGTGTGCATGCTTGCGTGGCTGCAGGAGGTTGGTGGAGTGATCGAGACGGGGCACACCTGCACATGAGGTTGTGATCTGTTTTGAATGCTTCATTAGCTTCCTGTGGTTCGTAATTGTGGCACTGCACCAACAGAGGCATACAAGGGGGAGTCAGGCAAGAGAGGAGGAGAAAAAGGGGAAAAGCTGGAACAAAGAAAGAAGCCAAAAATGAAAGATGGTGAAGGCAGTTTGATCAGCCAGTAGGCTGGAGTGGAGGCAAGTGGTAAGAGCCCTGTGGAGGAACATGCGATTGACATTTGAGTGGTGGATCAGTTCCATGCTGACTAGCTGAGAGGTCTCCCTACAGATACTGAAGGTGCCAGTGTTTGGGCATGAGAAAGAGGTAAGAAGGTGGCTTGGGGAGTCACAGCAGATGCGCCAATGGAGGTAGTCATGGCTAAATCCATAGGCAGTAGGAACCATATTTGCTGACATTTCCGTTGACTGTGAGGCCTAAAATGGGGTTAGTCAGGGAGACAATTGAAGGAAGAGGTGCTGGGCTGAAGAAGAGAGGGAGATAGATGACGGAGGTAAAATGGGTGAGAGGCAGGACTGTGACTGGCAGGAAGGTGGACGCTGTGGCTGAAGGAAAGGAAGAGTGAGGTGCAGCACAGATGTCTCACGTCAAGGATTTTAGAAAAGAATCTTGACTTTGTTTTTAAACTACTTATTGTATTGTTTTTATCCTTCACCTTGGACACCATGATGATATTAATTCGATTATTTATTTATATATTTTTTTATTAATCAAGGATTGCACTGCACTGTTTATTTGGACACTGTTTCTTTTGAATTTGTTTTAATAAAAGCACTTGTACACCTATCCATTGCTGACTGTGTGTGTCCTCACTTTGCCGAGGCCCATCCTTGGTTACGTTATCGACAGTGCGGGTTTTAGAGGTTCCCAATATGGTTTCAGGAGAGTGGAGCCAACTCGCTACATCACAGCCATTCTCTTCAACATGTAGCAATGTAAATGTGATAACTGAAACACAGTATTTACAATTTGAAGTAACTGTTAGCCACAAGTTGTCTGCCTTTTCATTCATTTTGGCAAAGTGGTCTTAATACTTAGAGAATGGCTGGTTTTGAATATGGACAAAAGTTACCACCCTTGTGTTTCAGAATGCTGGACTTCAGCAAGTGTTCCATAATAACCTCTCAGCCTTGAAGACAGTGCAATGGCAGGCAGACTGACAGCACTGTTGTAGCAGATGCAACTTGTGTCATTGGCTCTATGCAAGTAAAGGATTACCTTTGTCAGGCTGATATTGAGGTCGATTTAATAGAGAGTGCCACTTGGTGAGGCTGTATAAATGTGGATTACGGATATAATTGACACCACTGCATTAACTGTTAATGTGCCCAAGCTAAAGCAGATTAATGCAAAATTTAAAGATAAAAAATGGCAGCTGGATGACTGATAACATTTAAACTGGGATGGACTGTGTTCCTGCACTGACAGTGATTTTCTGGTGTCATTATCCCAGAAAGATACTCTAGATCAGGGGAATGCAAAATCGATCCTGGAGGCTTGTAGTAGTGCAAATTTTATTCTAGCCAGTTTCATAATGAGAAATCAATGAATTTATTTACCATATGGAATTTCAATGCAAGGTATTATGTTTACACATACAATAAAATTAGCAAAAAAAGTATACAATGCAGTGTATGAAGTTTAATTTATTATTGCATATCAGTTAATCTGATAAAGTTGCACATCCTGGGTCTCTCAACCATTCAATTAGCTGTGGAGTTGGACTGCAAAAATCACGCTCGTCTCCATGATAAGATCTTACAGGGCATTTGAAGATGGCAGTGTGGTGGATTGCTTGCTGCTGTGCTCCACAGTCACTTTGAGTCGATACCCTGGTACCTCTTTTCTCCCCAGAATCTACACATTGCCCATGGTTTGTTCTAACTTAAATTAGTTGAGGCAGGTCAAAGCTGCATGGATTTGTGCCATTTTATTAAGTGCCATTGTGGAGGGGCTTTTGCTAAGCATTCATCCTTCTACCTTAGATTTAAGATCAAAGATGGTTGCCATCTCTATCAACTTTGTGGATATTGGTGAGTGTCTTGAGAGTAGTCTTAGCTACTGGGAAGGAGTTGGATTTTACCGTGCCAGTGATCTCCTTATTGTTCTATTTAATTAAGCATCAATCTTCTTGACATTTGCGCTGTTAATCCCTGTCAAAGCACAACATTCAGCTATGGAGAATAGCAGGTCTAGGCCTGCTGTGCGTAACACGCTAGAGGAAGCGCTCCCTAACGTAGCTGTTAGCTTCTATACAATGTTAATTTCACTGCTGTTCAGGTGAGGTGCTGTCAGAAGCTTAGAGAACTTTCAAGTATCACCCCCAGATATTTTGGGTACTCATTATGGGGTAGGAACTTGACATGGAAATTTATTGTCAGATTCATATTAGCTGGTTGGTTATTTAGATGGAAGCAACATGCTTTGGTCTTTGTAAGACTTGGCAATGCTCTTCATTTTTTAAAATAATCACTTAAAATTAGAGGTAAATTGGTGATGCTAAATTGGCATAGTGTGTTGTGTGCGTGTGTCTCTGTGTTTGCCATGACATGGACTGGCACCCTATCCAAGTTTAGTTCCTTCTTTGCGCCCTGTGCTAGCTAGGATAAGCTCCAGCATCCTCCATCACCCTGGTCTGTATTAAGCAGGTTAGAAAATGACTGACTTAAAATTAACGTGTCTTCTCCAAAGTATCCTCCAGTGTTAGGTGGCCAGTGTCCAGTCTCCAAATTTCTTGCAGCTGGAGGAGGTAAATCACTTTACATTAGATGTGCTAGTAAGGATCCTTGTGCTAAGCTGTTGTTTATTTTAAGCTGTTTGCTATTGAGACTATTTAATTAAACTGTGAATAATAAATAGCTAAGAAAGGAATTTAATAAATCTATGGCTTTCTTACAAGGAGGGATTTTTAATAACTTGAGAAGTCAATGATTACTGTTGAATCAGTTATTGCTCAAAGCAACATTTCTATGCTTCATTTCAGTGCCTCGCTTGTTAAGATGCCCCATCCTTAATTGCTTATTATATCTTTAACAGCTGCATTCACTGTATTTAATTGCTCCTTATTAGCAATAAGATGTAAATTACAAAGAAATCAGCAGTTCTCCATCCAACTTGTTTCCATTTCCGCCTATATCTATTCACTGTGATCTATCTAGTTCAAGAAAATATATTCAAGGAAACTGAAAAGAAGAAAACACTGAGCATTTCTCATCTGCTTCATCATTTGAATGATATTTTTGTAAAAGAAAAAAAGTTCAATATAATAATAATAATAAAAATCTTTATATATAATACGCTACCATGGCTGTTCATTTGTCTGTCCAGGATTTTATATCACCTGTAGCTCACAAACCGTTTGACCTATTGACCTGAAATGTGGTACACATATACTATGTGATGTCTACTATCCGCTTTCAGGGTGATGGTTGACCTCCAAGGTTATTCCTCTTTTTATTTTTATTTTTTTTTATTGTAGAATCAACTTTTGGCTGCGGCGCATGCGTACGGGTGCCGTTCTCATCCCTACCACCTTTGCCGTCACTTCCCCTACCTCTTCATATCTTAAATCATTTTTGAGGCAGATTGAAGACTTAAGTGCCAGCTTAAGTGAAAAATTAAGGAAAACATACTAAGCAATTGCAACACAAACACTGACTTAATCAGTTTTAACGCAAAAAGATGCAGACAAAAGAAGAGAAGAAGCGGGCCGCTAGGGTGAAGAAAAGAAGAGCTACTCAGGAATCAGCAAGCGCATCAACCTCTGAGTAAATGAATGTTAAACGTACAGAGAAAGAGGAGGAATACTAGGAATGCTCAAGTCAAGTGTATTCACTGCATGTTATCATGCAGTGCACCCTTACTTTTAATAATAATAATAATAATAATAATACATTTTATTTCAAGGCACCTTTCTAAACACCCAAGGACACCGTACAGATAATAAAAATCATAAAACCAAAAAAAACATGCATGTACACATACACATACACATATACATATATCTGTATTTATGGAACTGAAAATACAGCAGTAAGAATCCAGCCTAAGGTCATGTAGTGTAAGCTAATCTAAATAGATAAGTCTTAAAACGAGATTTGAAAATAGGTAGGGAATCTGCGTCTTCAATGTTTTGTGGTAGAGAGTTCCAGAGATGAGGAGCACTACGACTAAATGCCCTGGAACCCACGGTGATCAGGCATGCAGGAGGGGTGATGTGAAGACCAGATGTAGAGGACCTGAGAGTGCAGTTAGGTGTATAAACATGTATGAGGTCAGAGAGGTATAATGGAGCAAGGTTATGAAGTGCTTTGAAGGTAAATAGAAGAATTTTAAAATCAATGAGAAATTTTACAGGAAGCCAATGAAGCAGTTTAAGAGATGGGTTAATGTGTTGCATGGAAGACTCAGACGGGCAGCTGAGTTCTGAACAAGCTGGAGTTTATGGAGAAGCTTATGTGGGAAACCAAAGAGAACAGAATTACAATAATCAATGTGACCAATGCATGAGTAAGGATGGTGGTGCTATTTAGTGTGAGGGAGGGTCACAGGTGTGCAATGCTATGGAGATGAAAAATGATGACCGTGTAACATTATCGATATGGGATTCAAAAGACAGAGTACTATCAAATATAACCTCCAAACTTTTAACCCGAGGGGAGGGATAGACTGATGTGCCATCAATATTAAGCGAAAGATTATTAGATTTTGATAAAGCAGACCTGGAGCCAATGAGGAGAACCTCTGTCTTATGGCTACTGAGTTGGAGGAAATTAAAAGAAAACCAAGATTTTACCTCAAATAGACAGTCATTGAGGCAGGAAGGAGGAAGGACAGAGTTGGACTTTGTAGATATATAGAGCTGAGTATCATCTGCATAGCAATGAAAGTCAATTACAAATTTCTTAAAAATTCCACTAAAGGGAGTAGATATCCATCCATCCATCCATTTTCCAACCCGCTGAATCCGAACACAGGGTCACGGGGGTCTGCTGGAGCCAATCCCAGCCAACACAGGGCACAAGGCAGGGAACCAATCCTGGGCAGGGTGCCAACCCACCGCAGGACACACACAAACACACCCACACACCAAGCACACACTAGGGCCAATTTAGAATCGCCAATCCACCTAACCTGCATGTCTTTGGACTGTGGGAGGAAACCGGAGTGCCCGGAGGAAACCCACGCAGACACGGGGAGAACATGCAAACTCCACGCAGGGAGGACCCGGGAAGCGAACCCAGGTCCCCAGATCTCCCAACTGCGAGGCAGCAGCGCTACCCACTGCGCCACCGTGCCGCCCGGGAGTAGATATATTAAATAGATATATAAGAATAGATTAGCATGGCAGAATGAAACCAAAAACAAGCCATGAAGTTACATAAGATTTATTATTGGCAAGGATTGGTTTCTAATTAAGAAATCGGCCCTCCAGGACTGTCTTTGCAGACCCCTGCTCTTTTTTACTGGAATACTTTATTCCAAGTGTCAGACAAACATGATGATGTTTCACAAAATTTAATAGAGGATGTCACAAGAAAAAGGCCAATGTCGAGCTGAAGAAACCTAGAGATCGACGAGTGGACAAGACACTGGAAGGTAGGGCCTGAGAGAGACAGCAAGTGAGATTGCTGTTGGTGAAGAGGAGCAGAACAGAGTAGGAGAAGAAATATTACCAACTGTTACAATGCCTGTAGCACTCATACTTGTTGTTTTTGATGTATTCCTGTGGCTGCAGCAGTTGGGAAGTTCACACTGGAGTTTGGAGACTAGCGCACAGCCTGTTTTTAATAAAACAATAAGTATGCTAGAATTCAGAAAGGGGGTAACGTGTCAGTGCTGTGTGCTGTCCCATGTTCTCCATCTTACTGCTCGTTACAGTAATTTGTGATGGTATAATCAGAGTACAGCACAAATACCATAGATAAGTAAAAAGACACTGCAGTGTCCTTGAAACTCTGGAGCTGGACTGCTAAAATCATCCTTGTCTTTCTGTAAAGATCTTATAGAGCATTTGAAGGCTATATGGTGGATGGTTTGCTGCTCTGCTCCATAGTCACATTGAGGCTGGTACCCCATTTCACCTCGGAATCTTCACATTGCCCCTGGTTTGTTCTAGTGTGACTAAAATCACACCAGAGATGTCAAAGCAGGTCAAAGCTGCATGGATTTGTGCCCTGTTTTATTTATTGCCATTGTGGATGGGCTTTTGCTAAAGTAGTTGCCATCTCTATCAACTTTGTGGATATTGGTGGGCGTCTCGAGAGTAGTCTTAGCTGCAGGGTTTTGGAATTTTTAACATGTGTGCAAATTAGTAGAAGTTCATTATCTATTATTTTCTTAAATACTCGTACCAATGTATTTTATTTTCTAAGATGGGGAGGAGTGGTATTTCTCAATGTAGGCAGCTAATGCAGGGAGTTGGATTTTACCGTGCCAGTAATCTCCTCATTGTTCTATTTAATTAAACATCAATCTTCTTGTTAATCCATTCAAAGTGCAATATTCAGCTGCAGAGAATAGCAGGCCTAGGCGTGCTGTGCATAACATGCTAGTGGAAGCTCCCCCTGAGGTAGCTGTAAGTTTCTGTATAATTCTAATTTCACTGCTGTTCTGGTGAGGTGCTTTTGTAAGTTTTGGGGCCTATCAAGTACCACCCCAATGTTCTCCATCTTACGGCTTGCGACAGTATTTTCTGATAGTGTAAGCAGAGTACAACACAAATATCATACATAAGTAAAAAGAAACTGTAGTGTCCTTGAAGTTGTGAATTGAGGATATGACATTCATGCTCTGACTTCGATAAGTAAGCAAGGGCTTCATGTGCATGAACAGCTAGATGTGTTTAAACTCTAAAATCAAATAAAAACAAATTAATTGTCTGGATTATTCAAACATCAGTTTGCTCAAATACATTGACTGTCATCTTCTGGATCATCATGACCCAAATTGATGAACATTTTGAAACTACGCTACACACAAATCCTAGAGTGCACTTAATTTCATTATCAGACTGAATTTGGTCAAAAATGTAAAGAAATGATAAGCTTTACAAAAGGAATTTTCAGTTATTAAAGGACATCGATGGGTGAAAAATAAAAAACTACAGCTTTGGCATTCACAGGAAAACTCACATTCATTTTCTTGTTATCTTGACGTAACATCTTTGGTATGAAGCTGTTATATCTTTTTGAATATTTATATCACATTGGAATAAGTTTATACCAAAAAACGTAGACACAATAAGCAGTGTGAGGATGCAGAGAACTGGCGCAGGTTGCCTTCTATCTGGGAAATCCAGCACTTTCCTATTCCTCAAAGGTGTTTGCTTTGTGTCTTTTCATGTCAATCCTGTGCTTGTAATTCGACTCAGATAGATGAGGACAGGCAGCAAAAGAAGCGAGTTTGACAAAGATTACTATTCACAATCCGCACAGTCATTTTGCTGTTGACTTTGCTTTTTCTATGCATTTGCAATGAGCCTCTTTACTTAGCATGCAGGTCTGGACTTTAGTAGCTTTCAATGTAAGTTTAGCACTGAAGATGCAGCACTGCAGATGACAAACATATAAAAACCTCCTGCTCTCCTAAAAAATAATATATATTTTGACAGTTCACTTCTAAACTGTTTAAGAGTATGATACTACTCTTCTAATGGTTGACAATATTCACGTTATAATCATAAAATAACGAATATTCTTAAAGATGCTGTGGGCAGTCAGAAAGACTTCTTTCAACAGATTTTGGCTATCCTTCCTGTCCCCACTTCTTATGCTAAAGAGTTCCATTAGGCTTACTGCAGATACATATTTCCATTCTGGAGCAGAACGGTGGCTTCAGTTCATAAGTTTTTATCTTATTGATTGTAATGACAGGGCTGGAACTTCACACCTAGTCTTCTACATCCAGGCTATAAAAATACAAACCTTGTTATTAATGTGGATGCCTTTTTTTTTCTATGTCACTTCAAAGATTGCACTGGAAACTTTGAATTAGCTGCTGGCTTTACATTTCATTTCAAAAGAAGGATGATGAAAGGTCAAGTAACTTCTCTGAAAGGCACTTTTAAGGGTCAGCGTCCCTCAACTTTCAAAGCCTCGACTTACTGACCCTTACAAGTTTGAAATGCACAAGGAAATCAAATGACTTGGCTTGGGGTCACTTACTTGGCCACCCACGACATGACCACCTCAAAAAAGTGGTCACCTGAGAAATCAACTATGCAGAATGTGAAATATTAGGCCTACTGGACTCACAATCGCAGTGGGAAGGTCACTTATCGTTTTCTCACTTGGCTGCACAGGTTTTCATGAAGGAAACCACGAAATCAAGTGATTCAGCTCAAAGTCAAACCAGGAGGTAACATGCACAGTCAGCTATGAGAAAATTAGGTGACCTAACTAAAAGACTCTGAAGTGGGACTGGCAAGTAGATGTACTGCTCCTGCAAAGCCCTTTACTCTCCTGGCCTTCACTGAAGAACACAAGGCAGTAAAGCGACTTGTCAATTGAAGTCAATGACTCTGGGTGTCAAACCATTAACCCATCCAGACATATATTACACTCATGGTGGACACAAACAGCAGTTTAGTTTATAGTCACATTAGTGAGCAAGTAACAGAAATAGAAGTCCCAGGTACTCAGAGTTGTGCATGGCCATGTTTAACTAATGAAAGCAGGAAGTCAGGAATTGAACTAACCATTGACATGGGCCTACTAGGTCAACCAGCACCCTTATGTTGGATACAATGAGGTAAACTAACTTAGACTTTAGTCACATTGGAGATTGCTGGAGTAGACCCTAAGCCTAAGCTTTGCCCCTTTTATGAATAACCTTAGGAAATCAGGTGACTTGACTCAGGGTCATAACAAGAGTCATTCACAGAGCCACACATGCAGTCTGGCCTTACTAAAATACTAAATGGAGAATGGGTAATAACTTAACTGGTTTTGAAGATAATTGACTTCTTATTTCATCTCAGTTAGCATGAGGGCTAGATCACCCACTGGAAGGAAGACATAGTTGTGTCTTGACTTTATAGTCCTATTAAGAGGTTAGTGGCTGAACCCAAGGCCTCCCAGTTGTCCATTCCTTTGATTCTTCAGGATAAGAGACAAAATAGGTCAAGTGTGGCTGGTGGCAAGAAAGCAGGGAGACGTTTTGAGGTACCACCCCCGGTAACCCTGTTTAACCAAACAAAAAAATTTAAGAAACAAAAACGGGTGACTGAACACACAACATAGAAGATGCTGACTTAAGGTCAGTCAATTTGGCTTTCTTGTGCTCTGTTCTCTCTTGTAAGCATCTCTGGCTCTTAGTGGACTCTGGTCCAGGTCAACATAAAGATGGCACCTTTCTGTCCGTCGCTTTATATGGCAGATGAGCTGGAAGGGGCTGGGCTTGCTCCAGATGCCACAGCCAGGCTGAAGAACCCTTACTAGGCATCTTCTCTGGACTATGGAAAAAGGATAGGGTACTGTTAGTGATAGCGCCCCCTCTCACACCAGAGTGGCATTGCTTACCTCAGTTGAGCCTGTCTGGGGACCCCTGGATGTGCATATGTGACACTTTAAACAGTATTTATCTTGTGGAAGTATAGAGGGTCAATGGCTGAGATGAATGTTCTTGGTTTCAGACTGTTTACCTACTGGGCCACTCAGCATCTTCTTGGTTGATGCAAAAATGTTAGATTCACTTAATTTGGTGGGAGTGTCTGGAGGATCCAGGTGCCTTTACATGAAGTACTAGGATATCACACCACCAGAAGTCTCCTGTTTGTGAAAGTTTCCCGAAAAGGTGATATGGCTGCCTGCATATTATTTTAAAGACCTGCAAGGGTATGGACAGATTGAGGGGAGGCTGTGATAAACCAGGAACCAGCTGGTGGTTAGTTATCCAGCCCATGCGGACGTATTACTAATCAACATAAAGCAGCAGTCTCGCAATTCTGTGCTAAGCAGTAAAAAGACACTTTACAGTGTTCTCACTTTGACTGTGATGGTACAGGTGTATTCATGTTCTCTGCCAAGAGCCGAAGCCCCTCAGACCCCCTGCCATTTTATCTACTGAGAAGAGAGAATATATCTCAAAAACATCTGGTCCTATGCATTTAGTAAGCAATGAGGCCACAGGCACAATCCACTGAAAAACAAGCAAGCAAAGCTTTTTAGTGTAAAAGCACATCGCCATAACAGCAAGAGTCTTTGCAGAAGAAGGAGTAAGTGAATTGGCTGTAGGCAGAAGTGCAGGCACCTCCACTCTGTGGAGGAAGAAAATATTCAGCAGGACACCCGAGGACAGTACAACAGTAAATGATGTAAATAAAGACACCCAAGGCTATGTCTTTATATTGAGATTTATAGATCTAGGAAATTCATAGATAATGCCATCCATGTCTATTGCAACCCTTACTATTTAAATATTAAAGTAAAGACCAGTTTTTCAAGAAATTGCTGCTTTGCTAATGTACCATCAAGAGTGATAATCTGTTACATTTCATCTCAGTAGAGATGAATGTTCACTAGGAAGTTTCCATTTCAATTTGCTCTTAATAAGTGCACTTGTGGTCATTAGCTCAACACACTATACAGTAGTAACAAATATAGTATGTAAAAAGAAACTCAAGATAACCACAAAACTGGTTATTTTAAATAGCATTATGGTATACAGTGTGGGAATTTTAGTGTTATTTGGGATTTTGGGATTTTGATATCAAAGCCGAGTAGTAGAATGTGAGAATGACATCTTAGCTGTCTCTAATACTGTCTCTAATTGAAGGATGAAATATTCTACATAGATATATTTACATAGATATATTCACAGTTTATTTTTTTTCTTATTGTGGCTTTTTCGTGCTTTGCCATTAAAGTAATCTAATTTTCTTCCCCCATATGGTGCTTTTCAATCCTGGATTTGCCTTGAAAGGTCCTTTGTTTTTCATGATGGAGCCTTCATTTAGAGCCGTGCTAGCTGGCAGTAATTCACAGGTGCACTTCATTCGGTTGGTTCTCACATCTGTCCCTGTTATCTGCCTGCTTGCAAATGCCTGAACGTGCCATCACTCAAGGTTCACAGTTCCTTCGAATGACTCCTAAATGATATAACTGGTTTCTTATTGAGATTTCCCTGCTCTTCACCCTTGTGTTTTTGAATGCTTGTGGATCTTTCAAACAGAGCTTTTGTTTTGCTGATTTTGTTCATTTTTGGTCCGTATTTTGCATTTCAAGATGTTTTGCCAGCATTGACCAGATCTTCCTTGACTTCTTCTACAGGTTTGTTCATTTCATTATGCCTTTGTGTCTTAAACTATGTTGACAGTTTTATAAATCTAAAGCTACTTGGTTTGTTGTCCTACTTTATCCATCCAATTTCATATAAATGAATTTCCTACATCTGGTGTCCATGATGAAGGTTGGCAGGTGGACACAGTAATAACATGAAACAATGATCCAGTGATATAACCTCAAGAGACAGTTAGTTGCACCACAGCCCATTTTGCTCTCTTGTCCCAAGTCTGTTCTTTTGCTACTGTCATTACACTAGTTTTCAAAAAAAGAAAAGAAAAATTGCTCTTGTCGACAATTTTAGGTCTTCTAAATAGATTTGTGGATGCTGAATCCAAATCTGACAACAAAATTACTCACTCAGATGATCTCTTTTACGGTTGGCTTACCTGTTACCTGAACAATGTCACCAATATATTCACAAGTAAATAAACAAGTTAATATATTGTTTAATGAACTTCATTTCAAAACAGTTTAATGTCTTATTCGGTGAATAGGAAATGTCCAAAATTTGTGATTTGTATCCCAAGAAGGAGTTGGAACAAAAGATAGACCTTTAGATAACACCTACTGTACATCTCACAATCTGAAACAGTCCGATTAGAAATATTAACTACTGGACCCTCACTCCTCAGGACCACTTTGGAAGAAGGGACAGGCAGTCCTGAAGCACATAACCCTTTTCTTTGTGGTTGTTTTCATCCCTGACACTAAAAGTTTGCAATCCCAGAAGCACTGTTTGGTCCTTTGTGTGGCCTTCTTCTTCCTTTTCAAGATTGACCTTCTTTGGATACAGATCATGTGGTTTGGACTTTTCTTAATCACCGCCTTTTTTCTGAAAGTTAAAATAAAACACATGGAACTGAATGAAAATTAAGTTCATTGAATAATATATTTCCTTGTTTATTTAATGTTTTAATACTTCTGAACATATTGGTGAAATTGCTTATTATTTGTCATACTTTACTATTAGTATTTAAGTTTACCTCTTCTTTTTGCTATCTTTAATATTTTCTTGAGAGTTGATTTTTATGAAAAGGATTACCGGTGATTGACATTTTCTCTTATCTGGCCAAGACAATGGATGGATCAACCCCACCTTGCATATTTCTGTAAAAACCATTTAAACCATTCTACTCCAGAAAAAATATTGTTCAGTCTTGAGGACTCAGACAGCATTTCTGTTAATATATATAAACATTGTAAAGTCCCTCCCTTTCAAAGATCTAAGAGTACATTGGGAAAAGGATCTCTCACTCAACATTTCGGAATAGGAGTTGAAGGCAGCAATGCACAGAATTCATTTGAGCTCCATATGCGCAAAGCATATTATTCAACTTAAATTCATATATCAAGCACATCTGTCTTGTTTAATATTGTCCAAAATGTTTCCAGGGAAAGATCCAACCTGCGAACTATGCAATCGAGCTCCAGCCTCACTAGACCACATGTTTTGGGCTTGCACCAAATTAACATCATTCTGGACCAAAATCTTTTAATGCCTTTCAGACAGCCTTGGCATCACAATCCCTTCTAATCCACTAACAGCTGTGTTTGGTGTACTTCCAGATGAGATTAAAGTGGAGAAGGACAAACAAACAGTAATTGCCTTTCCTACAATATTGGCACGTAGACTTATCTTGCTCAACTGGAAGAATCCTAACTCACCTCTTTTAAGTCAGTGTGTAACTGATTTTATATACTATTTGAAATTGGAAAAAATTAAGTATTTGCTTAGGGGATCTGTGCAAACATTTTTTAAAACCTAGCAGGGTCCAATCAATAACATTTAAATTGAGGAAGCGGATTCTCTTCCCCTTTTTATTCTATTTATTTACTTACTTATTTTTTCAAAGTTTCACTATGTTGGCCTAGCTCTCTTTGTCATGTGTGGGGGTTGATTTGACTTGAACCTAGTCTTGTAAAATTTGACTTGTTTGTTTGGAATGTTGTTTGATTTTAATAAATTCAATAAAATTATAAAAAAAACATTTAAACAACAGCCTTCTGTCTTCTGGGCAATAAAAATAAATCTTTCTAATCATCTAAATATAAATTCCTGACTATTCTGATGGTAAATGATCAAAGAAAAAATATTGAGAGCACAAAATGCGTAGCAAAAACTTGATTTTGGGCCGTTTCCACCCCAGTTAACATTGAGGCAGACTGCTATTTTTTGGCTCAAAACTTTCTTCAAATAATATTATAAGCATGAAAAATACATATGCCGTAAAACAAAGATTTAAAAAAAAAATTAACATTACAAAATGTAATTTTTCACTGAATTCAGTGCCTCATGGAAATGGTTTGTGTGTGGTATAGAAATTAAAATTACAGAAATGTATTCAGCGGCTCCTAAATCTATAAAGTACACTGATTTTTAGCATTTTGGTGCAGACCATTGTTATGCATCCACATCCCAATGATGTTCAGACTGAGCTGTTTGGCAGCTCTGAATTGCATAGGTTTGTGAGTAAATAGTTCCTATAACATGCTGTTAAGGTCTGGACCCGGCCTTGCACCCAGACAGGCTCTGGTCCTCCACTGCCCTTCACTGTCGTAAGCGTTTCTAAGAATATTATGTTATGGTATATTATTAATTTATGGGGATCTGCTACTTCAATGTAAATTCAGCTAATGCTTAAAATATGCACCATGCCCAATGCCATGAGTGTCAGTAGTAAATTCACAGTGGCTCTCTGAGTGAAGATGTCCTGTTCTGTCTACAGTTTGCCTAATGTAACTGGGCCTAGTACAGCACCCATGTTCTAGAAGGTACAGTAGGCAGCTGGGCTTGTTTAAGTGCTTCAGGATGTAAAGCCGTGTATTCACATACCCCCCGTGTTCTGTTCAAGTACTACAGATTTAGTCTTTCAGGTCTTTCTTTGTAAAGATGTACATTTAGACCAATCTATTGACTATGGGGCACGCTCTAACTGCACTCAAACTCAGAAGAATGTCAAAAAAGCTGAAAGTCAAGCAAAATGACACTTTTTATGGCTAACTAAAAAGATTACAATATGCAAGCTTTCGAGGCAACTCATGCCCCTTCTTCAGGCAAGATGTAATGATTATTATAATGTTTACATTTTGCCTGAAGAAAGGGCCTGAGTTGCCTCGAAAGCTTGCATGTTATAATCTTTTTAGTTAGCCAATAAAAGGTGTCATTTTGCATGACTTCTCACTACATCCATAATGGCTAACACGGTACAACACCCTAGTACTACAAAAAGTAATAGAAATATTTCTTAAAAAAATAATCACAAGAGTGGAGTATATACAAATGGAATTCAGAATAGAAATCAACACATTAAATCAATGAAGTCTTCCCAGGGCTCTCCTAAATGACTATTCTTGGGCCCTCTTGCCTAAAAATGCACATTCACTCTCTTGACTCACCTCCTGTCTCTCATTCTATCTGGCATCTCTTCCACTTTGCCATTGAACTTACCTGGGCGCTGTCTGTGGGAGTGAGCCCTGGTTTCACTCCTGGCATGAGGGTAGTCTCCAGAAATCCTCAGAACCACCAACCTACAGCATCCTCTGGAGGGCCCTCCTTGTAGTTCAAGCCATTGACAGCCATTAAATGGACTAGGCATTATTTGATAATTATTTGATGGTCCAATTTTTTCTCGTCAGGAATTGTGTTCCATCTAGTGGTCATAGGTGCTGTCTTTTCCTCTGACCTTTTCTGATATCCCCAACTAATACATTTCCATGCTTCTGCTAATTCTTAATAGAAATGTTGGATGCTGTTATTCTAGTTCTAAAAATTAGTGCCCATCTCCATCTCTGTTTATCATTCTTTTATCTTTCTTTCTTTGGTTAATTTTCATGTTCAGTTCACCCCTTTCTTCTATATGACCCTTACTAATGTTTTTGTCATCAACACAACTCTTCCTGTGCAATCTCATATTTAATCCTAGTTGATTAATTGAGCAAGTTCATACAATATAATACAGGGTGAGTCAAAATTATGTTAATACTATATGTACTGCTATGTATATACTTAAATACAATTTTTGTGGACAATTTATGTGCCTCATATGTTACATGTGTTGAAAATGATGGTGAACAGGTTGAGACATTCCTGTAAATCATCTTGCACATTTGATGTACAGTATGTTTTGTGAATAAATTGTTTCCGCCATTCAAATGTTAACATAATTTTGACTCACCCTGTATTATTTATAATTTAACATGGGTCAGACCCTGAGGGATCTCCTGCATACAGCTTTCTCATTTTTGTATTTTATTTCTTTATTTTTTGAACAACAGTGTTTTATTCACAAGTATAATTGTTAAAAATGCAGCCATGAATGATAGATATATTTACATTTTTACTTTCTGTCCACTCTTCTCGTGGACTCTGTTCCCTTTCCCTCCTGAACTTGCACACACATATCCACACAATAACATGGCTGACTCTGATGAATTCAATTACAAAGCAAATAAGTGTTTAATAGGTGGAAACAGAAAAAAAGCAAAACCTCCTCCATCTCCGTCATGAACCAATAATCAATTAATAAAAGATTATAGGGATTTAGCAGTCTTCAAACAAAGGCTGATGGATGTGGTGGAAGTGTTATTGATTCTGGCAATGGAGAGCTCCAAGAGGATTAGATTATAGAAAGACAGGCGCCAGCAATGTATGTTTACTAGTTCTGGCAGCGTAACTGTTGAGGTGAGTTCAATTTTGGCAGCCCAAACTCATAGCAGGAACACTCTTAGTTTTGAAGAAATGGACAAGCCATCAGCCAGAACAGACATACTCTAAGAGTTTGTAATTATTTATTGTTGTGATATGGTACAGTGAGAATGCATTTGACTCCAGTTTAATTTTCTAGAGTATTACATATTGTGTAAATTGAATGTTACCAAATAACAAACACAGAGGCTAGAATAGTTCAAGGGGATGGAGAATTGAAGAAAATAAAGCATAAGAGTGGGTTGTGCTTAGGGGAACTTCAAAAATACCAAAAAAAACACTGGAAAACAATAAAGACAGGAGTGTCTAAAGACTCCAGTAAATGGCTGTTGAAAGCATTGCTTGTTTGGTTGGCTGACTTGTTTTCCTACCAATGCACAATTGATCCCTTGGCCCACTAATTGTCTCTCTCAAACCCTCTGTCTCTGCCATCTCTTCCACTTACCATTAAAGGGCTTATACCTAGTCCTTCCAATTGTGTGTTTGCCTTGTTAGGATATCCTTTAGTTTAGCTCCAACTTGATAATTAATTTTATTGTTATCATACTTTTTCATTCGGTGCATATTTCAATTGATGACATGTCACATGTTACCTTATTGAAGACCAGAGAACAACAGTTGTAAAAATAAGAGACATGAAGACATAAGAGTGGTGGGGATCTAAAATGAACTTAACGTTTATTAGGAAATACTGCCCATGAATAGAAGAAATGAAGCTTGTATGTTGATCACACTGGTGATACTCACGGGTCTCTTCTGATGTCATTTCACTGCATTTGTTCTTGGCAGGAAGAGCTGGAGTTGAAGACATGATGGAGGCAGCTTCAGTGTTTCTTTTCTATGTTGTAGTCTTACTGACTGTCAACAAAAAATGACAAACATGCATCTACTGGTACAACCTTAAAATTTTTTTCCTGGCGCTGCCATAAATTGTGAAAGACTCTCAGTAAAAGAATTGTAAAAATTACAGACTAAGCATTCCTCAGAATGACTTCCCATTCCCTTTTTAAGAAAATTAAGTCAATCAATCAATCCTCACTTGTCTCACAGTTTTATTTCTGTTTGGCATAGTCTCTGGAAAAAAACAAAAATATTATTAGTGATGTTTTCTTTTTATGGAATGACACACTAGCTGGTGACACATCTAGCCATTGACTGTGGGGTGGGATAGGTTTAATTCATATCCTAGGTGAATGCTGACATCACCTATCAGCTGCTATAGTCCATATCAGCTCCTATAAAACCTCAATAAACTGTGTTAGCTTTGGTGACCCCTCAGGGTGGTGCAACTTCAGGTCATTGATCTTGGATTAGATTAAGAACTTGATATCATCAGATCTTTACCTCAAACCAAGTACTACATAAAAGAGAATGAAAGAGAACATGAAACACAAAAAGTTTAAGAAAGTCATGCCCCCTTACACACTTGGTTGACAGCTCTAGCCGGCGAGGCCTCATTTGGAGTACCGTGTACAGATTTGGTCTTCAGAGTACAAAAAAGAACATAGCAGCACTGCAAAAAGTTGAGAGAAGAGTGACTAGGGTGATTCCAGGGCTGCAGGGGATGTATTATGAGGAAGTAAAAGAAGATCAAAAAATGACATGATTGAAGTGTTTAAAAGTTTGAAAGAAATTAGTCCAGTGGATCAAAACTGTTACTTTAAAATGAGTTCATCTAGAACATGGGGATACAGTTGGAAACTTGTTAAGGGTAAATTTAACACTAACGTTAGGAAATTTTTATTTACACAGAGAACCATAAGCACATGGAATAAGCTACCAAGTAGTGCTTTAGACATTATTACTTTAAAGACTTTCAAAACTAGACTTGATGATATTTTAGAAGAATTAAGTGGATCGGACTGGAGAGCTTTGTTGGACTGAATGATCGTCTCTCATCTAGATTGTTCTAATGTTCCAATGTTTTAATTAACACACAGTGCTGTGAAGCAAATTCCAAAGTTGGCCATCTCCGATGTTTACTGGGAATTGCATTTTCAGGAAGGCCAGTAATTTATACAGTTTTGGGAAAGGGCTTCCGAAAGATACGCAAAAAATCCATAACCATGGACAACTTTTTTACAGTATTTGTTTATTTTTCCATAATATTCTTGAATCATAAAGACTCATTTGTGATATAAATAATACTATGAATTGAAAATGTGAACAGTGGAGCCTAAATGAAACAGTAAGTATCGAATGACAGATGATACTCAATTGTTCATTTACAAAAAAACTGTTCAAACCTCAGTTTCTATCAGACAGGCTCTGACTGGCCCTTGTTTAACTGCTGCCTCTCTCCCATCTGTGTGTACTCCTGCCTTCACTAAGACAATACCCGTGAAATGGATATCTCACACATCTGGTGGTACAAGGCTCAATGGTTCTTTTCTTGGCTTGAATAGCGAGTATTCTTCTCATTTAAAATTCTGTTCAATTTCTAGACTCTTTTTAAACAGCTAACCTTAGAAAGAGATTTAGACAAAATGGTTAAGTTAGCTATAGAGTTTCATGTGTCTTCATCCATGTTTGTTATGGTTGGTTCACTTGCATTCATGTCAATACATTTTTTATGAGTTAATTGTGGTGTTTTGTGTGCCTGGAAACATTTTAGCTTTGTTCACATGTTTGCAACACCATAACATTCTAGTAAATTATACGTGATCAACAGCTTCTGTGTTCTCTGTTTTCTAATAGTGTATACAGAATATTCAACTACACATTAAATAATCTGGAAAGGAAAAAGAAAAGCTGATTTGTTCATAGAGTCTTTGAAATTTTCAGGTAAAGAATGGGTCACTGCTCTGGATGGGATTAGAGCACATGCAGTCCAGCCTTCAAGCACTGGATATTCTGTAAATAAGAGCAGGGCAGAACAGCACCATGTAACATCCTGGTCAGAAATACACGCCAACCAATGTAACAGACATCCTATCGTGACTAAGCCCATAATACAAAAGCGAATACAAAATGCAGACAGGAGGAAAAACACAAAGAAATCTACTATATAATAAAACACTAAGGTCTATGTGGCCAGTCCCTCAGAGTGATCTTATTGGTCAGTTTAACTTTGGTGTAGTTTGTCAGTTTGGCTTTGGTAATGTGAGACTCACAACAAAAAGTTGATAGCCGATAGAGTTGCCTTCAAAGACAGAAAATATAAAACCAGACAGGATGCAAGGAAGGGGCCTCAAAAATAATGACAGAGTCTGAGAAGCAGGCTTTATGGAAACACGCTTGAGAAAAGGAGTGCTGTTGAAGATATGTTCCGATATATATACGAATATGAAGGAAAGGCGCTGAAAGTACACATAGGGCAAATATTTTTAAATTAAATTATTCTATTACCTGTGTTCCCGGTACTAAGGCTAGTGATTGACATAATTAAGGAAAAATAATAATAATAACAATAATTCTTTATATACATTAAAGTGTGTGATTACTTTGATAATATAGAGTAGCTGGTCAAGCCATTGAGGCCCTCTGAAATTCAAGATACTATTCACTCAGTATAGTGCCAGAAAGTTGCCAGTCCACATGGAATTGTATATGAAAAGGTTTTTGGTTCAATTAGCATTGTTAATGTTATTAATGCTTAAGGAAGCTGGAAAACATATCATTCGATCAGATAAAGTACACCACATGCCATCATTGTAGTTCAAAAGAAAAGCAAAGATCTGTTTGGGTGTGCCTGCTTTAGACCAGTCTCTCTGCTGAATAATGATCTTAAGATGCTGGCTAGTATTTTATTGTGATTTGGTGTTATTTATTTGTTTTTCTCACATTTTTCTGGGATTTTTTGGTGGTTAATTTGAGGTTTCAAAGGTTGAGGAATATGATTTTCACTTTATTTTGTTCTATCTTGACCCCTGACGAAGTTTTAATTTTTAATCTTCCTGCCACGACCAGATTATGAATATTTACAAATGCCACAATTTTGTAATTTTTGCATCTGCCTTTTTAGAGGCACAACTCTCTGAATTCCTCAGGAGCATGCTCTCATCATATCAACAGTGCAACCCAACAAAATGGTAATTTATGTGCTGTTCCATTATTTGTGTTTGGATAAAACTACTGTATAACAAAAGAAACCTAACATTTGCTTCTCAATATTTTTGTTCTCGGTTTTCTGACTTTCTTCCTGATTTAAGATTCTGATTCTTACCTCTTGTTTCTGGCTTCGCAAAAGTTCGGTTGCACACAATGGTTTTTGACCCTGGCTCATACTCTGTTTTGATTCTCATTTCATCTTCCGATCCCCAAATAAAACTCATTCTGTTTCGGCAGTACAATATTTAAGCTAAAAGATTAGGAATAGTTCACCTTTCTATAATATATCAGTTTCAAAATTGGATTTGTCATCTAACACTAAATGCCTAACAATCATATAATACAATATATTTCCCTAAAGTATCTAAGTCTCTAGCGTTTCTGTTAACTTTGGACATAAAAAAAGCTATTGACAGTGCAGAATAGGAATCTTTATTGACTGTATTGTGCAAATGTGAGCTTGGTACCAGTATATAGAATGGGCACTGATTAGATTGTTATACACAGATTCAAAATCCTTGGGTCATATAAATAATGCAAATGCTGAATATTTCACATTAGAATGTGGATCCAGACAGGGGAGTCCATTACCTTCAATGATTTTTTTGTTGATTTTTTATTGAACCCTTAGCAATCTACCTCTTGAGAAAGGGGATCAAAAGGAAAGGGCTAAAACAAAAGATAATCTCTTTATGCTGATGAAGTGATGTATTGTGTTTTGGAGCCACACTCACCACAGCTATTCATATTAAATCTCTTGGGACATTTTCATAAGTTTTTTCGATACAAAATTAATTTGAATACATGCTTGCTTGTCAATGAGAATTCTCTTGTATACCAGGTTGAAGTAGGTTGCTTTTCACTAATTATCGCAAAACAATTTATATTTATAGGATTTACTGTTACAAGAAAACTTAAAAGATCTCTTTTAGGTTAATTTCTGCAATATATTGGAAAGCATCAATAAAGGTCTTAATAGATCAGCATTCTTTTGTCTTGCCATAGCTGGAGGAAATCATATTTTTAAAATATATATATTCCAAAAACATTTTTTACAGCCTCTGTACATATTGTGAATAAAACACAACAAGGGCAGATGAACGGTTCAGATCCTGAGGAGTAACCCATTTAATGTCCAGTGAATTTGATGTAACAATGTAGATAAAATTGATATGGTGACACTATCCACCAGTCTTCTAGGTTTTTCTCGAGCAAAGTAAACTTCCTCTTCATGGTGCTCTATATTCTTCAGAAGCTGATCCCATAGACATCTGGAAACAAGGCAGCGTTAGGTTAAAAGTGATGTCAGAGATCTTCCTTGGGATTCCCCTCCATTCTAAGAACAGAAAAGGAAACCATGTTAGCGACTGCATAACACCTTTAGTCTTTTGCTTCACCCGCACCCATTAAACACTCTTCATGCCCACTTATGTGACAATATATTAACACATCTTTTTTTAATCTTAGACTTAAATGCATCTTTGTTTTTCTGGTATTCAAAACACCTATTCTAAAGTTTCTAGAAAGAGTGAAAGCAGAAGGTGGTTTTGTACTTCCTAGCTCACAGTTCTACTATGGGCCATAAATATGCCTCCAAAGAGACAGTGAAAGGAGGCAGAAATGAATGAAACTTCACCTACTTGGTTAGCCATGGGAATGGCATCTTGTTCAAAATCATATTTGTATGCTTTGATTTAGATCAGTACTTACTTCCATCATTTAATTCGCCATCCACTTTTTTTTGGTGCATGCGTTGATACAGCATGTTGCCACACCTACCATATGACAAACCACCTCAGGATCCCAGGTTAGGACCCGAGTGCAGCCATGCAATGGATGACACCTCAGCACAACACTAGTTCAGATGGAATGAAACAGTGTGAGTTTTTTGTGGTTGCTGTAGTGCTAATCCTGCCACCAACCCCTGAGGTTTTTTTTTGTTCTTTATTTTGCCTTATACAATTTCTTGTATTAGGAATTTGTTAGTTTTCGCATACCCCTTGGGGTCAGAGTGCAGAGTCAGCCATTGTACAGCGCCCCTGGAGCTACAGGTTAAGGGTCTTGCTCAAGGGCCCAGCAGAATAGGATCTCTTTTGGCAGTGATGGGGATTTGAACCGGCAACCTTCTGGATACCAGCGCAGATCCTTAGCCTCAGAGCCACCCAGTGCTCCACCATTAAATCAAGATGATACTACTGTAGGACACATTTTAATACAGGGATGTTCTTATCAGCTGCCTCCTTGCTTGACAATCTTCTCCTTTAATTCTTTAATAATTTAATTCTGCTTTAATCTTCTTTAACCTTCTTTAAGAGTATTTAATTTGTGGAATACACTAAGTACCCAATTGTATGTATAGGTAAGAGCACTTTGAGTAGTGAGAAAAGCGCTATATAAATGCAAAGAATTATTATTTATTATTAAGATCTATCTATCTATCTATCTATCTATCTATCTATCTATCTATCTATCTATCTATCTATCTATCTATCTATCTATCTATCTATCTATCTATCTATCTATCTATCTTCCAGCAACATACTACTCTTTCTATATACAGTACATGCTAAAAACATTTTAAAAAGCAAGCTTGCCAGCTTTCCCTCAATATCTGTTCATTAAGCTTCTTGGACAAGGATACAGGTACTACTTCTAGAGTCTATGTTCACCCATAGATGATCTTACACAACAATAGGCGAGTAATCTTTCAGTTTGAATCTCTAAGGAATGGAATTCATCCATCCATTCAATGCATTCTTCTTCAGTCTGTGCAAAACATGCCATCAAACTGTCTAAAATGTATAATTTACAAGAAATGAATTGTGATGATAAGATCAACCTCCCTCATTACATGACAGATCATATGTTTGGAAGTGTTTTAAACACAGACTATTTTTGGTTAAAATATTTGTGTATCTCTTGTGCAGTTTTGGACATAAAGTTACTCAAAGCCCTCTAACAATAATATCAGGAGTAACATCAGAATAGATACCATAATGCAATGACAAATCTATTGTGATATCGTACACTACTCACACAGATACTCATTTTACTTATCTTCTTAACCCCATGACTCAGTGTAAAAGTTATGTCTTAATATTATCTAAAACTGGAAAAGATATATTCTCCTTTCAGAATATAGCACACATATTGCACACATAATATGAGTCTCAGCCAGATGTTTTCTGCTGTCTTAATATATATGAGGAACCACTTCAGACTTCGCTTGTCATGCAGCTCACTGAGCCTTGGGGGGTTGAGAGTTCACTTTGATTAAATTTTTATGGAACATAATGTTTGTAATACTGTATTGATTGCATCTGACTGAACTGTGCTTTACTTAATGTTTGTAATTTGTTCTCTTAATATAAAAAGTAAATAAATAAGTAATGCAGGTCAATCATGCTGAAGACAAATAAAATAGGCCGAGGTATTCAATACTGCTGGACAAAATCTTGAGCCTGATTTCCTTTGCAGGCAGGAAGGTAACCAGAAAACTAAATAAACTTTCTAAATCAAGACAATCACCAGGATAATGGCTGTAGCAAATGCAACACTGCAAGTGCTTGAGCAATGCCACTGTTCTAGACCCTGCTTTATGTACTTTCAGCCCCTCCAACACGTGAAAGCTGTATAGCAACTTAGCCAAGCAACAGACCCAGATAGGAGGATTCTGGGGCAATAGGGAGGTAAACAGAATGGCTAGGTTGGAGATTCGGCTCATTGGAGATAAAAATAGCCCTCCAGTAAAATACATAATGAAATGTGTGCCTGTAAGAATGTAGAGAGCTGAACAGCACCATCTGTTGATCTCCCATGGCACTGCACATAGCTTATTACTAAATTATATGGCTTAAAGGAATACTCCACCCAAAAATGATTTTTTAATGTTACTGGTGGTGTAGTGACTGAAAAATAATTTTAATTCCACATTTTCATGGAGAAAGAAAATAACCAATTTTCTGAAAGAACAGGACCCATTTGTAATCAAAGCTGGGCAACAGCAAACTGCCTAAAAAACATCCATGAAAAAAAATTTCACGTTACTCTTCTTGTATAATCCACACGTCAAGTCATCCAGTCATATTTACCTATTGAATTTTTTGCTAAAATATTGTTAAATAAATGACTCTTGAAAATGAAAATAGTGCTGTAACAAACAGGAAACCTATTCAAATGGGTTTATGCTTTTGAATTGAAGACATGACTCTTGACCAATCATCGAGGGAGAGGTGGGTCTTCAATTCAAATGGTTGTCCCTGTGTGAAGGGTGCTCCTGTTTGCGGACCACTTTCATTTTATGGAGTTAAGTATTTACCAATATTTTAGCAAAAAATATGTGTGTTTTGCACACTGTGAGTATACAACTAAGGGGCTTGATGTGTAGATTGTGGAATATGAGTAGAGTGAGATTTTTTTCATGAATGTTTTTTGATATTGTTTACTGTTGTCCAGTGCTGGGTACCATTGGATTCAGTTTTATCAAAAAGTGTTCCACAATCCAAGGTTATCTGAAAGGCAAACAACCATCAACTTGTGCACGAATAACATTTGTGACTGGGGTGGGCGTAAGACACACTAATTGGGTAACTTTGATGTCAGTTTTCAAAAGATTCACCTGTGGGCTTTCCAGGGAATCCAAACTGTAATAATTTATTTCCTAAAGCAGGGCCATTGTGCTATCCTTCATTTCTAAATGTTTGACAAGTGTGATGGGGGAGATGATATCCTAACTCACTTTTTGTGTGCTGCTGGAAAATGTTGTGCAGTAAAACATAAAAGGTTTGTCTTAGAGGAGACATTGCTGGCTTCCATTTTTAATGGATTTTTTCTATAATTTCCAAAAATGTTGTCAAGTGTCATATTTTATTCATTATTCAATTGCAACAGCTCTGCTGAATTAACTTCATTAAATTTTGAAGATCTATAAATTATGCTCCCTTGTTGACTTCTATATGCAGCACTCAATTCACTTAGCCCCTCAGATTAAGAGGTGTTCTTTCATCCAGGTCTACACTGGCTGTCATTTCCTCTACAGCTTGTAGTGTTGTCTGTTTTTTGAAGCATGATGACCAATAGGCGTGAGCTTACTAGCACATTAAAAGTCAGAGCAAAACATCCCTTGATTTATGTTCAATGTTTTGACAGCATAACTTCATCTTAGTACCTCCAGAAAGAGATGGTTGTTTCAATTTAGACCTCTGAATCCTTTCTACAGTTCAAATCTTCTGGGCCAGAACCTCCCATCTTATATTTCTAATTAATGGTCCTTCTGCCTGCATTAGATACTTTGTCCTGGTTTATCACTGAAGTATACTTTACAAGAGTTTGCTCAGTTTTGAAGATTGTTCTTATCTTTGTCCTGATTTTGGTACATCTTCAGTATTTGCTATCTTTCTGCTTTCAGTGTAATTTTCGATATCACCAGTACACCAATGCAATGAAAATCATCACCTTTAACTTAAAATCAAAGTATAGCCAATTTCACATTGCATGACTTCTATTCAGGATGGGATGTCGGACTTGACAACTACAATTTCTGATCTCATTGCCTGAGTATGTCATATTACAAGACTAAATACCACAGGGTATGCCTAATTAGACGACTACATGAGGACTACCCAGTGAAGTTTCACATTTCCAAAGTATCACAGGCTCTGCCTTTTTTATGTTAGACAATAACGTACTGTCTGACAAAGCTGGTGCCCGTGTGAAGGCTTCACAGGTATGATACGTTCAGCTGAAACCTCAGCCCTTTTCTTTCTTTTTTTCCATTCTGTTGTGTATTTAAAACACAGAACATCACACAGATGAGTCTCACTTCTGTTTGTCAGGTCCAAAAGACCCTTGTTCCTTATGCCTTGCTGCAGCATTATGTGCAATGCCACCCCTAGCCAAACTGGGTCCTAAACAGAATCTTCTTGGATCTGGCTTATACATAGTTGTGCCACGGATGACAACCTGTTTGTTATGATAAGATGTAAGTTTAGAAAAGCTGGTAACTGGGAAGGTCGCTACATTTTGGTGAGTATCCCACAGATTTGGACTTCAGTGGTATTTAATGATAATTATATACTAATTTATTTGTTTCCTTTATATGTGAAGGCCTAATTAATAAGTATATTAATAATTGTCCAGGATAGACAGAAGAGCAGCTTCAGCGACAGACTGCTGTCACTGTCCTGCTCCACTGACAGATTGAGGAGATCGTTTCTCCCCCAAACTATGCGACTCTTTAATTCCACCCAGAGGGGTAAACGTTAACATTCAACATTATACATAGTTATTGTCTGTTTTTCTGTTTTTCACCTGCATTGTTATCATTCTTTAATTTAATATTATTTATTGTATCAGTATGCTGCTGCTGAAGAATGTGAATTTCCCATTGGGATTAATAAAGTATCTATCTATCTATCTATCTATCTATCTAATAATGTACTGTTACTCTTTGTTACTTGATATAGTCAATAGTATCACTAATGACATTATATGACAACAACAAGAACAATTTTAATAGTACCACTACCACTACTATTACTACTACTACTGCTACAACTACTACTACTACTATTATTAATAATAATAATAATAATAATAATATAAAATACAACAACTACTGCTACTACCACTACTAAATATATATATATGATATATATACATATAAACTGATCAAAAAAAATTTAAGGAACACTTTGAAAACACATCAGATTTCACTGGGAAAAACAAAGTCCTGCTGGATATCTATACTGATATGACTGGGTGATGTGTTAGGAATGAAAGGATGCCACATTATTTGATGGAAATGAAAATTATCAACCTACAGAGGGCTAAATTGAAACACACCCCGAAAATCAAAGTGATAAAATGATGCAGCAGGTTAGTCCATTTTGCCGAAATTTCATTACAGCAACCCTAAATCACACTCAGTAGTTTGTATGGCCCCCATGTGCTTGTTTGCATGCCTGACAACATTGGGGGTGCTCCTAATGAGATGATGGATGGTGTCCTAGGGGATCTCCTCCCAGATCTGGACCAGGGCATCACTGAGCTCCTGGACAGTCTGAGGTGCAACCTGGCAGCGTCGGATAGACCGAAACATAATGTCTCAGAGGTGTTATATTGGATTTAGGTCAGGCGAGCGTGAGGACCAGTCAATGGTATCTATTCCTTCATCCTCCAGAAACTGCCTGCATACTCTCACCTCATGAGGCTGGGCATTGTCATGCACCAGGATGAACCCAGGACCCACTGCACCAGCGCAGGGTTTGACAATGGGTCCAAGGATTTCATCCCGATACCTAATGGTGGTTAAGGTGTCATTGTCTAGCCTGTAGAGGTCTGTGTGTCCCTCCATGGATATGCCTCCCCAGACCATCACTGACCCACCACCAAACTGGTTAGGCTGAATGATGTTACAGGCAGCATAATGTTCTCCATGGCTTCTCCAGATCCTTTCACATCTGTCACATGTGCTCAGGGTGAACCTGCTCTCAACTGTGAAAAGCACAGGACACCAGTGTTGGACCTGCCAACTCTGGTATTCTAGGGCAAATGCCAATCAAGCTTCCCGGTGCCAGACAGTGAGCACAGGGCCCTCTAGAGGACGTCGGGCCCTCAGGCCACCCTTGAAGTCTGTTTCTGATTGTTTGGTCAGAGACATTCACACCATTGGCCTGCTGGAGGTCATTTTGTAGGGCTCTGGCAGTGCTCATCCTGTTCCTCCTGTTGCACAAAGGAGCAGATGCCAGTCCTGCTGATGGGTTAAGGACCTTCTACTGCCCTGTCCAGCTCTCCTAGAGTAACTGCCTGTCTCTTGGAATCTCCTCCATGCCCTTGAGACTGTTCTGGGAGACACAGCAAACCTTCTGGCAATGGCACGTATTGATGTGCCATCCTGGAGAAGATGGACTACCTGTCCAACCTCTGTAGGGTCCAGGTATCACCTCATGCACCCGTAGTGACACTGACCGTAGTAAAATGCAAAACTGCTGAAAAACAGTCAGGAAAGATGAGGAGGGAAAAATGCCAGTGGCCTCCACCTGTTAAACCATTCATTCCAGTTTTGGGGGTCGTCTCATTGTTGCCCCTCTAGTGCAGCTGTTGTTAATTTCATTAACACCAAAGCAGCTGAAACTGATTAACAAACCCCTCTGCTGACCAGATCAATATCCCAGAAGTTCGATTGACTTAATGCTATACTCGGATTAAAAAGTGTTCCTTTAATTTTTTTTGATCAGTATATATAAAAACTACTAATATTAATAATAATACAACACTATTATTACTAGCACTGAACATGCTTAATAAACTAACTTATTGTAGTAAATGCTGGGTGTAAGTGTAGAAAGGGGTGAACTGGCATTCTATCTTGGTTTGAGGAAATGTCTCTACCTGGCCAGGAGGCCATAATGGAAGCAGTGCAAGAATGGAGGCACAACCCAGCCGGAAAGAGCTTACATTTTTATCCCATTCAGGAAGAACAAATAATGAATGAATAGTTAATCCCCCGGAATGAGAGGTGGCAATGCTCCCATGACCAGTTTGGACACTTGCAGGGTTGCCTGAGATTTGTAGAGTGGAAGGAAAACCCTGTCAGAATCCTTAGGTACCACCAGGGTGAGCTGTGGGGAGAGGACATCCCTGTTATGGGAAACATCCATATGACCTAGAAGTGCTTCTGCCATGCAATGCTGTGGCACCAGAAGTACTCCCGGGTCCAAGATAAAAGGAGGTGTCTCACCTCACTCAGGATGTAGAGGACAGGTCTTACCTGGAGGAGAGTAGAAGAATTATGAAGATTGTGATTTATGTTGAAAGAAGAACAAGTGGAAGATATTTAGTAAAATAAATCCATTATATTTGTACCATTGACTGTGTTTGTGCACATGTGTTTGGAGTCAGGGTCTCTGGGATGCCCCCTTTTTTGGTCACAAGGGTCAAAATGAAGCTGAATATTTAAAAATGACCATGTGATTGTATCACCTACACCTATGAATTCATCTAAACTTCATTTTATCTTTCCAATGACAGCAGATAGCAGTAAGGCATTAACTAAATCAGTAATGTTAACTGCCAATAAAGTCAACTAACAACTGAAATTCATCTGAGCTGTCTGCTGTTTTTGTATGTCAAAGTTGCTTACTAACTACTAAGAAAGAGAGTCGTCTGTGTGTTGGTGAAATTTACAAATGTGCCTTCAATGCCACAAAATTCCGTATGTTGACTAATGCTAGCAGCCTTTAACATCATGTAGAGGTCCTGAGGTCATCGTGGTGGTAATAAATAATCCTCAACCATGTGCCACTGAGATACTGTAACATCAGATAGTATCTGCTAAACACTCTATATCAAAACTATCACACATTATGCTACTCCATTGTTACTCCAGTAAATCAGCAGCTTTATTGTAGTGGTTATTGATGTAATATTATTGAGCTTACTGAAAGTTGGACAAATTTGCATTTCTAAGCACAGTTGCAAGTACAGCATGAGCTGCTTCTTTATATTTTCATTTTTTTTTCTCTTTTGTTCTCCTGACTGGTGTTGACTCAAATCCACTTCTTTGATTATTATTACAACAGGTAGCTGTCAACAATGTTAATTTGATGATTCACGATACAGCAATAAGTTATTATTATTATTTCCAATAACCCCACTTGAGTCAAGTTGTGGACCTCCAGAGCTCCACTCAGTTGACGAGGTTGTCACTTTATATTATACTGTACATCAATAATGTTATGCAACACACCCAATTATGCTATGGTAAAGATTAGGGATGAGAGAGGAGTTATCTGACTCAAGTCAAGTAAACCAAGCAACAAAACTATATAGTCCAATCGGCTGTCCAGCAGAGCAGAGGACTGCAAATCACTAACAGGGCCCCCATGTCAGCCTTTTAATCACAGGCCCCTCTCACAGTGCAAGATCTGCATATGGGAAGGGGCAGCTCTGATTATTTGCATCGTATTTCCAACTGAGCGCTCATTAGTTGTCGGATTTCCTATGCATACAAGCCAGTTCTCTATGACTTAAGGTAACATCAAACCTGTTGTCACAGCGAGTCACAGACTATTTGGACCAAGTCACTGGGTATGTCAAACTATACAACTAGCTGTCAAGGGAGCACACCATGACTGTCTCCAACGTGGTAAGATTATGTAAATGAAGTCTGTGACTAAAAATCGCTGGAACAGTTGTGTAATGTGACGTGATGTTTACAGAGATCCCTGCAGGACTTGACTGAAGGCCTCACTCCATGTGAGGTAGCATTTTTTATCTATACTCTTTGTCTACCGACAATTAATTAGCTCACAATGAACTTTTATAAGTTACTCCTGATGTCAGTAACTTTTAGCTTTATGATTTATACTCTGTATAAACCTGTACAATGGCTTTTTGGAAATCGAAGTAAACAGATCTGTGTGTTCCTTTACCAATGTGCTCTCTTGTTTAATTCTTTCCCATTGTTTTACTTTGATGCTCTCTTTATCTTATCCTTGCCTCCGTGTTTCTCTCCATCTGCCTCTCTTCATTTATCTCAACTCCTGCTTTTCTAAATCTTCCCAAGGCCTCTTATTCCTTTCTTTCATTTCTTCTCTTTTAATCCCCTTAGTCTCCGCTCAGTCTTGTCTCACCTTCTTTTTACTCTTCGATCTTTTTGTCTTTTTCATTTTCCCCACACTTTCTTTTCTTTATTATGTTTTTCACTGCTTTCTCATTCTCCCTCTCTTATCCGGCCTCTGTCATTTTCTTGCTTTCACTCCCCTCCTCCTTTATAAGCTCCCTCTCGGAGAATTGCGTTACAGCATTGCTGCATTCTGCAGCTCTGTGGCCCTCACGTTCAGATGAAAAACTAGTGGAGCGTTAGCTAAAATAGTGATTTCTTTTTATTCATGATTCCTCCCATAGAACAGCAGAATGGATGGTGGGGAGGATTGGATTAAAAGCTGCTGAATCAGGCCATGCATGTGCCTGAGGCAGGCGAAGACAGGCCACTATGGTGACACTGTGCATCAAGGACAGCTCGCTGCTTGAAAAAAATGACAAGTAGCACTCAAACCCAGTTGAGCACCATCTACTTTGTTACAGTATCTCCATGAAAAATGGGCAACTCTGTTGCTGCCTCATTTACCACAAATTTTCAGCCTACTTTCCTTATCCAGCTAGGATCACTGTAAACTCCCAAATGTTCCACCTGCATGGATTCTGCTGTGTCAGGAGAATAGGAGTACATTATTATTCTTCTCTTAAAACATCGCTTAAACTAGCACAATCCAATGTGGTCTGAGTTATTGGGGAAAATTTGCTGTAGTGAGCATTTGTTTAAAAGACTTCTCATTAATGATTTTTACATTTTGCCCCAGACTTCCAATAAATTAATCTTTATTTTGTATGGTACTTTTTATAGACACAATAGAGTAGTAATTAAAGCTGCTGCCTCTTGTCTCCAGAGTTCTGAGTTTGAATCCTGGGCTTGGGCATTACACTTTCTCCCTGTGCCTGGGGTACATTAACCTGGTCACTCTAGTTTGGTACTGAATGAGTGAGGGTTTGACTGCATTTGTGCCTTGTGTTGACCTGGCACTCCATCTGGGCTTTGCTGCCTGCCTTGTGCTGAGCATAAACACCAGCTTCTGTATTGGATATTGTTTTATTGTGCTATCAGATCAGTTGTGACTTGCGCCTAATATGAAAGATACCAACTAACCTCTTAGGTTCTTTTCTTAAAGGCAGGAAATGTCAAAAATATTACCTTTAACCTCTTACGTGTCTCACTGTTCAACCCTAGGACATCTAATGGCAGGCTGCTCCCTGACTGGGACTGTCTTTTATTTTCACATCTTTACTTCAATCCAGTTTACCACCGATAGAGGATTTCACAAAGCGTCCTCCATGCCCTTAACCCTTTAAACTTAGCCTCATTTTTGTCTGCTTCTTTGATTTAATTGGCTATAACATCGTCGTCCTTCACTCAATATTCATATTCTACCCCTCAAAATAGAGCAGAGACATTTCTCTTTCAGAATTTGTACACCTTGAGAATATAGTTATGTTGTACACATATGTTGCAGCCAAATAAGTTGCAAAATTCAGCAATATTTTTACCAAGAAATGCACTTTGAATATTATTCTAATTTCCATATATGCTAGAATAAGACTGTCAGTAAATATTTCAGGAACATCCAGAAAAAAAATGTTATAAATATCTGTAAGTAATGTATTTTTACTGTTTTGAAGCAATACAAAAAGATGATTTTTTTCTTCACTTTTACTGTCTATAACATACATAGCCATTATTGAAGTCCCATGGCATTATATGATTTTACAGAGCAGATTTTACTGTCGGGTGGCACGGTGGCGCAGTGGGTAGTGCTGCTGCCTCGCAGTAAGGAGACCTGGGTTCGTTTCCCAGGTCCTCCCTGCGTGGAGTTTGCATGTTCTCCCCGTGTCTTTGTGGGTTTCCTCCGGGTACTCCGGTTTCCTCCCACTGTCCAAAGACATGCAGGTTAGGTGCATTGGTGATCCTAAATTGTGGGTGTGAGGGTGTGAGCGCCCTGCGGTGGGCTGGTGCCCTGCCCGGGGTTTGTTTCCTGCCTTGCACCCTGTGTTAGCTGGGATTGGCACCAGCAGACCCCCGTGACCCTGTAGTTAGGATATAGCGGGTTGGAAAATGGATGGATGGATGGATGGATGGATGAATTTTACTGTCAGAATAAAATCTGACATTACCAATTATATAATTGGTAAAGAAATTATACTGTGTACCCAAATTGCAACACTAATAGCTGTAAGATTCAAGGACATCTTTACAAAGAAGAAAGTGGATTGTGGTGTTGTTTAAAATTTGCAACACCCCTCGTATTTAGTAGATAACAGTCAATCCATCAAATTGTACACATTTGAATCAAGATGTTCAAGAAAGCCATTGGGGGAGTTGAAGTCCGGTGTTACTATAATAAATAAATTAAATAAATTTGGCTATAAATAAAATAAATTTGGCCATCATTGAGGGAAAATAGAAAAACATTGCAACATGGTATCAGAGTATTTTAACTGCAAAACACTGTACGTTAATCATAACAATGTGGAAATTAATGATTTTATGCAATTTTTAAATATTTTTGCATCATTGTTCAGTCCCACTGGCCCAAAACAATGAAGCCATGTTTAAATAGTTAAGGTGATCGCAGCTAAACAAGGAATGAAGAATCACAGCACTCGGCAATGCTGGTAATCAGTAATCTGACAAATATAATCAAATATTTAGTTTCATAGTATCCAATAGCAGCAAACATAAGCAAAATAAAGAATTATACAGCATGGACAGGTTCACACAGTCTTCATTCAGTCCCAAATGATGTTTTCCATATGGCAGTTCCTTAGTAAAAGATTATATATCTAGAATTGAAAAGTGAAAAGAAAGATTTCTTGCCGGAGACTTGAAAAGTGTCTAGCAACTAAGCAGATAGCAAGGTCCATTTTAATGTCAGTGGCTTCTCTCAAACTATCAGAATGGCAACAAAATAACAACTGAACTAAAAGTAAACTAAAAAAAAAAACCTGAACTAAAAACTGAACCAAAGACAGTTGTAATCAAAGGCAGTCAGTCTCTCTTCCCTTCTCTCTCAAAATGAGCACCTGGTTTTCTTCTGCTAAAAGAGTAGGCAGGTTCTTAAAACATTATCACAGTCAAGGTTACTTTCCCTTTGGGAAAAGCTGTGCCAACCTGCAAGCAGACTGGATATACAAAGCATTTCCCAGAATACACTTCACTCCTGTTCAGTTTGTCAATTCTATCAGGTCTTGGCCCTTTACCTGAAATCGTTTAGTTGAAAAAGTTAGCGTATCCCCCATATAGATATGAAGATAAGACAATGGACGGATGGAGAAACTTTTAATAGGAAAAGAGATTCCCTGGGTTCAACACATTATGATTTTAAAGAGACTTTCAAAATAATTACTTTGTAGTACCCCCATGTATATTAATAAAGCTGATTAATTCCATTTTATATACCCCCTTTCATGATAAGAACTCTGCTAATGTGAAATACACTATTGCAATTCAAAATACTTTCAAACAGAAAAATTAACATGAACATGAAAAATCAGACTTGTTTGTATATCAGTCAGTCATAGTTTAAATGCTGCCCTTCAAGATGACATTCCTCAAGCTAAAACTCAAAGTTCCTAATTTTTGTGGTCTTATCATGGACCTTATGGCATCTTGAAAAAACAAAACCAAGTTTAAAAGAAAAAAAAATGACGCAAACTCGACAAGTACTAAATAATAATGGCCCAGCTGGCCCGTGTACATTTACTAGGCGGCTTGCCCACCAAAACCTTTGAAAGTAACCGTGCACACTCCTGCTTATCTCTAACACTCTAACCTCTCAACATACCAGCCAACAAGTTCTTGACACACTTAAGTTACACAAACTCCACTCCTGATGCAAGCCACCCTCCTTAGGCAACTAGAACTCAGGTCCTGACTCCATATAGAGAACAGAAATCAACTGTCTTAGCCAACATTTTTAGCTCAAGTGATTACCGGTAATCAGGCTTCTCTCCGAGACAGTACCTTTTCTCTACAGCTGCTTTGTTCCCCTTGAGCTCTGCTGCACTTACCTACCATCTAGGATTGCTCTGACTATTAACAACACTTTTTACACTATGCTGGTGCAACCCTACAATGACGTCTGAAATTAACACTTGCTAAACTCAGCCTAGAGGCCTTCTTAGTATGGAATATTATTGGTGCCAAACCTAAATGCAATTCATTGTGTTAACTACATTGAAATGTAATGCATATACGCATGATGCATTTAATTTTGGCAAGGCTTTATCGTGTCATAGCTAAAAATGCACAGCAAAATGATTGATTGCTTTCCAGTATGGCCTGCAATTTTCAAGTCATTGTTTGGCATCTTAATTCATGTCCATGGATTGTATGTCATAACTAAAAGAAAAGCAAACGAATTGCATTTTGCTTTGTGTCTGCTCTGAGTGTATTGCATTTCGATACCAAGACCATACATTAATCATGCCAAAATGGAACGTAATCAAATGACCAATCAGTATCAACAGGTGGGACAAAGGGCGTCAACAGTTGGGTAAGAGGTTGTCTACTTCTAAACATTCTTGTGTCCTGGTGGTGAGCAAAGGTTTCATCAATGTAGACAGTGAAATGATTAATGAAATGACGAAAAGTATCTTTTAGATCTCACTGAAAAAGTTTACTCTTATATTAAGTTGTCTAAAGTTGTCTTCTTTTAATACATATTATTTATACATACATATTTGGGATTAATAAAGTATCTATCCTGCGGTGGGTTGGCACCCTGCCTGGGATTGGTTCCCTGCCTTGTGCCCTGTGTTGGCTGGGATTGGCTCCAGCAGACCCCCGTGACCCTGTATTTGGATTCAGCGGGTTGGAAAATGGATGGATGGAAGTATCTATCTATCTATCTATCTATCTATCTATCTATCTATCTATCTATCTATCTATCTATCTATCTATCTATCTATCTATCTATCTATCTATCTATCTATTAAATTAAGCAGTGTGGTATTTTTCATCTGTTTACCTGCCCTTGATTGGTCATTTGATTACATTAAGTTTTGGCATGATTTTAATAGAAATGTAATAAACTCTGAGCATCAGCTAAGCAAAATATAGAACACTTGCTTCGCTTTTAGCCTTGCACTTTAAACTGGCACGAAAATTGCATGTCATAGTGAAAAGTAATTGATCATTTGGTTGATATGTTTTTTACTAATAACGCTGTAAAACCGTGCATAAATGAAATAGCCCACTTGCGTATGTATTGAAATGCAGTGAACATGCTGGATTGCATTTAATTTTTTGCACAAATAATCTTCGTATCTTAGTATGACCTATGAGTCATAAGTTTTACTGCCCCTCTACTTACTCTTGTATTTAACATTTTAGCCACTTATATAACAGCTAAATGGTCTGTCATAAACCTTCTGGGATCCTGATTCAACATAGGAGAAACACTGTCCCAGGTAGGCACCCATATTGGCAAAGCTGTGTTGGGCTGGTTTGATCAAATGTTCCTTTTTTATGGATTGAACAGAAAAGAGTTAATGCTTTTAAGAGGAGGGAAAGGGGGAACTTGCTACAGAATCAGACCAAGGTCAAACAATGCAATTAGGAATCACTAAATAACAAAGACCAAGAACTAAATCAATAATTGTAGTGAAAATAATTTCAAAGTATTTGCCTAGAAAAACCCTAACATTTCTTTGATTTATCCTTAGTATTTTCTGTGTCATCTTCCCTAAGATCCAAACTTAGGCTAAATGTGTCACCATTTTTTATAATGGCAATGTATTGGTGTCACACATTGCGTCACCATCAGCGCATATGTCTGGCATCACTGGCATCATCAACAATATGGAGATACTGTGTAAAATGAAAATAAAATGACAAATATTCATAACTGTGTCCATCTCATTTCTACATAAACAATCTTTAAAATTGAAAAAATGATATATAAATAAAACATTGTGTGGCTTGAGGAGTCTGAGTGACTGTGTGGCTGTTTAGAATACACAGAGTGGACTGTGTTTAATGAATCCTGTGCTGATGTTGATGAAGTGACAGATACCACAAGCCGTTATATTAAATTTTGAGAGGCTGTCATAATCCCAGTTAAATCAGACAAAATATATCCCAACAGTAAGCCGTGGATTACCAAAGATTTAAAAGAGCTGCTAAACAGAAGAAATGGGGCATTTCAACATGGGACTATAACTGGGCAGAAAGAATTACAGAAAGAGCTGAAACATGAAATCAGGTGGGCAGAGCTGAAGTATAAGGGCAGGTTTGAGAATGAACTGTAAACTGACAACCAGGGTTCATTGTGGAATGATATGAAGATGATGATGGTTGGTATTCATAGTAAAAACAATAATTGTGTGGAACTGGCAGAAGTGAATCCTGAATTTAGTAGTCTTGTGAATCCAATGAATTGTATTCAAGGTTTGAGACACAGGATTTTGCTTCAGTAATTATGCAGCAAAAGAATGTTGTTGAGTTAGCAGTCCACACTTCGTTAATGAAAGTGACTTCAAAAATGTTATTTAACAAATTAAAATCAAAAAAGCTCTGGACTGGTCAGATTAAGTAAATGTCTGATTCAGTCCTGTGCAGATCAACTCTGCCCAATATTTCCAGTTCTACTGGATTTATAACAAGTTCCCAAACTCTGGGAATAGTCTAATGTTATTCAAACAGCCAAAATTGTTTATCCAAAAGCATTGAATCACTTCTGACCAGAGGGGTCTTAACGTCTCACATAATGAGAAGCTGAGTAAGATAGATCTGCTAAACAAAACTCCGGCCTATCTGGATCCTTACTAATTTGCGTACTGAGCAAGGAATGGGGTGGAGGATGTCACAACTACACTTCTAAAATTACTGTATGAGCTCTTTGACGGATCAAAAACCAACACAAAACTGTTTTTTATTCATTTCCCATCTATTTTGATTAATTTTGAGCCCTACATTTCATTTGATAATGTGATTGACAAATTCGAATTGGCCCCAAATTTGGTGGTCTTGATTCTTGACTGTTTAACTAGTAGAACAAAAAGTGAATGTTGATTGACTTTTTTCAAATAACCTTACTTCAATCACTGGATCACCTCAAGGGTGCTGTCACCTACGGACAGGAATATCTTGAAATCTGCAGATGACTCTGTCTGTTACTTGATAAGGAGAACAGTCATGGACTTGCTGTTGATGAGCGATCCATTCTTTTTACAACTAAATATCTCTTAGACTTATGACATGGCTGTAGATATTTGATGTTCTTTTTCTCTTGCTCTCTCAACATAATAAAGGGGCAGACTGAGAGCTGGCAGAATATTACAAAAATTTAGAAACAATCATTGAGAAATGGCTTATCATTTGGTCACAATATAGCACAAATCTGCATGAAGAAACAATAATGGCTGTTCTTTCTAAGGAAACTTAATTGTTTTAAAATAGACAAAACTGTAATGGCTTTTTATTATATGTATTTTATCAAAAATATTGCCAAATTTGCTTTTAGATTTTGTGTTTGGACACCTTAGTGTTAACAACGTTATCGGCCTGAACATCATTGCCAAAGTGACTAGAAGCAGCGGTCCTCTCACAGTGCATTGTAAGTTGGAAAGAGGGCCGACCTGACGCTGTCATCAGTTTCCTATGTTTCGCTTGTTGCCATCAGCGTCAAGGGTCAATGGCAATGGATTTAAGAACTCTTTTTTTCCACAGGGCTACACGCATTTTGAATTCTAGTAGCTGTAGAGATCCTGCTGAATTCTGAATTATATTGTGCACTCTGAGAATCCATTACTCTTAATTGTAGTAATCCTGTGGGTTTGTGTAAATTGTGTAATTATAAGAATGGTTCTTATTGTTGTCTTTTGTAGCAGTCTCCTGTGTTTGTATTATGCTAGAGGAACCAGCAAAGATATTTTAATTGTAACCAGGAGAAAAGATGTTAAACGAACTGAAAGAATAGTCAAAAACCGGAAAATCTACACACTGTTACCATAGGCAAATTGAAAGTGATAAATCAAGCACGAGTCAAAAACCATGAGAAGCTTATAGAAAATTGTTTTAAGTAGCACAAGAATGATTAACAACAATTGTTTTAGGAACTCAGGTTATGACCTTTGAGGTCACACTCCTAACAATGCAGGATGTAGCCCTAACAACCAGAAAAGCAAAATGGCTAACAAAACCAAAAGTAATTAATAATAATAATAATAATAATTCATTACATTTATATAGCGCTTTTCTCAGCACTCAAAGCGCTATCCACACAGGGAGGAACCGGGAAGCGAACCCACAATCTTCCACAGTCTCCTTACTGCAAAGCAGCAGCACTACCACTACACCAAAAAAAATGTCAGATACTGATGTTAGATAGAGAATCGGGGGCTTAAAAAATTCAAATGAGTGCTCAGACTCATGAATAGATGAAGACAAATATACAAAAAAATGAAAGAAAGAATCCTTTTCATAACAGTTTGTACTTTCCCGCTGCAAACAGATTGCCTTCTGGAATAATAAAAATCTACCAAACCCAACAATGCAAAAAACAACAATAATAATTAATAATAATATGATACAAGATAATATTTATTGCACTCCTTGCACATGTCTACTATGAAATATCACATGATACTATGAATTATTATGTTTTCCTGGCCTGGATATTTTAATAAATGGGAAATAAGCTCCCTTGCCATTTCTTGCTGAATAATCAGATTAAGAAACTCTTCCATAATAACACTAGCTGTGCTACCCATCTAAGGGGGTTGAAATCTAAGTAAGTAATGTAGGCCTTAACGTTTGCAGTGTACCATGCAGTGCATACATCTTTGTTGTATACCATATGATATTGGATCTGTAACAGCAACATTAATGTTTGTGGTATGCCTTTTGTTTTTAATGACGGAGGCATAGCAACCGGATGGACAAACAGACAAACACACAAACACGTATCCTTTTATTCAGGTGTGTAGTAACTCCATGGGGTCCTTTCCATATTCCTCTTTTGGGGCAATCAACTGTATGGGACACCATTGTATCTCTCTACTCATGTTCTGCTCCAATCACAACGAACGTTTATCTAAATCTTTTTGGTGTGGGAAATTGATGATTTTGTCTTCCTGGTTAGTCAATCCATTTTTAATGTGTCAGTGTTTCATTCTGGGAGGTATTTTTACTTCTTTCCTAGTAAAAATACAGCAATTCAATTTAAAAAGATTGTTTTGAGTAATAATTTCTGCCATGCAAAATATAATCTTTCATCTATTCATCTTTTTCATGTTTATATACTTATTCAGTTAGTGGGTTTTATGTGATATTTTCTTAATTTATATCATAGCTAGGGACTGTTTTGCACATCAGTGAATCTTTCTTTGTCATTTGTGGACAGATTATTTTTTATTGTATAGAATATCATTCATAAAGACTTTAACATATACAGTTTCAAAGCCTGATTTATTCTTAATATTTAAAAAAATGTATTTGCAGACTTCAATGCCTAATCAAATTGTAAAGGTAGAGAACATATCTCAAAGACAGTGTAGACTTTTTATAGATTTTCATGATTTGAGGGGCACATACTCTAATAAGCTGTAAACATTGAGAACTTTAGAAAAAATCTAAAATGGAATTACAGTAGGACTTCCATTTAACGTTCTTCTAGGTTCAGACTAAACAACATTAAATCCAGGGAAAGTGTTAGACAAAGGCTATTGACAATTGTTTGTGAGGATCCCATTATTATAGTTTAGGTTTGCTATGTTTTTGTTTTCTTCTAGTTTTACTGTAGCTGTTTTTAGGTTAACTAGTTAGGATCCAGTGTGAGAGTCTCTTGATTTCTTCTGTTCAGTTTTGTGGAATTATTGTTGTCCTTTTTGTTATTTCAGGTTAATCTTCTTTTTCATGAGTGCCACCAATTGCAGCACAGCACATGCGAGCTTATGTTTGATTTATGAAAATGAAAAATGACTGCATTCACACTGCAGATCAATTTTCATTTTTTCACTTATATGCAACACAAAACATAAATTTCTCAGAGAAGCAGGCTCATCAAAAAACAACAAGGAATCACAACTTTTCAGAAAGGATTTATACTGCTTTTGTAACCACTGTTTTCCATCTCAAAGCTCAACATCTCACTACTACCAGTTCTGGGCTTGTGTCTCCAGGTATAAACAGGGCAGTGATAACTTGCGCTTTAAGCAGCAGCTACAATTTTTCTTCTGTTTCTCTTCCTTGTCACAACGAGCTGGCAAATGTGAAATAATATGGCAAGCAGCCTTTATCTATTAGGCCACATCTGTCTGACATCATTGTTTTTATTCACTTTGCCCACTTTGCACATTCAAGATCGATATTTGTACACACTCAGGTATCGATCACTCATGGAATTAATATGAAGAAACAAAAAAGAAAATGAGACAAAGATGAGAATAGAGTCACAAATAGTAGCAGTGTGAACAAAGCCTTTTTATCGGTAAATAAAAGCATAAAAAAAAACTAAAAATGCTAAATCTGGAAACAATAAATCAGGTTTTATGCTATAACAATAAACCAAAAATGAGCACTTACCCTCCACCAACAAATGAAGATCCCTGAATCTGCACCATCCACTGCCCTGTATGAAGTGAGTGATGGCAGTGGACTAGAAGCCAGGCTTTGAAATGGCACCATATCAGACTGTCTTCATACATTTTCTTGAACCCCACTTTGGTGTGTGAGTTCACTTGCCTATGTGCTTATGTGTCTGTATGTGAATGTGTGTGTGCATGTGTGTGTGCGTGTATCTGTGTGTGTGTGGCATGTAGCTGAGACTAATGTAATTTGCTCTGCCTTTAAGATTCATATCTTTTAGCTCCAGGACAGGTACCATGAATTATCTCTTTACTCCATGAAGAGGTGTCACCCATTGCTCGCCTGCACTCAGATCTCATTCTGGGATGGTTCATCATATGGTGGGTGCAGCAATGAGCTGTAATCGGCGTATGCTCCCAACCTCCTCCTCCTCCTCCTCCATAAAGAATGAAAGTATGCAAGAAGGTTTGACACGTTTTCCTGTGAATTAATTTTTGCAGAGTTGTTGAAGCAACAACATCAGTGTTTATTTATAATATACGTTTTCATACCAAAGTGTTGCTCAAAGTGCTTTCAAATATTAAAAGAATAACTACAATTGTAAAAAAAAATCAAAGAAAAGAAAAAAATGAAACAATTCGCTCCAGAGGTGAATGATGAAAAATTAAATTCAATTGGATTCAGGGGATTTATACGTCTCTAATATTAAAAATAGCATCTGATAGGGTCTGATCTGATGGTAAATGCTATAATCAGATTGCTAGGAAAGACGGGAAAGCAAATACTCCAACTGGTGAGGATGCTGGGAGAAATAAACCTTTGGGGTTTCTAAGCTTGTAGGCTGCCCACCCAAGTAATTCACGGTAATCCATTAATACCTACAGTATATGTAATATATAATGCTGAGGATATCATCATAGCATTAGCGTCCTTCATTCCTTCCAGCATCAAAGAAGACTGCAGTTTACTTTTTTTAGATGGCAAGATGACTGTGAAACCCCCAACAGAATGGTGGCTTCCACTGAATTTAAAGTGAACACAGAAGGCTGGGGTGCAGCATGCAGCTGCTCTTAATGTAATGTGAGTTACAGTCAAGCACACTACATTGAACACATTTTAAGTTTTACTAATCATGCAAAACTTAGCATAAATCCCATCAAAATGGAAAAAAAACACAATTCAAGGAAATTCAGATATCCTAATCATGATAGTGAGCCTTCTATGTGTGTGTGACTGCAGGAAAAGTAAAGAGAAAAATGTCCGTAGAAGCAGATTTACGGTAGAAGGCTATAGAGCCCTGGCAGACAGGGGAGTGATTTCGTGTCTTTTTAAAGTAAGCATCACACTGGACCTGTACACTTTGTACACACTTTATTGTGTTGTAAATTTCATTTTTAAATGGATAAGTTTGCCATTTTTGCCCATCAATCTGAACTCGATAACCCATAATGACAAAATGAAAATGCACTGCCTTCCATAAGGTTTAGGACAAGGACATATCTTTCCTTGATTCACCCCTCTGCTCCACAGTTTAAAATTACTAATCAAACAATTCAGATGTGATTAAAGTGCACATTGCGGACTTTCATGTAAGGTTATTTGCATACATTTTGGACCACTTTTCATACAGAGTCCCCTCATTTCAGGGCACCATAATGTCTGGGACGATTGGCGTCACAGGTGTTTGTGATTCCTCATGTGTGTGCAGGTATAAGATACCTCGGCTTGCTTCCAGCTTTTGGAGTTTGTAGTTGTTCAACATGAAGACAAGAGCTGTGCCAGTGAAAGTCAAAGAAGCCATTATGAGGCTGAAAACCAAGAACAATACCATTAGATATGGCAGTAAAATCTTAGGATTACCTAAATCAGCTGCCATTAAGAATGAAGAACACACTGGTGAGCTCAGTAATTGCAAAGGAACTGGTAGGCCAAGAAAGACCTCCACAACTGATGACATCAGAACCCTCACTATGCTAAAGAAAAAGCCCCAAATGTCTTTCTGACTCATTAAATGCAGTGTTCAGTAGGCAGAATTGTTTGTGTCCGAGACGACTATCCACAGAAGACTTCATGAGCAGAAATGCAGAGGCCACATTGCATGAGGCAAACCACTAGTTAGCTACAAAAACAGGTTAAAAATGGTGGGGATGAGTGTTTTGGATTGGGCATGCATGGCTGCCACAGGTGCTAGCACACTTATCTTCATTGATGATGGAACTGCTGATGACAGTTGCGCAATGAATTCTCAGATGCATAGAAACATCTGATCTGCTCAAGTTCCAATAACTGCTTCCAAACTCATTAGACAGTGCTTACTCCTACAACAAGATAATGCTACTGAAAATTAGCGAATGGGGTGAGCAGAGAGGTGTCCTCCCGTGGGATCTGAGGAGCGACTGTGGGTGCGCGAAGGATCGAGGGAGGAGAGCTGACCTCGGCAGTCTGGCAGTGACATCCGGAAGGGGGCCAAGACAGAGGTTAGCTGAAGGAGCTTGTGGCTGTTGGTCTCTACGCCGGCTGCGAGCAATGGGTGAGCCGGGGAGAAAGATGGAGGTGGGCCGGAGAGTAAAGGGAGTGAGAGACTGCTTTTTAACTTCTGCATTGTTACCTCGGATTTTAAAGGATGTATTTATTGAATGGTTTTTATCCCCACTGGACACTTGGTTTTATGGATTTATTTATGGAACTTTGGACACTGCACTTTTGCACTTTGTTTTGATTGTTTTAATAAAAGCACTTTTTCACCTTTGAATATATCCCCTGGCTTCATGTGAGATTTGTCAGCTCAACTCGGTGACCTTACTGACGGTGTTGGGTTCAGGGCTCCCATAAGGACGTTGGGAGCCTGAAGAGAACACGCATTGTCACAGCGCACATACTGGTACACCGCTCCTTTGCAGGGCTCAATCACACATCCAAGCAGAAAAGTGGGTGCAGTACACAATCGAGTAACAGGAACATATTAATAAAGTGCCACTTTAGTTTTAATCCATCCAGCTATTTGCTTTAGACATGTTGGAACAGTGATTTTGGGTGACACAGTGACCATCGCTCATGATTAGAGACTTAGATTTAGGATGTAAAGGGGATGGATGTTACTTTACTTCACTGAACAAAAAGAATTAAATGCATTTATAAAACACAAAAAAATCATCAGTCTCCTTGTTTTCGGCTTCATGGAGGCCAATGATGACATTTAATTCTTTTTTGCATAGTTTAGTGATTTCTGAGCATTTTACCAAAGGAGACTTCCAGAAGCATACTTCCACATGTAAATGGAGGCTAAGAAACCAGGTTCTTCTTCAATCACTGGCAAAAAAGAAGTGAAATGGTCTCTTACTAAAATAATATGTAGGAAGTAGATAGTAAGCCATGTGTAAACTCAAGTAATGGAAACCTATGCAGTGTAAAACCTGTTCATACTGAAACAAAGGGTAGCATTTAAGTGCAGACTCCATTGATCTCAACCAGTACTCACCAGCAAACATCAAGCACACCTCTTAAACTTCAAACAGTGGCAAAAACAGAGGTGAGACTCTCTCGTATCTCAACCAGTAATAATAACAAAAGTGAACATCTTTTTGACCTTTGAACAGCCTTGCAAAACGGATGAGAAGCTCTTTTACTTCAGACAGCAGTAAAAGTATCGGTAAAACTCCTTCATAAATGAAAGAGTTGCAAAATGGAAGTGCAGTCTAATGCAATGAGTGACACCAAATACACCTAACACTCCCTAGTCACTCAAGGAAAGAGAGGCAAACAATGTAACTGAAGCTCCTGTTATGTAAACTAGGGAAAACAATTTAAGTGAAGTTGCCATTTACCTCGGCCAATGAAATGACATTGATGCCACCCAGTGATTACTCAAACCGTGGTGAGTCACCTTTCAGACCCAGAATTGGATTAAGGGAGTTTGAGAATATACTGTATGTGTGTATATATGTACAGATTTAAGTGAACCCTTTCTCAGCCAGCTGTAAAACTCTACCTGTAGTTTTAAGTCCACCTCCTATCTTAACTGGAAGTAAAAACTCTAAGACTTCTTTTATGTAAGCCATGTGTATAAAATAATGGAAGACCACACCTTTCTCAGTAAGTGGTAAAATACTGTAGTAGTAAAGACTTCACTAGTCATATGCAGATGTCAGACATTCCTCTTGCCACAGCCAGTGAAAGAAATTGTAAGTGAAGCCCCTGTTTACCTTGTGAAACAAATAGCCAGACACACAACAGAGGTTTGGGGCAGCCACCCATTTAGTTTCCCTGACTGCAAAAGGCTGAAGTTTGAGTACAATGTGTACAGGTTTAAGTCCAAAAAAGAACTTATTCAAGTATGGAAGATGACGGGTTTTTAAAGTGGTTCAAGAGAAATGATATCATCGGGGCAGAACGGAGGTGACATCCTCGGAGCCGAGACAGGAAGTGACATCATCGAACCGCAATCGGATACAAGCAGAATTTCTCGTGTCTGGACTGCAGAGAGAGAAAAGAGAGAGATTTAGTGCGACCCACCGCCCCCTGGCCTGAGTCCCAAACACACGTGTGTGACAACCTCTAACAGTAAGAAGATGTAATGGTGAATAACATTTAGCATAGAAGTTAAATACATTCTTTATTAATGTCTAACAAAATCTTATTTTAAAATGTTTAAAAAGGCAGTGAAGTTAATATCTAATAATGTCTAATTTTAAAGGAAAGTAAGTTGTTGTGATTTCTTTTCCCCAAGACTTTCATTGTTAACAAGATCACTACTGGTAATGGAAAGGGAGGAAAATTAGAGTGTGGACCAGTTTACGGCTCAGTTACTTGATTATCCTTTCTTTCTTGTTTTCTGAAACTACATTTGTGAATCCATTGAATAATGGAAAAAATTCTGACGCGGTGAACTAAGAATTAGTTTGTGTTTGAGTTGTTTTATTGGTGATTTGGGGCAACAGAGTCACAATAAAAGGAGGTTTGCATGTGCAGGCTCTCTCTGCCATTTTCCATCCTGAGGAGAGAGTCCGTTTCTGCTACCCTATGTAGACAGCATGCTGGATCGAGGACCACGCCAACCCACACTGGACCAGAGACCCATAAACATTAAGACAGAGAGCTGCCTGGTAGCCTGTTATTAGGTTTTATTATTTTAAGCAACACTCATTTGGCTTTCTCTGTTAGTTTTGGCATGTCTACTGGATAATAAAATGGAAGTGTTTATATGTGTGTGTGTGTATGGTCCCTCCGTGCAATCTGATTGGTTAGTTTGGCTTTGGTCTGGACTTCATATACTTCATTAGGAGTACAAAGTTCAATTCCTGATTGTGACATTTTTTTGAATTTATTTTTTACATAAAAAAGTTCAAATGGAGCGTTTCAACGACAAAAAAGCACTAACAAGGTGCAACCTGAGTCACCCTCAAAGATGAGAAGCATTTGCGAGAATACAAATGATGTTTGTCACAGCAGGTAATGGGGGCCAGTCTACTGTTGGTGATAGTCAAAAAACAGACAGGAGGTGAGCAAGGCACATTAAAATGGCAGAGTCTGAGAAGCAAGCTTCAGGGGAATGCAGATGTTTGAGGAAGCTCCAGGCAAGAGAGGCTTAGATGCCCGCAGCTCCTGCACCATGGAAAGGTTTAAGAAAAGCACTGAAGATAAACAAAGGGCAAGAGATGTGAAATATCAAATATTTTAAAATGTATTCTATTGCTCGTCTTTGACAGGTAAGAGTTTCTAGTTATCTACAATACACGATGAACAAATGTGTAACTTTTTCTCCTGCGTATTCTGGTACTCTTTTTTGTTGTCTGCAGTCATAGAGAAAAAGGTAGTGCAACATATGAGGGCTATGGCAGGAATTGTATGATATTTTGGTCAGGTCTACATAATAAAGAGAATAAACGGGAGAATAAGGTGACCCTAGAACCCTACCTGATCAAAACAGAAGACTAGAGTGAAACTTTCTGTTAGTTAACCCAGTATAAACCTGCCCTTCATTTAAGCAGTGTTCAACAAAAATAAGCAAAACTGATTCTCCTATCATTCAAGGTTAAAATTTTAGGTAGGCATCTGTGTGTCACTGACTTATAAAAGATGGATTAGAATTCTTTCAGGTGAGCAAAACAAATCTTTTCTTTCAAGTAGTGCAACATCACAAAATATTTTCATAGACAATGATATCCTTTCTGGTATTACCCCAACTGTTACTTCTAAAGCATTAAAAGTGATTTTAGACCCAAGGCTATCCAAAAGATATAAGTGATGGTGATTTTATTTCAAATTGTGAAAAAATCAAGTTCTCTTTAAAAGGATCTGTTTAGAATTTGGAAAGAATTCATTAAATGTAGCTGTAAAGCACATTGGGCCCGTGCTGAATTCTTTTATTTTATTTGTTGTTTTATTCTATACTAACAGTGAAACAGGACAGTGAGGAGGGCCCTGCCTATTCCTGATGTCACAGTTCCACCTCCTCTCAGCCCTCAGCCTCTGTCCCGGATTAGCGTGAATATATCGCTCCTGCGAGCGAAGTATGATGAGAGAGCGTGATGAGAGAAGTCGCAAAATCAACTAGAATGTTCGAGCAAATTATAGAAAAAAACGAATCTAAATCCATTAAGTAGTTGTTTCGTTCGCTAGCTGAGAGGAGGTAAGGAACGCCCCAAGGCTGGCGTGTGAGTGAGGAGGGCCCTGCCACCCCCCTCTTGTTGGCCCACTTCGTGTCTCTCGGATTTGCGCAAACAAATCGGTACCGCAAGCGAGCTATGATACATAGTGCAAGGAGAGAAGTCACAAAATCAACCGGAATGTTCAAGCAAATTATAGAAAAAAAACAATCTAAATCCGTTAAGTAGTTCTCTCATAAAAAGACAGACAGACAGACAGACGTTGGATTTTATATATAGAGAGATGAAAAGGCACTTTGGATGAGTCTCTATTATCTTCTAATTCTCTGACTTGGTTGTGTTTCCTGAGTAATGCAACATATTATTGTACTTGATATGTATTTTTGTGTGTGATTTTTGATATTGTGTTTTGTTCCTTACATAAAATAACATTTAATTGGAATTTTAGGTATTTTTAGAAGTCAAGTCTTTTTGCTTCCCAAAACAGTAATGACAAATATAGAAGTACGTCCAACTTACCTTTACAAATGTAAAGGAGCAACTCTCTCTTAGAATTCATTCATTCATCACAAAAACCTCTTTATTCCAATTTAAGGTTGTCAAACCTTGCCTTGCCTGTCCAGGGGCCTCAAGTATAAAGCTTGAGTTTACACAAAACGAGGCTTGAAATGTCATACATCAGTTTTCATGCAAACATTGGGATTTATAAAGAAAAACTTGACAAGGGAACCTCTAATCTGTCTCTACTCAATATTTCAGAGAAACTGAGAAATGATGACACCCTTAATCAAGTAGGGAAATGCAGCCAAACCAGCTAAATGATGACTTGCACACATAATACTTCATTTTTAGCAAGTCATTATTATAATGAGTGCTGATGTGACAAACAAACCTTAAAAGTGATGAATATTATGCACTGACTGTATTTCATTTCCCTTTTAAGTGGATCATGCTGCATATTTGCACTGATTAACTTTTTTTGGTTTATCGTCAGTTTATATCGTCTACCTTCTCAAGGGACTGGGTGACAGGTCATCAATATCTCAATCAGGTTTCGCTTTGTCATACATGCTGCTCTTGAAGCCATTAACCGACTGGCAAAACGATATGTCTAGTTCTGTATTGTGTGGGTACAAATTATATAAAAACATAAAATGTTTTTGCCAATATAAATCAGCAATTGTCAGTAATGTCTGGTTCTCCTAATGTAATTGAAGCAATTTACTCCACACATATTGCAATACGGGCATCTTGTGAGAATGAAACTGCTTTTGTTATCTGTGTGCAGTTACATTCCATTAACACACAAGTCATCTGTGATGCCAAGAGGAGACTGACAAACATTGTGTCTCACTGGCCTGGGTCAACCTATGATTCATTTATTTTGAGACAAATTAGCTTTAACAGATGTAATGGTGCTGTGCGAGGTGGCTGGCTTGTTGGTAAGGTAATTAGCTGAACCCTCAGTTTTTCAGATGGCCTCTACTATTCATTGTAATGGCAATCACATCATTACATGTGCCAGGTGATAGTGGCTACCTGCTCATACTCTAATGCCTTACGCCTTTCCCTGAGACCCAGAACACAGAGCAGAGGCTGTCCATGATCTTGCACTCTCATTTGCGGAGTGCAGCAACATACTCTTGAATGCAGGCGGCGGGGCCGTGACGCAGCAGATGGGAGTCTGTTCTACCGCTCAATGAGGTTGTGCAGATTCGTAATTGTATTCGTATAAGGCTGATTAGCATGCTCCATATATGGATGTTTGATGAGTATTCACATATGCACGTTTACAAGGTGACTGTGAGTTAAAAGGGTTAACCTGCCTAGAAATGTGCACTCACCGTGTTTTGTAAAAGTGATTTTTTTTTTGGAGTATGCATTTTCCTGTTTTTTTTGGCCATATTTTCACACTCAAATCCATTCAAAGCTTTATAAATGAGGTCCAAGGACAGGCTATCAGTCCACTGCAGAACTCACTCACTCAATCATACTGGAACAATTTAGAGTTTTTAGTTAACCTAACAATCTGGATGTTTAAAGTCCAGTTTCCTGGCACTTTGATTCAAATATATATGTTTACCTCCTTCTTAACTCATCCAGTCTGGTAATAAATGTTGATGAAGCTCCCTATCACTAAAAGTAAGTAGTAGTAAAAAATAGATTTATGGTACTATTTTAACTAATCTAACACAGTCACAGATGTGGAGGACACCTTTAGCAAGTCTAAACATTGACAACATTAAATAGAAGTCTCTTTTGATTGTCTCAGGGTGTTGCATAAAATTTAATGGTAAGCAGAAGCAGTATAATTAAAGTCATCTCTTACCTCAGCTAATGGTAGATCATAATAGTGAAACCAACCTCTTATAGATGTGGTACCACATCTCACAAAACAGACATACTGTAGAAGAGTCTACTGAAAAGAACAGCAAAATGAATCCCAGGAGCGAAGGGCCTGTCTTACTCTGATAGGCTAAGGTAATTAATCCTCTTTAGTTTAAACAAAGAAGGTAGAGTTGGCGAAGGTGGATGAGTTTAAATACTTGGGATCAACAGTACAGAGTAATGGGGATTGTGGAAGAGAGGTGAAAAAGAGTGCAGGCAGGGTGGAATGGGTGGAGAAGAGTGTCAAGAGTAATTTGTGACAGACTGATATCAGCAAGAGTGAAAGGGAAGGTCTACAGGACAGTAGTGAGACCAGCTATGTTATATGGGCTGGAGATGGTGGCACTGACCAGAAAGCAGGAGACAGAGCTGGAGGTGGCAGAGTTAAATATGCTAAGATTTACACTGGGTATGACGAGGATGGACAGGATTAGAAATGAGTACATTACAGGATCAGCTCAAGTTGGATGGTTGGGAGACAAAGTCAGAGAGGCGAGATTGCGTTGGTTTGGACATGTGCAGAGGAGAGATGCTGAGTATATTGGGAGAAGGATGCTAAGGATAGAGCTGCCAGGGAAGAAGAAAAGAGGAAGGCTTAAGTGAAGGTTTATGGATGTCGTGAGAGAGGACATGCAGGTGATGGGTGTAACAGAACAAGATGCAGAGGACAGAAAGATATGGAAGAAGATGATCCGCTGTGGCAACCCCTAACGGAAGCAGCCAAAAGAAGAAGAAGAAGTTTAAACAAAGAAGGCTATGTGCCAATGTCATTTGTGTCTTCAAAATTATTAATACATTTATTAATAAAATTGACCCAGCAGCATAAGCTAAATAATGTATCATGTATTAGAGGACACCAGTGAAAATGAATGTGAAGCGTATTTAATAGTGTAACCAAGAAACACTACATTACACAAAGAGTCTTGGGAGTCTTAAAAAAATCAACAAAATCATGAAGCTGAATTGTAGACCTTGACGAATTTTAAGAATTGCCTGGATGAGAAATTAAGACTACTATTAGCTAACCAAATGGGTTTGAAAGACTGAATGGTCTCCTTTGATTTGTTAAGCTTCTTATGTCTAGAAGTATATGCCAAATTAAGAAAATACAATATACTGTAAGTAAGGTCTCCTATTACCTTACCCATTATTGAAGAGAAGCAACCTTTTCCCTCAAACATTAATACAAAAATAAATTAAATTTACTCTTACCTCAGCTACTGGTTTCAAGGAGAAGTCAAGCTCTTCTCCAGCTTTACCTTAAACTATGTTATAGAATTGAACCGGAGGTCATCTTTACTTCAGACAATGGGAAAATTATAAGATAAACCAATGGATATCTTAACCAAATGCAATAAATCCTTAATTTATCCAGATTCAACAAATGTAATAATAATTCTTTGCATTTATATAGCGCTTTTTCTCACTATTCAAAGCGCTCCGCAATTGCAGGTTAAGGGCCTTGCTCAAGGGCCTTTTGGCATTTACAGAATTCGAACCAGCAACCTTCCAATGGCCAGTGCAGATCCCTAGCCTCAGAGCCACTACTCCACCTATGTAAGTGAAACACAAAGTTAAACTACTGGTTATCAGCTAAGTGGAGACTCCAATTTTCCTCAGACAGTAGTTTTATACAATGGGTTTAGTCCATGCTAAAAAATTTAAACTTGAAAAAGTCATTTCATGGTGAAGGTTTTCAGTCTATACTGTATTTTCAGTTCATTACTCTAACTTCATCTGCTTTAAAAAATCTTTCAAATTGAGCATTGTAACAATAAGACAAAAGGATCATAAAGATTTGAAGCACCTTCCAGTGATCCCCATATAAATGGAAAACAAAACAACAAAGCAATTCACCAAAAAAACACAATGACGTCTTTCCAGATGCAAGTCAATTAAAAAATTTCAGTTTTCCCCATTCACATGACTACACGAGACCTGGTGCTTTCAAATTTACACATTTTGGAGAGTGTTTTCAAAGCCATTTTTATTTTTTTAGTGGACAAAAACGCCGTTTCAGTGTGGCTGGAGGGCCAAAAAGAAATTTTATAAAATATGCATTTTTCAGATTTATGCGTGTTAGTGTGGACTAGATCTTAGTTGAGTCCACTTTTGTCTCAAGCTACAGTAGACAAATTAAATGAAGCTTTGGCTTACTTCAGCCAAGAGCAAGCACTGAAATGAAAGCCGCCTGTGCTTACAAAATGGTGAAGCTACCCTCATACCTAAACCAAGAATTAAATTTAGGTCAATCAGGAAATGTATTGTTTATTGTGAGGTGGGGTAGAGATTGTCTTTCAGGCTTGGAAAGGCTAAAATTATAGTGGTATGTCACCAGGAACAGGAGGCATGATTTATGGGAAGAAAAAGGAGAAACATGTTAAGTTCTTACAGCAGCATTAAATGAGAGCAAAAATAAAAAAGGAACACGGTTGGGCTTCATTACTCATCAGAGGCTGGCACAATGCCCTCCAATTCAGATTGCCATGCATCAGCAAATCTGGCATCCAGGTGTGCTTGACATACGGCTGCCGGCCGCCACCAATCTGTCTATGCCAAATTAGTGCTGACCGCATGGATTAACCCTGTCCTGGATGGCAGACCTTTGTGTTTTGTATGCTAAAGTGCCTGACTGGATTACAAATGGGGGAATTTCACGTTAGCTAGAAAAAAATTAAGTCATCCCACCTCTTTACTCTGTAAAGTGGCATAGAGGACTGATGCCAGAGTGCAGTTGGAGAAAACTGCTGTTTAAGAAACAAACTGAATGAAAATGAGAAACATGAGTTTGTAAAGGTCTCTTTTGAACCTTGACAGGTGAAAGCTCTCTGGATCTTGTCTTAAATTCAAAAAAATGCAGCAAAAATAATTGTGCCCCATGAGCACCACTTGCTTAAAGTGCTAGAGGACAGGCTAATGAGGACATCTGTACACTCTACACCAAGGGGGCAGGCTAGGGGATTGATCTGTTCCCTCATATCAGCTGAAGTTTATATTTCTACCTGCTACTAGGAAAATGTAGATCAGCAGGCAGAGAACACTGAAAAGTCTTGTACAGATTAGTAGCTTTTGAAGGACAGACTATTGAGCTGAATGATACACTCTAGTCATAAAAAGACAAGCCAGTAGACACACTGTATCGGTACCCACAAATTAAGGCACTTCAGGCTGCATATCTATATACAGTACACCCACCAGCCACTTTATTAGGTACTCCTTGCCCCCTTTTGCCTTCAGAACTGTTGTAATTCTTGGTGGCATAGATACAACAAGATGCTGGAAACATTACTCAAGGATTTTAGTCCATATTGATATGATAGAATCACACAGTTGCTGCAGATTTGCCAGCTGCACATTCATGATGCAAATTTCCTGTTCCACCACATCCCAAAGGTGCTCTGTTGGATTGAGATCTGGTGACTATGGAGGCCATTTGAGTAGAGTGAACTCATTGTCACATTCAAGAAACCAGTTTGAGATTATCTGAACTTTGTGACATGGCGCATTATGCTGCTGGAAGTAACCATCAGAACACGGTTACATTGCAGTCATAAAGGCATGCACATGGCCAGCAACAATACTCCGGCAGATTGTGGCATTTAAACAATGCTCAGTTGGTACTAAGGGGTCCAAGAAAATATCCCCCACACCATTACACCACCACCTCCACCAGCCTGCACCACTGATGCAAGGCAGGATTGATCCATACTTTCATGTTGTTGATGCCAAATTCTGATCCTACCATCTGAATGTCGCAGCAGAAATCAAAACTCATCAGACCAGATGTTATCCCAGTCTTCTATTGTCCAATTTTGGTGAGCTCATGTGAATTGTAACATCAATTGCCTCTTCTTAGCTGACAGGAGTGGAACCCAGTGTGGTGTGATGCTGTTGTAGCCCATCTGCTTCAAGGTTTGACATCCTGTGTGTTCAGAGTTGATCTTCTGCAGACCTCAGTTGTAACAAGTGGTTATTTCAGTTACTGATGCCTTTCTATCAGCTCAAACCAGTCTGACCATTCTCCTCTGACTTCTGGCATCAAGGCCTTTTTTGCCCAGACTACCACTCACTGGATATTTTCCCTTTTTTGGACCATTCTCTGTAAACCCTAGAGATGTTTGTGTGTGAAAATCCCAGTAGTTCAGCAGTTTATGAAATTCTCAGACCAGGTCTGGCACCAAGAACCATAAAAACTGGCATTAACAAGTAGCTGAAAAGGTGGCTAAAGTGGCTAGTGAGTGTATATAAATCATTAAGGTCTATCCGTCTGTCCGTCTAAGTATTCGAGCTGAAACTGTCATCTGTCAATTTGACATGCTATTTACTCATGAACAAATGGGGCTGGAACTTTCACCTTGCTGTCAATGAATTATATAAAATCCTAAGGTCTGTCATTATGTCACACGATTACTCATGAACTACTGGAGCTAGAACCTTCACCTTGGTCTCAATCAAAAGCTTATGACCTATATGTTCTGGTAATACAAAAAATATGAGGTTGTGGTAAGTTCAGTCAACTGACCTGCGTTCCTGGTTTTCTTACGGCAAAGTGATAAACAAAGTGAAATGGCAGGATGAAAAAGCAAACCAGTGACATCTGCTGAGTTCCAATCAAATCACAGTGGCTGATATTGTGATAAAGAACATCATTATAGAAAGAAGAAGTAGAAGATGAACACCACCATCTGTTAAGCATCAAGTGCAGGATAAAGAATGCAAGAATGACAAAGATGGAGAAATGTGTGCAACTGGAGTTCTATTTGTAACTACTGGGGCTGGACTATGAGCATCAAGTGTGGGAGACATAATGCAAGGACGATAAAGAAAAAGAAATGCTGGGACCTGAGCCTTGATCTTGGTCCAGAAAGAAAGTTTAAAACCTGGTATTTTCTGGTAACCCAAAAAATCTGAGAGGCAGCAAACTTGACAACCTGACCTGCGCACATGGATTTCTTACAATGAACTGATATGTAAAGGAAGTGAAATGGCAGAAAGAAAAAAAAGACTGGCAACATTGGCTAAAGGTCAAGCAATGTGCAGAGGCCAGTGACACGAGGAAGAGCACCATAATAGGAAGTAGAAGAAGAACAACAACGACAACAAAAGCATCACATGCTGAGCAGCGCCATCTGCTGTGCATTAAGTGTAGGATACAACTGTATATGCAAATAAAAATGTAAAATGAATGCAACTGGGAGTGTGAGTGTAAATACTAGGGCTAGACTGATGACAGTCAAGTGTGACATACAGAATGCAAGAATGACAAAGACTGAGAAGTGGAGGTGACCAGAGGTCCGTGTGTATTACTACATGACATATCTTAACATAATGTTCTCAAGCCGGAATGATCCAATTCAAAGTCGCAGCAGACTAGAGCCTATTATAGCAGTGTCAATAAGGAAGCAGCCTAGACAGAACATCTGTCCATCACAGAGCACAGTCATTTTCACACCCACATATGGTCAATTTGAAATTGTCAACTATACTTACCTTTAAAATTGTGTGAGGAAAAACCGACAAAGACACAGGGAAAATTTGCAGACAGCAACCAAACCCAGTGTTTGAACCTGGGACACTATTTGTGTGAAGCAGCAGCACTAACCACTGCACTACGGTGGCACCTACATGAACATAGGGAGAATGTGCCAACTCTGCATGTACCAGTTTGTGGGGGCCATGGTGGTTGTAAAGTTTCATTCCTGTCACTTTCTTAATTTGTAACCAATTACTGCTGCTAATGAAAGAGATGCATTTTGCCTTAATTTTAATTGGCTTGCTTTTTAAGATTCAGAACACTTCATTGCTTCTTTTTTCCTTATCCAGCAGCCAAACAATAATGAGATGGAAACTGAGCCAACAGATGACCAGCTAACTTAGGTGTCTCAAACTCAGTACCTGGAGGGTTACCATTTTCACTCCAGTTTCTTAATTATAAGCTGTTAATAAAACAAGTTATTTAATTCAAGGCTTGTTAGTGCTCTCATTCTGTCATACACTTCCAAAACTGTTTTCCCTTTTTTAAGAACAATATCAAATGCTTTGTGGACCAAAGCAGATCAATATTTATGAGACGTTTGTTTTTCTTTTCAAGCATTGTATTGAAACAGATACTGCATGATGAAAGCTTTGGGGCAAATAATAGTTGGTTAGTTGCTCATTGATAGAAGGTGGCTGGAATGAAAACCTGCAGCTGTCACAGCCTTCCTGGATCTGAGAGAGACCCCTCTGGTAATGACAGCATTCGGACAGAGATTTGAACCCAGGACTCTGAGGATGTGAAGTAGTAATTAAATCATTTTGTTTTTATGGTAGTACTGTATACACACTAACAGAGACATTTATAAAATGCTAATAACATCTAGTACTTATGACCGGAAATGATTATTTCACAACAACCTTCTAAATAATTGTGAAGGAGTAGATTAAACTTGTGAACTCACAAAGAACAATGTAGGATAGACAGAGAGGGTGATAGTTCTGATTTGTTAAGGGACTTTAGTAATGTAATTAGTTTAAATTAAAGAATACTGAAGTTGTCAATGGGAAATTCAAGGGGAAAGAAAATGTTTTCTACATTAAAATAATATGAAATACAAATAATATCTGTATATGTAAGAAACAGGTTAAGGTTAAGGCTCGACAGTTCAAATATCTTGAGTTTATTTAGAAGTGGTTGGCCAGTATTTTCCTATAAGGGATAATTGTATAGTAATAAACAATGAACTCATATTTATGATACTATTTCCATACTTTTATAATTATTCTGCATATATTTTTGTATATACGAAACATAAATAAGATCTGGGCCTCAGGTTCATGAGATAGATCCATTAGTGAAACATGTTTTTCTTTAGGTTTTATACAAATCAACAATAAGTCAGTGAGACAATCAGGAACATGTAGTTTTATATTGGATAACAATTGACAAAGAATAATAAGGATATCCTGTCAGGGTCCATTGTTCAACACATTGCTTCTGTAAGAGCTCTGTCTTAATTGTGTGTTCTCACGTGAACATTGACTTGTGGCTTGGCCTGTATTTATATATCAGTGTAGTCAGAGGCGGCAGGATAGCTAGGCTTGAACAGGAAGTGACATCACTGTTCTTCCAGCTGTTCTTCATCAGGTCTACAGATAAAAAGAGGACACAAGTCACCAAGTGCTCATACTCTTGGTCGGGAGTATGCACACCACTCTTAGAGGAGCTCTGGAAATGCCTCCGAATAACACATGTCTGACAATACACAAAATAATTTAGAAAGAAGACAAGCACAAGATATCATATACAGTATACAAGGGGAGGGGTGACAATGCAAGATAAGCTTGGTTTCCTCACAGCCCCCGGGAACTGTCTAGGCTGAGCTTGCATGTTCTCACTTTGTTCATGTTGGTTCTTAAGGTGCTCTAATTTCCTTCCACATATCAAAGATTTGCTACCGAGGTTATCTGACTGATTCGCTTTGAATGACTGCAGATGTATGTAAGTATGCTTTAGGATAGAGTTCTTGTTCCATCCAAAACTGATCCTGCCTGCACTTTATATTTTTAGTAGAGTACAGTCTTATAAAAGAAAAAGAGAGGTCAAGAAATGAATGAGATGAACATTTGGTTAATATACATGTGTGAATTTGAATTGTCCAATACTGAGCCAGTTTCATGATTAAGGTACTATATAGGAACAATCTGAATTAGTGAAGGCAAGTGATAGCACTGCTACCTCACATCCTCATGAATTGGACCTGGTCACTGTCGCTTAGTTCTCAAGTTGGTTTCCTCTCAGTTTTTTGCATCACACACATATGTATGTAAAGGTTGATAAAAGATTTTTGATTGTTCTTAATTTGTACATCTAGTGCACCTTTTAATAGACTGAAGGCCATCCAGGGTTTGCTCCTGTCCAGAGTCTAAATCTGCTGGCATAGACACCCTGTAGTAGTGTTAAGGCCTTAGAATATTGATGGAGGAACTAAACTGAATATCTTTAAGCTACGCAGCATTTAATGGATTTGCGCATCTCTCTTCTGTAATCAGTCAGAGCAAGGAGGGTCTTTGATCATTCTAATTGGTAGAGGACAAAAGAAAAATTCAAAATTTGGGATTTAGTATAACTCCCTGCATCTGGATTTGGAACTTGCTCACTGGCAGACCTCAGCACATGCAGGTCTACATCATCACTTACTCCGTGTTGATCCTCAATACAGGCCACCCATAGGGTAGTGTGCTGAACCCCCTGTTGTATTCATTGTTCACTATAACTGAGTAACCATACATAGCTTCAGCACCATTATTTCATTTGCTGATGAAATACAGATTACAGTCTTTATCATGAACAATGATGAGATGGCTTAAAGAGAAGAGATTTGCAATCTGACACAGTGGGCAAGATAACAGTGTCACCCTTAATAATAGAAAAACCAAGGAGGTGGTCATAAACATCAGGAAGCAGGAGGCAGACTGCATGTCTATCAACATCTAAGAAGTAACAACAAATAGAGTTGTCATCTTTACAATTCTTGTGGGTGGGTGAAATGCAATTCAGCTATTGTCAAGAAGGCTCGCCAATACATTTTCTCCCTCAGATGTCTGAGGAGAGCTTGGATACTTCCATCTACATTCTGTAACTTCTGTAGGTGCACAGTGTAGTCCATCCTTTCTGGCTGCTGTGCATTATGATATATAATTCATTTATCTCAGCAACAGAAAGCACCACAGCGGGTGGTATGGAAGCAGAGAGTATCACGGGTGCACAGCTCTCTCCTGTTATTTGACCCTCACATAATGCACACACTCTGTATTAAGGGGTTTTCACCATCATAGTCCGCTTGCTTTGCTCCGAGTCTGGGGATGTTTTACTTTGTTTCAATTTCCAGTTAAGTTCAGTTGTTTTTTATATTGCAGACTTTCAAGGAAACCAGAAGTATTGATAAGCGTATCGCAGATGTATCATGGACTTCTTTCATTAGGCAGAAAAATATTTTTCGGTGGAGGAAATATCATGGAAAGTCAACAGCAGTTTGTGTTTGTTTGTTTGTGCTCTGTCACATTTTCCATAATTATTAACTGGAAGACTACTTTAACATTATTCATTAAAGGACACATTTCAAGTATCCGGTAGAAGACAAGCTCTTTTGAAATCATACACTGAGGCTCATCTCGTAATTTTCTTTAAACTGTATGCTGTCATATATTAATTTTCCAGTAGTCACAATATGAATGTAATTTCAATTTAGTTTATCTCAAATCACATGGTTCCTGGCTTAACGCTTGTTGATAATGTTTATTTTAGAATGCTTGATTAACATTAAATAAAATGTCAAAGTTAGTGTAGGCATCTCTTTAGTGGTGTAAGATTAGGACGTTTGACCATTGGTCTCACAGGACACTGCTATTTGTTTCTCCGCACCTTTGTATGTGTTTTGATCAACCCGATCACAAGTGAATTGATCCCTTTTTTAAACACGTTAAACTTACAGTATATCTGATCGTGTGTACTAGAGGCTCTAAGACTGAATCAGGTATTGATTGTTTCAGAAAACGTTTGATAAGGTGACACATGAGAGTTTGGGCAGCAGACTTAAAGAAGTGGGAGTTCAGGGTGTGGCGTGTAGATGGGTACAGAATGGGCACAGACACAGGAAGCAGAAGGTTATGGTGTGAGGAACCTCATCAGAACTGGCTGATGTTAAGAGTGGTGTTCCACAGGGGTCAGTGCTGGGGCCACTGCTAATTTTAATATATATAAATGATTTAGATAGGAATATAAATAACAAGCTGGCTACATCTGCAGATGATACCAAGATAGGTGGATTGACAAATAATCTGCAATCTGTTGAATCATTACAGAGGGACTTGGACAGCATACAGGCTTGGGTAGATTTGTGGCAAATTAAATGTAATGTCAATAAGGAAGTAAAAATGTTGATTTGAATACACAATGGGAGGTCTGACAATCAAAGTACACCTTATGAGAAGGACTTGGGAGTCACAGTGGACTCTATGCTATCAACTTCCAGACAGTGTTTAGAAGCCATTAATAAGGCTGAATGACTGAATGTCAGGTTATATAGCGCACTGATGTGTAGAGTACAAGTCCAAGGAGGTTATTCTTAAGCTTTATAACACACTGGATAGGCCTTATCTGGAGTACTGTGTGCAGTTTTGGTCCCCAGGCTACACAAAAGGACATAGCAGCACTAGAAAATATCCAGAGAAGAGTGACAAGGCTGATTCCTGGGCTACAGGGGATGAATTAAAAGGAACGATTACAAAAGTTGAGCCTTTTCAGTTTAAAAGGTGACATGACAGAAGTGCTCAAAATTATGAAGGGATTTAGTACAGCAGATTGAGACTGTTACTTTAAAATGACTTAATCAAGAACATGGGGACACAGTAGAAAACTTGTTAAGGATAACTTTTGCACAAACATTAGGAAGTTTTTCTTTACATGGAGCCATAAACAGATGGAATACCAACTACCAAGCAGTGTGGTAGACAGCGGGACTTTAAGGACTTTAAAAACTTGACTTTGAAAGAATTAAGTCGATAGGACTGAAAAGATTTGTTGGGCTGAATGGCCTGTTCTCATCTAGATTGTTCTAATGTTTTATGGCTCTGTTAGAGTAATTATGCGAGTTTTTTCATGCAAATTGTGTTACATTTGTATCTGTGTGTGTGTGTTTATGTTTTTTCCTTTTTATTCTTTTTTAATGTTCCATGTTAATTTTCTACTCATTATGCTGTAAATGAAATTCCACAATTACCGACAGCAGACCCTAAGCGGGGCTACCACAGCATACACAATTTCTTGCATAATGCATATTACTTCTAGTCTGCGGTGGGTTGGCACCCTGCCCAGGATTGGTTCCCTGCCTTGTGCCCTGTGTTGGCTGGGATTGGCTCCAGCAGACCCCCGTGACCCTGTGTTCGGATTCAGCGGGTTGGATAATGGATGGATGGATATTACTTCTAGTAGTTAGATCGGTCCTGTGTCGGATCACATTGATACCTTAAGTGAAACACTCCAGAGTTGGTTTGATTCCACACCAAGATTACCCTTTCCAAAGCATTTCAGTAAGGTTGTTTTGATCCACACCAGAGTGTGATTGACATATCCACATCTACCTAAACAAAATTAACGTTCTGGGAAATCACACCAGAGTTTGAAATAAACTGGTCCAAATGAACTAGGTGTAAAAATGCCTTTAGAAACTCAGACGTCAGCTACTCTGAACAGTCACTTTTCTCCTTCATCCATTCAGATTAATGTTTTATGACCATTAGTACTCACATATAGATTTTTTTCCTCAGATCATAAGGCTTTTCATTCTAAAAACTGTGTGATCCAGTCTTGTGTCTGCCGTCTGCAGTTGGATTTAATGGATGGTTTTGTATTCATTGTTGGTGTCTAAATTCATTGTCTGTTGTTGGTATTGCACTATAGTCACATATCTGAAAGAAACATGCAAGTAAAAATTTCATTGAAGTTTTTGTCACATGAGAATAAACTTGAACTTAAAGTTGGACTAGTTAGAAGGCAGATTGACAGCAAGGTGATTTTTCAAAAACATTTATAGTTCACCCAACCTCTATTACACAAGTAGTTTCCTTAACTATAAATACTATCTATCTATCTACAAACAGTTTTTAACATTATAACTTGACCACACAGGCGTCTAATTTTATACTTGGTCACAAGGCTTCCAACATGTTAAATATACTGTATTTATAAAAATATAACAGATCAGGTAAACAACCCTTAATTATAAGTAACACAGTCCAGAGTGTCAGCAAAGCCATAGTATCCAGGATTTGAACTTCTGACAATGAATATTCATATCATTGTCCATTGGGCCAACACGTTTCAGGACTCTACCCCTTCATCAGGGCCAAAAAAAGTGGAATCTAAAAATGAAATAATTTTCACGTCTCAAGACACTACAAAAATGCATACTCAGAAAGAGGTATTCACATAAAAAACTACCAGAAAGACAAGACTTTGGAACACTTCTCAGGTAAGGTATCTACAATTGTGGTAAAAGTGGTAAAAGTAGTGGCTCTGAGGCTAAGGATCTGCGCTGGTATCCCGAAGGTTGCCGGTTCGAATCCCCGTCACTACCAAAAGAGATCCTACTCTGCTGGGCCCCTGAGCAAGACCATTAACCTGTAATTGCTCCAGGGGTGATGTACAATGGCTGACCCTGCACTCTGACCCCAAGGGGTATGCGAAAACTAACAAATTCCTAATGCAAGAAATTGTATAAGGCGAAATAAAGAACAAAAAAAAAAATTTCAGATATCTCCACAATTTAAAGAGCACTAACTAGTTAATAGATTCTGGTGAGCCCATTAGCACAGTACATTTATTGATTTCAATTTGGTGCTTGTTTAAGATCACTTAGTCTGAGGAGCATAATACAATATAATAAATTGAAACAGCCCCCAAACTTGCACAACAGAGTATATATACTTATACTAGCTGTGTAAGCCCATGCTGTAAAAAGCCCGGGCTCCTACAAACCATGGATTCTGGCACTTCAATCAATCAATTGCATTGGTTGTGCATTAGCAGCTAAGCGAGGTTTTCTTTCCTCGGGGGTTTCGTTTTGCCGACGTGTTCGCCTCGCTTGTGTATTAGTGGCTAAGCGAGTTTCTCTTTCTCAGCAGTTTCACTTTGGCGACAGAGTCTCTTTCTTTCAGCTTCATGCTGTAGCCTCGCACTTCCAGGCCGCACAGACAGACACACACACTTCCACGTGTAAACGTTTGTATGGAAGATACTAAAAGCTGATATATATGTATTTAATCCCTCTAAATTGATCTCAAAAGGTGATGGAGGCAGTCAGAAGACTGAATAATCAATTAATTAAAAAGCCATCTGAATTATACTAAATTAGCTGCAAATTAATAAAGATACTACATATGGAATAGCAAGGTCAGTTTTCAAAAACATTTATAGTTCACCCAACCTTTATTACTCGTACACAAGTAGTTTTCTTAACTATAAATTCAAACATTTTTTAACATTATACCTTGAGCACACAGACTTTTACTTTATACTTGAGCACAAGGCTTCCAACAGGTTAAACATATTTAGAAAAATACTGTATAACAGGTCAGGTAAACAACCCTTAATTATAAGTAACACAGTCCTGACTGGTTACATTGTTATAAATATGTTAAGCATATTGGAAGCCTTGTGCTCAAGTATAAAGTTAAAAGCCTGTGTGCTCAAGGTATAATGTTAAAAAATGTTTGTATTTGTAGTTAAGAAAACTACTTGTGTAACAGAGGTTGGCTGAACTTTAAATGTTTTTGGAAAAATCACCTTGCAGTTCTTTATGTAGTATCTTTATTAAGTTGCAGCTGGTTTAGTATAATTCTGATGACTTTTTGATTAATCTCTCCAGTTAGTGTAATTGTGACATCTGTATTCCTTAGTCAAGCTATTGGTTTGCAGCAATTTTTCATTATGGACTGTTCGGTTTTTACCCCCTTCTTATAAAAGACACACTGCATTTATAACTCCAAATAAGAGAGATTAAGTTAAAAAAAAGAAAACCGTGCCACTACCCCACTTTACCTTTGGGCCTGATTGTGAAAAGTTGTCAATTTCAAGTCGCTGTCCTCAAGCACAAGCAATGATTTGCTGCCAGAGGTTTCATCAGTGTCCACTGCTATCAAATTTCACGGATGTGAAGTGTCAATTCGTGATATCAGCTTGCCAGGCTCTTACTGGAACTGCTTGCTTCTGATTGATGCAGCTGTTCACTGGCATGCTTTGCTCACATCTTAAAAGCAGCTGGCATGCTTTTTGGCTTATCCACAATACAATTGTCCACTGCTTTCTTTTAATATTTTTTTTTTACTTTTCTGATGGAGAGATTTTATGTTATGGTAGTTAATGCTGGTAGGCACCCCTCTTCCTGTACTCTTAAGTATACAAGCTGTTTGTATGTAACTGCCATACAGTATTAGCAGGGAGATTAAGGCAGCACAAACACAAATCCAAATGGATGCATTTTCCTGAAATGAGTTCCTGGCAAGAAAGGCGGTGTGATATGCGATGGTTTGAAATAGAAGCCTAGTGACAGTGACTCTCTTTGGCAGATTGTTTACATATCACTCAGAAGAGGTCACAGTTAGCTGATATGGAAACTGTCCAAAAAACAACACACGTCTGTCAGCTACAAGCACTTTTTCCTCATAAATGCAAACTTTCTAGCCATATCTGTTTCTGCAGGAGGGAAAATAACAATTAATTTAACCCATCCCTAGTGGAATACTTCTCTGAGAAAGATATACTGCCTGCACAGAAAATAAGGAGACAAATACATGGGGCAAACAAGAGAAACCATAAAACCCATCAATCTTTCTGCAATGTAGCACTCACCTTTGTCTGCAGAATTAACTGTTTCTGACTGATTACTTCTGTAGTGGAGGGGCTTACTGCAGTGTGGCCCACATTTTTATACAGGGGTATCTAATCTACCTCTCCAGGAGCACATCTCTCTACATTGGATGGTTCCACCACTTTCTGTGTGGCAAATCTTTATGTTTTATGCTTTATGCATTTCCTTTTACCACTTCATCTATCTATCTATCTATCTATCTATCTATCTATCTATCTATCTATCTATCTATCTATCTATCTATCTATCTATCTATCTATCTATCTATCTATCTATCTATAGACTTAGCAAAGATGCAGAACTGGCAAGGTGGTCTTCTCTAAAGTTTAGCCTGTACCACACATTAGTCCAGGTGCAGAAACTGAAAAGAAAGTCTCAAAAGATCAGAAGGTTTAACATACTGACTCAAATATTAGTGTAGAATAGAGGGACACTTGTTTATGGGACATCGTGATGACTTCAGTGGTGTAGCTGGGGGGGAGGCAAGGGGGGACATCTGTCCCCGGGCGCAGCATCCAGGGGGCGCCAAATTGATGCTTCTTTCCCTTCCCCATTGCATTTTGGAAAACAAAATCTTCAGTTGAAGCGCTGAAAACCCTAGCTACGCCTCTGGATGACTTTCAGAACACTTGAGAAATGTACCTTTTGGAGAGGTTACATTTGACCTGGAGGGTAGGCATTGTATTGGGGAGGCATATACTGTAAGTAAGATAGTCAACGATTTTCCATACCTTTAAGTGCAAACTTTCCTACATCTCACACCATCCTCTTCAACCACACTATATCTATTTCTTCCTCCTACGCAAGCAGCAACCTCCAAGCTCATCTGGCAGAAGAATGAAAGGCCCAATCCTGTAAGCCTTCTAGGGTCACTTCCAGTTCCTTCAGAACCACTTCTATCCCATAAAACCCCTAGGGTCCTGCCCTTGGCAGCCCCTGTTGTCTCTGAAATCCTTAAGGCTTCTTAGTATAAAAGACCTAGGGATCCCTGTATGAGTGTGAGTATAAGGAAACATACCAACCTACTGTTATCTATTGACTTGGGAACTCAAATGCCACTGTATTTGGATTTGTCCCTTGTTTTCCTTCCATTACCCAATTATCCCTTGAATCAGTGCTGCAGGGGATTGTTTAATGTTGGTATCCCTACAATGACTTATTACATTTAATGGTGCATCCAGCATGCTACCTAATACATTGTAAACCAATGCCTGAGACCCCGCTTAATATGTATAAAGTAGACTTTTTTTCTCCAGTCAGGATCCAAGATCAAATCAGGGAAGGGCCATGTAATAAGCACAATCCAATTACAGAGTAAATATAGTCTGCATTTTAAAACTCTCTGTTTTCACCCATCCACCGTGCAATGCTGAGCAGGCGTTTTCAGAAATATGCAGCTCTGGGGAGCATTTTCAAAAGTCTCCATTTTTGAGGGTTAAAAACACCGGAGATAATGTGAGTGAAAAAGGCAAAAACAGAGACTAATGCCTGTGTATTTAAATAAAACCATATGAGTGTGAATATATTTGTTTGGAATGCTAAGGAAACCTAAAGCAATGATGGTGTTTGTCTCCACATACGAGCATGGGCTGTGTGACAGAGTAATATAATTTATTTGGTTATACTTGTTATACAAAAATCATCATGTGGTTCCACTTATTTTAGTCTACAATAATTGAATTCATTTTGAAATATTTGAATTACTAGTAACAGACCCTCTGGTCCTCGAAGAAAGAGAAAGATGGCTCAGGTGCGTCTTATGAAACACAGCACCTCAGGTCACCCTGCCAGTGATACCACCACCCTTTTTTGTGCCGTAATGATGTATAGTACTGTTTTTTATGCTCGAAGTGTATAACTTGATTTGCAATGAAAATGATCAGTCGGCCTCTGCAATGCATGTCCCCACATTCCGGTGCCACTGTTCTTTTCACGCCAGCCATGTTCTGTGGCTGTTTAGCCACTCGTGATAAGTACCCAAAGCCCAATTACCTGGCAGAGGTAGCCCGCACCTTCAGTTCTTTGGTCATCTATGACTTTGTTTTGCACTCAGAGTGTATGACTTGTGTTTGCAATTAAAACAATTATGTGGCCTGTGCAACGTGCTTCACTGTCAGTAGATATTGTCATTGTTCTTTTCCTGTCAGTTATACCATGTGCCAGTGCCCATGCTGTCACACTTTTCCTGTCAGCCAAGGCACGTGGTTACACCTTCGCTTACTGTGGAAAGAACCCAATTCCAAATTACGTGACTGAGGTTACCCACACCTCCAGTTCATGGGGCACATTACATGTATGATGTCATAAGCTCTCGATTAAGAACAAGTTCACAGTTCAAGTGTGACACATGTACAACCCTTAGCATTTTATATAAATTGATTGAAGGAGATATTGAAGGTCTCTGACAGTCGTAATTTACCAATATATCGGAAATTTCTGGATATAGATAGGAGAGAGAAAGATGGGTGCACTGGTAAACATCCTCCTTTGGTTTGGCAATGTATTCTGGGGAGCACAGGCTACAGATAAACCACGAACTGAGCACAGGAAGAAGATATTAAAAACAATCAAACAATTATCATTTAAATAATGCAATCCCTGGTTGTATGCTTTATAATATATTACATTTGTTTTCACATATTTCAATAGGGATGTCATGGTGGCTCAATTTTTAAGGCAACTGCTTTGCTATAAAAGATCTTGGCTTTGCAAATCCCAGTCTGGCCATTGTCAGGGTATCCACTCCATGTCTATGTACATTTTCTCCATTTTCTTCCCACATGGAGAAGACTAGATTGGCTTGATGTGAGTGCTCTGATGCACAGTCCTAGGATAGTTCTTGCTTTGGCACCGCACTTTACTAGAAAGAGTGAATGGAGGGCTCAGGTTTCCACAGCTGGAGCCTTGGCACGTACAATGATTAATGGAGGGTCACGCTGTGGGGCATTGGTCTGGAGTGAACAAAATACTTTGTGCTTTGTAGACCAGCCTCCTAGTATTTAGGCAATACAGCCTACATCCATTAGATGGGGTTATATTGCATTTCAAATCAATCAAATGTTATCTTTTTTGATTAACTGTTTTATTTTCAAACAAAAAAATATTTGTAAAAATAAAAACGTAACTTTTACATTGAAATTAACATATCTGCGGTGGGTTGGCACCCTGCCCGGGATTGGTTCCTGCCTTGTGCCCTGTGTTGGCTGGGATTGGCTCCAGCAGACCCCCGTGACCCTGTGTTCGGATTCAGCGGGTTGGAAAATGGATGGATGGATGGAATTAACATATACATTCAGTAAATAATACATGTACTGTACAAAAAGACATAGGCATTATATATATCTTAATATAAATTTTATCTGTATCTTTATTTTTTTTCCTGTATAAATGTATAGGGAGAAGCCAGCAAATTTCAAATTTATAAAAAATATTTTTCCAAATGTTACACAAAGGTGTTTGTATTTCATTAAAGAAACTAACATATTAAGTAACAGACCACATTTCAGGTAAAATAGGTCTACAGCCCAGTGCACAATTAAGCAAAGATAACAAACAGATGCTAATGGCCAGTGATACAATGACATGGATGTAAAAGGAGCCAGACTGGGCTAAGGACAATAAGGTGTGGATGTGGCAGATATGACAGTTTATCCTACAAATCATACACCATAGCAAGAGTATACAGCAAACGTATGCCTAGCAATAAGACACAAGATGGTCAACCTGCATCAGCAAGGTCTCTCTGAAACTGAAATTTAGTGGCAGACTTCTGAAGAAGGAAACAAATAAAATGAAGGACTAGGAATGCAGTAGCTGGCCGAAGAAACAAAGTACAGCAGGTAAGAAACACTTCAAACTGACATACCTTCAAAACTGGAAAAAGTCCAGGACTGCTATTAGTTCTGATCTCACAGAAACCACTGGAACCCTAGTACACTCTACAGTCTGGAAAAGTCTTGTTAAAAGTGGTCTTTGTATAAGAGAGACTACCAACAATCCATTCCTCCAAAGCATAAATGCAGCTAAGAGACTCACCTATGAATAAGAAAAGTAATGAGTGAAAACTATATTGCATATAGTTTCACAAAATTCACCTAAAATTTGTTTTCCTTGAAACTTTGCAATTGAAAACATGAAACTCATAAAATTAGTTATTTTTGGGGTTTAAGTTGTTTCGGGTGGTTAGTGAAAAAATATTGTTCCCTAATGTTTATTCCATGGCTGAAACCTCTGCTTCCTACTTTGGCAGCCCTCCCTAATGCCTTTTATTTGGGTCCATACATTCTTATCTGCCTGGTGCACAACTTGACTTCTGCTTCACACCGCTCATTTTTAGTGATTGATAGCTCCATCTGTACTCATTTTCCTCAACTCCAATGATCCTAATCAGGACCCTTCCAGATACTTGCTGGGAGCCACATACCCAGGCCAATGGATTTTAGCAGCAGAGAAGTGCTTGTTGGTTAGTGCTCTCTGTCTGCAGTCCTCTTTCCAACTCTCCACCCCAGAATAACTTTCCAAATACTTCAGCACATGGATAGAAAGGTTACAGATGTAATTACGAAGTGAAACTTTGCTTTTCACCATGAATTCAGTTTCATGGAAATAATTTTGATCATCACTATTCTGTACTGATGATTTTGGCTCAAACAGAAGGGTGTTTTTCTGCGTAACAGCTGGAGAGTGCTGCCATACAGGGATGAGTGCCTGCAGATAACACTGAAGCATGGCGGATGTCCTCTGCGGGTTTGGGGCTGCAATTCTGCAAATGGAGTGGGTGATCTGGCCATAATTAATGCTGAAAAATACAAGCAGATTTTCATCCATCATACCAAACCAATAGGGTAGCGTCTGATAGTTCTCATCATTATTCTTTAGTACAACAATGGCCCAAAACACACAACCAAGGTCATTTAGAACTACCTTCAACAACAAGAAGAAGAAGTGTTACAAATGGTATGGCTTACACAGAGCCCTGATCTCAATTATCATTTCTCTCTATTATAAAAAAAATCTTGGAAGGTTGGAAGGAGACGAAACGTGATTTTCTCACAGAAACACTTTCACGTCCCGCAAGACAAGTCTTTGTGAAATAAAACAAAGAGTAGATGACAAGGTAGAACTCAAAAACGCTGGCACACTACACATGCAGAGCAGGTTAGAGATAATAAAAGTACGAAAATTCAAAAGTGTCAAAAAAAGGATAGTAAAGATCGCATTAGTGCAAATAAATGGAAATTATTACTCAGTGAAATAACGGAACAGCGAAAAGAGATCGAATATATTGTTCAGGTTTGAACTTTAAGTCGGATACTTGTAGATCGTCTAATTCATGTTGCCATCAGGGAAAAAAAAGTAGTGTTTCTTCCCAATGAAGAGGCGTATGCGCAAGAATTAAAATTTTTGTTGTTTGCTGAAATCCTGCGAGAGAAATCATTTCTTATTTGTGTGAATGCTATTGTCAGACACATTTCTTACAGAGAGAAAGAAATGATATTCACTCATGGGCAGATATACATTGCATTGGCACGATGTAATTCCAAACATGGAATCAAAATTCAAAGCCCCCTAGTAATTACAAAAAAAGACAGCAGTGCTAGCAAAGGTCCAAAGAAGACCAACTAGGCTGCATACAGGACAGAGAGGTATGAGTTATGAGGAGAGACTGAAGGATTTGAACCATCTTAGTTTAAACAGAGACAAAAACAGGACTGATTAAAGTATTGAAATATATTAAATAACTCAGAAGTCAGTTCTCATTTTAAAATAAATTCTGCAACAAGGACATAGACACACGGTTGTAAACTTGTTAAGATTTTGCACAAATGTTAAAAAGTTTTTCTTAACAGGAAGAACTATAGACACATGAAATAAATACGTAGTGTGGTGGACCTTCAAATCTCAACTTGATGTCAATTTTGATGTCAGTATTGTTACATGTATGAATTTCTTACTGAAATTCTTGCATAGTCGACTAACAGGTAACCAGGATGAGTAGAAGAGGGTACTGAAACTTCAACATGAGGGTTTCAAGTACATATCCTCTATCTGCTTGTCTTTCTTTCCAGATGAATAATGCTGCCAGGTAACGCTGAACAAGATACTTCCTAAATTTATTTTTATACATCATCTTTCACTTTATGTCGACTCTGAGTGCTCACATACCAGGTCTTCTTTTCTCTCACACATTATGTATGAATGTGTCCACCATTTGGCATTCTGCACCTATTCTGGTGAATTTCCCCTTTAAGCTTAGGCAAGAGGTGGGGAAGAAAAAAAAATTTGAAAAAGTAGTTGACTTGTGTTAGATTATGCTTTGGCGTTTTCTTAATCGATGAGGTCTGATCTATCATCAGGCCCATTGGGGGCTTGCAGGAAGGAAAGACAAGCCAGACCAGAGCTGAATGCTGTAATAAATAATTCTGTAAAATATTCCAGCCAGAGTTTTTACTTGTAAGTAATAATTTGAGCATCAAGTCATTGAACACTAGATGTTGTAAAAAGTGCAAAAGTAATCGGATTGTACAAAAAAGGAAGATAGCAATTGTCAGGTTCAATGGAGCACTTTAGCCCAACTCTGGGGATCATGTGGAGCATCTAATAATGCTTTTTCTCTTTCTTTTCTTTTTAAGTGATGATGTCACTTGTAATTGAGTGCAATGCATCTCTGAGCGCTCAAAGCCAAATATATCCTTCAAAGGCACTCAGATCTATTTCCTGTGGTAAATGCCATTTCCTGATGAGTTGTGCTGAAAGGGTTAATTTTGGTCCATTAGCTGCTGGCATGCTTATTGCTTCTTGTTGTCTCAGGAGAGGCTAACAGGTCATTGAACGACAACCCAGTCAATACCCACCCCCCCACTGTTAAAGTCCCATTAAGCTGACAGGGATATGCCTCACTGGAGCAAACTGTCCATCTGGGGAAATGAGCCACCACAAAGAACAGCATGAGAACTGTTAAAAAAAAATAAATATTGACTCATAAAAATCAGTCAATAAACTTTTGTATTTTAAAGCACCTTTAACTGTAAGAAATGAGGACCTAACTGATTAATAAAAATGCAATGGATGAGAAAGAGACACTCATTTTACTTTTGTCACGCTTTGTTGGCTGCAGACTTCCATTTTATGAAAGTAATTTACATGCAGGCTGAAAGAACACTAGAACCTATTTTGGCAACAACAGGTATCCATCTATCAATTTTCTGAAACCCTATTTTGTCCCATTATAGAGTTGGCGAAGGTGAATGAGTTTAAATATTTGGGATCAACAGTACAGAGTAATGGGGATTGTGGAAGAGAGGTGAAAAAGAGAGTGCAGGCAGGGTGGAATGAGTGGAGAAGAGTGTCAGGAGTAATTTGTGACAGACGGGTATCAGCAAGAATGAAAGGGAAGGTCTACAGGACGGTAGTGAGACCAGCTATGTTATATGGGTTGGAGACGGTGGCACTGACCAGAAAGCAGGAGACAGAGCTGGAGGTGGTAGTTAAAGATGCTAAGATTTGCATTGGGTGTGACGAGGATGGACGGGAATAGGAACGAATAAATTAGAGGATCAGCTCAGGTTGGATGGTTTGGAGACAAAGTCAGAGAGGCGAGATTACGTTGGTTTGGACATGTGCAGAGGAGAGACGCTGAGTATATTGGGAGAAGGGTGCTAAGGATAGAGCAGCCAGGCAAGAGAAAAAGAGGAAGGCCTTAGAGAAGGTTTATGGATGTGGTGAGAGAGGACATGCAGGTGATGGGTGTAACAGAACAAGATGTAGAGGACAGAAAGATATGGAACAAGATGATCCTCTGTGGTGACCCCTAATGGGAGCAGTAAAAAGAAGAGTGTAGGGAACTGTGTATTCAACAACTCACATATTCATGCACAAAGTGATGAGTGTCGGGATTGTGTTAACAGGAAAGGGTGGGCATCTATTGTTTTGGAGGTGGTCATTGACAACAGATTAGGAAATTTGTGTTGGGTCACGAGATAGTGCTCATGATGCTGCTGTATTCACCACATCACATTTATTTGCACAGGTATTTGAAAATCTAAATTTATGTTATGTGTATGTGACCAAAATGCAAAGAGAGTGTTTCCATTGCAAGTTTGTGAATTATTGCTTTGTCAAATCGCCTGAAAAACCACCTGAAGCTAGCATATAAACTTTCTTGCATTTTTTGAAAGTTTTTTCAAAATTCATCTGATTCCATTATGGTTTTTTTTTTTATTTTGCAATTTCAAAATGCACATTAAGGAGGTTAATGGAAATGTGGGTAGTGAGATGTTACTACACCATGTTTGGAGTTCACCTATGTTCAGCTCAATTGATTGCACATGATTAGGAAAGGCACACACCTGTCCATAGAAGGCACCTCACTTGACAATATCCATCAGAGCAAAAACCAAGCCTTGAGGTTGAAGGAATTGCCTGCAGAGCTTAGAAACAGGATTGTGCCAAGGCACAAATGTGGGAAAGGCTACAAATAATCCCTGCGGTATTGGAGGTTCCCAAGAGCACAGTTGCCTCTATAATTCTTAAATGGAAGGAGTTTGGAACAACAATAAGTCATTTTAAATCTGGCTAAAGGGCTTTGGTAGGAAAGGTGACCAAGAGCCCAATGGCCTCTCTGGCTGAGCACAAGAATCTGTGTGGAGAGGGGAAAAAATTCCAGAAGGACAACCACCACTGCAACACTCCACTAATCTGGGCCTTATGGCAGTGTGGTAAGACCTGAATCTCTTCAGAAAAAGATAACATAGATGCTTGCTTTGAGTTTGCTAAAAGGCAACTAAAGGACTCTCAGACTGTGTGAAACAAGATTCTCTGGTCTGATGAAACCAAGATTAGTGTTATTGTGAAAGAAAAATGAACTGCTTGCAAGTTGCTAAGGGTTGAAAAGCTGACAAAGCTGTTGTGCTATAATGGCAGGTTATTCATACAGGTATCTGTCATAAGACAGGGTGCAGTAAGCTGACCAAGGACAATTTCCTTTTTAGGAACTCAGGAAAGATGTCTTTTCCTTCTTTAGGGCCCCATCTGCAATGTAAGATGAAATGCTTAGATAAACATATTATGCTTATTGATAAGTAAGGGGAAGGGGGAGGGAGGAAAGATATTAAAAGCCGATTGAAAAAGGAGAATTTTGCTCTTCTGCTTTGCAAAGCATGAATCCTATGTACTCATCGGTGACTAAATAAAAGCTAATTGATTGAACTACTCCAGTCTTCCTTGGAGATCTCCTTCCACATTATCTTTGGAGGAAACAAGGCACCGCTCATCACCTAGGCAATACCACTCCAGCAGTAGCAGCATCGTGCTGTGAGGTTGTATTTCAGTGGCAGGGACTGGGAGACTTGTCATGGTTGAGGGAAAACTAACAGGAGCAAAGTATAGAGATATCCTTAATTCTCCAGGGTGCACTGGGCCTCAGACTGGGCAGAAGGTTCACCCAGGATAATGACCCTAAGCACTAAGCAAAGATAACACAGGAAAGGCTTAGGGACACTTCTGGGATATCCTTGAGTGGCCCAGCCAGAGATCACACGTGAACCCATAAACATCCCTGCAGAGACCTGAAAATAGCTGTCCATTGACTGCCTCTATTCAAACAGACTGAGCTTGACAGGATCTGCAGAGAAAAATGGCAGAAAATCCCCAAATCCAGGTGTGTGAAGTTTGTTGCATCCTACCCAAGAAATCTCTGGGTTGTACTCACTACAAAAGGTGCTTCAACAAAGCACTGATTAAAAGGTCGGAGTACTTGTGTCACTGTGAGATTTCAGTTATTTTTAATAAATTTGCAAAAATTTCTAAAATCCTGTTTTTGCTTTGTCATTTTGGGGTATTGAGCATTGCTTGATGGGGGAAAAATGAAATTAAATGATTTTAGCACAAGCCGGTAATATAGCAAAATGTGTAAAAAGTGAAGGGCTCTGAATGCTTTCTGAATCCACTGTATTATCAAATAGCCAGAGAATATTCTAGAAGGATGCAAGTGCAACTCAGACGCAGTATAGACTACTAACCATAATGTTTTAAATTTGATGCATACCATACTAGATGGTGGATGGTGGGAAGAGGGCTGTAACTTGTAATTGTGATGAAAGGTTACAGGACTGGAGACTATGGTGTCCTGAATGAGCTGGACCGGTCTGATGGCAGCTGAAAAGACCAGCTGAAATGGTATGATGGGAGTCCCCCAGAGACATCCAGTCAAGGTCTGGCTTTTGTCTCGACCTGAGAATCCAAAGAAGATAAATATAAGTGTGTGTACTTTGGGTTTCAGCAAGAGGGGTTTCTAATCACTTTCATTCAGCCTGTACTTTTTGGTAAAGGTGACTTTGCTGTTGTCATTGATGATAACACCCAGATTTTGATGGTCTTGGAATTTCATGTGTATTTTTATTCAGGGTGTTTAGGAGGTCACAGATTAGTTACTATATGGCTGGAATGTCCAGCTGTTCTGTCTTGGACAAGCTAAATTGATGTTTGATCATCCATGTAATGATGTCTGAGAAACAGATGGAAATTCAGTTGCAGATGTGCATAACAGAGAGAGAAAAAGGGAAAGAACTGAGCGTCATGAAAGTAGCTGAGATTAAACAGGTTATGAAATGAAATAAAAAGGCTGGGGAGGTATAAGGAAAAGAGGAGATATGCCAGTTAATTGCCCAAGTAGACATTAGTGATCAAACCATAAGCATTTGTAACAGTATATCTCCTTGACACTCTCTAGGTCTAAACCAAGAGCTTGTAATGATCCTGCAGGCAGTAGGAGTCAGAGTGTTGAGATGGAATCTAACAAAATTAGGAGAAGAATTACTTGAAGGGTGCAGACAGAAGGGACAGGAAGACAGGTCAGAGCTAAGTTCAAAACACACAAATTAAAACACTTATATATTCATTGTAGTGAGCAAGAGGACCCTAATGCTAAATCTTCTTTTGCTTTCTCATCTAAGCTAAAGACATTGACAAAAAGGCAAGTTTCAGCAAAACTTTGGCAAAGACAAATGATTAAAAATACCAGAGAGGACACAGAGAATTCATAGACCAAAACCAATATGTCAAAGCTAGGAAACAAAGTCAAGTAAACAAAGAAAAATTCCTAATATTAGTTTGTTTTGTTTAATGTTTCCCTAAAAATGTGTCGCTTTTATTAATAGAATCCAAAAACTAGAACAACAGCTTGGGCACAATTTCATTTTTATGGGGACGGGACGAGGACATCACAGGCCACATGTCATGTGACTACAAAACAATCTAAGAGCACCCATTCTCCTGTGTGACAAAATGGAGCCATCTAAACAACAACAAAAAGTTCCCATGATGACATCACCATCATAACATTAAAAACAAATTACACAGCAAAAATAGGAAAATTGAATTTAATGACAGAGCCAAGTTAGGGGCAATTCAGTAATTCTGTCAAAGATTATGTAATGTAGTCAGTAAGATCTGGTGGTTTCGCATATGAACTTTCACAGGCTTATCTAGAAGTATGAATGGATAATCAACAGATTGTTGTGCCTTGGTGATGCCCTTAGGAGATATCTCATTTAAACAACACATCTTGTGTTTGGATTGGCAGTCGTGAACAACATCATTCAAGGAAAGCATATTCTGATATTTTAGAAAAGTAAGGGGTCTGTAATTGTAAAAGCACAGAAGGCCAAAGACAGAGGTTTATAATAACAAATGTGACACACACTTGCATGAGGGAAAGGAAGAGAAGAGAAGAGTGGACAGGCTAAATAAGAAAATGCTGAATAAGCAATGGGGAGGTGATAGGAACTGAGGAGTAGGAGATTGAATAGTGACAGACAACGTGTAGCCTGTTATCAGCAGTGTGAGGTGGCAGTGTCACTGTCATGCTGTTACATTAAAAAAGTAGTGTGCATTTTTGGTCTTGATGCTACAAAAAAGACATTCCAACACTAGAAATATTCTAGAGCAGAGTAACAAGATTAATTCCAGCACTGCAAGGTATGAGCTATGAGGCATGATTGAAGGAGTTGAACTTTTTTTATTTAAGTAAACCGAGATTAAAACGTGACATGAATGAAGAGTTTAAGATTATTAAAAGAATTTGTACTGTTAGCAAGTTAGCAGTGTAGGGTTTCTTTGTAGGAAATCCATGAGAACCATAAGAGGCATAGTCATTGTCTGAAAAGAGCCAAAACTGAAAGATCAACCACACAGTGTCAAAGTCAACAAGAAGCAAAAATCAAAGTAAAGAATCAAAGGCAAGCAGAGAGAATAATTAATCGCAAAATTGATCATCAAAAAGGATATTTGGAAGTCATAAACTCGGATAGGGAAATAACCTCCATATGTGAGTTATTACACCTCACTTTGTTAACGCAGGTCACAACCTCTATGAGTACACCCCTAACAACATGGGAGCTGTCCTAACAATGGGAGGACAAAATAGAAGCGAGCTTAAATAATCAAACTGGCAGTGAAAATGGCACAAAATAATAACAATAAAAGTAAGTCTTAAATCAAAATATTAATGTTAGATTCAGAATCTAGGGCTCAAAAACTCCCAAAACAAATGTTCAACCTCATAAATTGATGCAGAAAAATTAATAAAAAATCAGTAATGAACCAATTAATAATAGATTCGATATGGTGGGTGCCAACCGTTGCCTTAAAATGAGTTCTTTAATGAGAATGCGGCAGCACAGATGGAGAGTCATAAATTTTGCACATATATTAAAAGTGTTTTTCTTCACACAAAGAACCACAGACACGAGGAATAAATTACCAAGTAGTGTGGTAGAACGTAGCACTTTATGGACCTACAAATCTTCACTTGATGTTATTTTGGAGAAATAAGTTGAGTATGTTTGACAAGCTTTGTTTGGCTGGATGGTCTATTCTTGTAAAAACTGTTCCAATGTATCATAAGTATAATGAGGTTCAAGATGGAACAAAAGGACCACCAAGTATGTCAGCACATGTTGGCTTGTCTATGCCAGCACATCAGGAGATGACCAGAATTGAGATCAAAAAGCATTGAAATATAAATCAGGTTCATACAGCAAGAAACTTCCCAATCCAATGCCCTCTTGCCTTGTCCTGCCCATATATATGTGCTGTGCCCATGTGTAGGGGAATGCATTTATGAGTAATAGAGGGTACCTGTGTCAAAACTCTAAATTGACACTGCAGTCCCACAGTAACATTTTACAAATGCCATATGTCTTTCTAATATTACTAGCTTACAATAGGGAAGTGCATTTTAAAATATAAAATATTTAAAATTGCACATTCAAGGTCACTGATACTCTAATTTTTGGTTTAGAATCAAACTTTCTGCAAGAATTTGTTGGATCCTATAATTTTTGAGATAGGGAAGAAGAATACTTAGGAAATACAGTCACTACTGAGCTTGCAGTTTTGGATTAGAAATGTGAGGGAACCCTGGCTGTAGACAAATGTGTGACCTGCTAGTGCTCTGATTATAGATGGGTGTAAACAATTTTTACCAAGGTGTTACACACAATAAGGTTTGTTTGTGGGTTTGCACTTGTCTGTTTAGGTAAAAGCCAGTCAGTGTCTACTGCTCTGCTCTGACAGAGTGACATCTTTGTGTCTCCGCATGTCCCTATGATTTGTACTGTGTTTGATTAATCTTACAGTGTCCTAACTTTTTGTAAATTTTATTGTATATTTTGTAAAGTATGTTGCAATTATGTTCACTGTAAAATGTGCTATATAACAACAAAAATGTATTGACCGGGGTGTGACAGTGGTGCAGCGTTCAGCACTATTATTTCACCAAGTCAGCAACCTGGGCTTGAAAGCATTCCATCTGGGAATTGCACTTATGTCAGAGCACTGTCGGGTATTAGCCTTAACCAATACATCAAAAACAATCAGGCATTCTCTCCATAAATCTACAGAGTCTTGTTTAATTACATTTGAAATATACATTCCTTAATATTTTGTAGCTTTTATGATTAAATTAAAGGGCAAGTTCCAGTGTGGTTGAGCATGTGTGCTCAGTACATGGCACTTCATGGAGACACCTTTACACAAGACATAGATAAGATATTTAGTCACTCTTGCTTATGCTAATGGACAACACCTAATATCATTTCACCACCTTTGTTTGATAACTTTCAGTAAAACTCATTTTTACATCACATCCTGCCCATCCATGCCCATTATTCATTATGCTATTGGATACAAGCTGTTGGCACTTTGCCACTATTCTCTCTTAACATTTTAGTGAAGCCCACTTCACCTCTCAATCATTTCTACTTTCCATTTGGCATTGCCCATTTTCTCCCACCCATCTTTGGTGCTGGCTTTCATATTGTTGGAGTGGTTACATGTAAGATGCAGTGCATATCAGTGCATTCCAGTGTTTTAACTATTTAAGGCTTACACAATTCATTGCTTAACAGTGCTTAGACTATATTGGTGGTGAGATTAGAATGTACTTTTAAAAAATGAAAGGTGCATAATCACAAAGCAAAATACATGCTTAATTATATTATTCACTCTGATTTCTGTGCATATTATATTCTAGATTCTGTGTTAATGATCCAGTGTGTGATATAAAAATACCCAGTGAATATATTTCCATATAGTTCCTCCCTTTGGGACTTACTAAGTCCCACACAAAATTGTGTGTAAAATGAAGTGCCTAAAATTATATATAAAATTATGTAAAATTATACAAATAAGTATGAAAATTTGTTAGTAAAAAAGTATAAAATTATAAGTAAGTATAAGTATAAAAATTACATGTAAGTATATACACTGTGGAATATGGCTGGCCGTTCACCCCGGCCAATACCCCCAAGCCGTCAGGTGGAGCCCTGCCTGCAACATAGAGGTGCCATAGAGGGCATCATGGACAGTGGAGTTTTTCATCACAGCCCTGCTGGATACCATGGGAACCTCCAGGGTACGCTGCAGGAAGGCCCAGAGACTTTTGTTTCACCTATAACCCGGAAGTGCATCTTAGTCACGGCAACAGAGCGAATGACACATTTCTGGGTTGAAGAAAAGGAGCTTTTATCTGACACGGAAGTGTTCACGGTCACATGGACAGAGAGAGGCGAAACACTTCCGGGTCAAGGACTATAAAAGGATTGTGGGAAATCCCAGACGTTGAGCTGAGCTGGGTGGAAGGGTGGCAACGTGTCTGGGAGTGGAGGATTGATTGATTATTGATTTATTATTGTGTTATTTATGAGTATAGTGGAGTGGAGTGTGCTTGGTGCACATAATTATTATAAAATAAAATCATATTGGACTTTTATCTGGTGTCAGACGTCCGATCTGAGGGTTCAAGGGGTCGACAGTGACTCTAACTGTTACAACACTCACTGGCCACTTTATTAGTTACACCCTGATAGTACCGGGTTGGACACACTTTTGCCGTAACTCTTCATGGCATAGATTCAACAAGGTGCTAGAAACATTCCTCAGGGATTTTGGTCCATATTGACATGATAGTATCAAGCAATTGCTGCAGATCTCCCATTCCACTATATCTCAAAGGTGTTCTATTGGATTGAGAGCTAGTGACTGTGAAGGTCATTTGAGCAGAGTGAACTCATTGTCATGTTCAAAAAACCTGCTTGAGATGTTTTGAGCTTTGTGACATGGTACATTATCATGCTGGAAGTAGCCAACAGAAGATGGGTACACTCAAAAATGGATGGGCATGGTCAGCAACAAGACTCAGGAAGGTTGTGGCAGTTACATGATGCTCAACAAGGGCCCCAAAGTATGCCAAGAAAATATCACCCACACCATTATACCACCACCAGAAGCCTTAACCGTTGATACAAGACAGGATGGAACTATGCTTTCATGTTGTTCATACCAAATTTTAACCCTATCATCTGAATGTTGCAGCCGAAATTGAGACTCATCAGACCAGACAACATTTTTCTAATCTTTTTTTGAATCTTCTATTTCCCAATTTTGGTCAGCCCATGCAAATTGAAGCCTCAGTTGCTTTTTCTTAGCTGACAGAAGTGGCTCTCAGTGTAATCTTCTGCTGCTGTAGCCCAGCTTCTTCCAGATTCAACATGTTGAGCATTCAGAGATGCTCTTCTGGGTACCTTGGTTGTAATAAGTGGTTATTTTCCCTTTTATTTTCCCTTTTTCAGACCATTCTCTGTAAACCCTAGAGCTGGTTGTGTGTGAAAATCCCAGTAGATCAACAATTTCTAAAATACTGAGGCCAGCCCATCTGGCACCAACAACTATGCCACATTCAGAGTCACTTAAATCACCTTTTTCCCCATTCTGATGCTCAGCTTGAACTTAAGCAGGTCATCTTGACCATGTCCACATGCCTAAATACATTAAGGTGTTGCCATGTGATTGGCTGTTTAGATATTTCCGGTTACAAGTAGTTGAACAGGTGTACCTAATAAAGTGGCCAGTGAGTGTATAATGAGGCAACTAAGTTTCACATATCTCCAATGTCATTTTTCAGAGTTAATTGTTACTTCCAGTGCTAATCATTAATATTCTTAATCATCTTAAAACTATATACAGTTAAACCTTGGAATCCAAACTTAATCCATTCCAGAACCCCGTTTGAGTTCCAAATCATTCGAGTTCCAAGACAATGTTTCCCCTTTAAAATAACAGAAAGTGGATTAATCCGCTCCTGGGTCCCACAAACTTGATTTTTCAAAATGATTTTAACAGTAAATACACTGGATTTTAAGGTAAAATATTAACAAATACTAATAATATTTTAATTACAATGTAAATTAATAAAATTAAAAATATAAAAACCTGTATTTACCTTAAAAAGGAATGATGATGGTGCATGTGGAAGCTGGAGGAGGAGAGAGGTTACTCTTATTTTCCTCACTACACTTTTTAGGACCCATGGAAAATACACTAAGTTATTATTATATAAAAAAATAACACAAACAGGTACAAAAGCATCAAATTTGTAGCGAAAATAGCAGCAAAAATCACACAAGATGCTTTCACTACAGCTTCTGACAACGAACTGAACAACAAAGCGTATGGGTGTCCTGAGTGTTGGGGAAACGTTCACACAAACACATACAAACAACATGCTGGTCGTTCGGATTCCAGGGCAAAATTTGCTCAAATTTTTCATTTGGATTCCAAGTTGTTCAAGTTCGAATTCCGGGGGCAATACTGTAGTCAAATATATCCTTAGCTTAGTCATATTATCTATATGCTTATCTTATTTTTCCATATCTGCAGCTGGATTCTACACTTCTTTGAAACAGGAGCTTTAATTTCCAGAGTGGAAGGAACACACAATGTCTTCCATTTTTTTCCTTTTTCATATTTAGAGCAGTCTACCTTAGCAGTGGGTTAAAATCAAGATGTAATGTAATGTCTTGTGAGGAATGCATTTTTGATGATGTACTTCTCTTTTTTTGTTCAATTAGTGTGGCGGTACTAGACTTTACCTATCTCTTACCTGGTGTGTGTGCTTGGCTACAACTGACAAAAGCTCAAACTGGAAGTGTAAACATACAATTAGAAGAAAAAAAGAAGAAAAACAGCAAAAGATAGTCCTTATTTTAATATTTTCAAGCCCCGTTGCTAAACTGGAATCTTCAGGTTGCACATGCATTCGCACAGCTAAGGGTATAGAGAACACTGCAGGGCCAATTGGTTCATCACCTCAGCCACAAACAGACTTGCAGAACTAAGCATTAAGACAAGTTCACATACTACAAGAAACAATGTTTTTCTAGATACCGTATATACTCGCGTTTAAGTTCTCCCATGGATAAGTCGGGGTTTGATTCTACCGTATAATGTCCAGTATTTTATAATGTCGATCATATAAATCAAATGCAGAAAACTCACGCTATTGGTCCAACAGATTATGATATGCTAACGCCCACCTGAGGGAGTAACCATGGAGCACACTGCCTCTTTTTTCCTATGTATTGTGCCTACGTGACCACACGGTAATACCTGAACTATTCCGAAGCGATATTTGCACTGTTTTGTGTCTTTTGTATCTCACAACACCGTACACCTTTATCATAAGAGCATCCCTTATCTATGATGGTGCGTTTGATCAGAAGAAAATATGAAGCTGATTTTAAATTAAAAGTCATTGAGTGGTGAAAGAAATTGGTAACTGTGCTGCTGCAACAAAATTCAATGTGTCTGAGAAACTGGTGTGAGATTGGAGACAGCAAGAAGATGTAAAAAAAAAAAGAATTAAGTGTCACATTTTTGAACGGGCGTATAAGTCAGGGTCTGATTTTATGATCGATTTTTTGGGTTTCAAGACCCGACTTATACAGGTGCTAGTCATAAAATTAGAATATCATAACAAAGTTGATTTATTTCAGTAATTCCATTCAAAAAGTGAAAACTTGTATATTAGATTCATTCATTACACACAGACTGGTGTGTTTCAAATGTTTATTTCTTTTAATGTTGATGATTATAACTGACAACTAATGAAAGTCCCAAATTCAGTATCTCGGAAAATTAGAATATTGTGAAAAGGTTCAATATTGAAGACACCTGGTGCCACACTCTAATCAGCTAATTAACTCAAAACACCTGCAAAAGCCTTTAAATGGTCTCTCAGTCTAGTTCTGTAGGCTACACAATCATGGGGAAGACTGCTGACTTGACAGTTGTCCAAAAGACGACCATTGACACCTTGCACAAGGAGGGCAAGACACAAAAGGTCATTGCTAAAGAGGCTGGTTGTTCACAGATCTCTGTGTCCAAGCACATTAATAGAGAGGTGAAGGGAAGGACAAGATGTGGTAGAAAAAAGTGTACAAGCAATAGGGATAACCGCACCCTGGAGAGGATTGTGAAACAAAACCCATTCAAAAATGTGGGGGAGATTCACAAAGAGTGGACTGTAGCTTGAGTCAGTGCTTCAAGAACCACCACGCACAGACGTATGCAAGACATGGGTTTCAGGTCTCGCATTCCTTGTGTCAAGCCACTCTTGAACAAGAGACAGCGTCAGAAGCATCTCGCCTGGGCTAAAGACGAAAAGGACTGGACTGCTGCTGAATGGTCCAAAGTTATGTTCTCTGATGAAAGTAAATTTTGCATTTCCTTTGGAAATCAAGGTCCCAGAGTCTGGAGGAAGAGAGGAGAGGCACAGAATCCACGTTGCATGAGGTCCAGTGTAAAGTTTCCACAGTCAGTGATGGTTTGGGGTACCATGTCATCTGCTGGTGTTGGTCCATTGTGTTTTCTGAGGTCCAAGGTCAACGCAGCCGTCTACCAGGAAGTTTTAGAGCACTTCATGCTTCCTGCTGCTGACGAACTTTATGGAGATGCAGATTTCATTTTCCAACAGGACCTGGCACCTGCACACATTGCCAAAGCTACCAGTACCTGGTTTAAGGACCATGGTATCCCTGTTCTTGATTGGCCAGCAAACTCGCCTGACCTTAACCCCATAGAAAATCTAATGGGTATTGTGAAGAGGAAGATGCAATACGCCAGACCCAACAATTCAGAAGAGCTGAAGGCCACTATCAGAGCAACATGGGCTCTCATAACACCTGAGCAGTGCCACAGACTGATCGACTCCATGCCACGCCGCATTACTGCAGTAATCCAGGCCAAAGGAGCCCCAACTAAATATTGAGTGCTGCACATGCTCATACTTTTCATGTTCATACCTTTCAGTTGGCCAACATTTCTAAAAATCCTTTTTTTGCATTGGTCTTAATTGATATTCTAATTTTCCGAGATACTGAATTTGGGACTTTCATTAGTTGTCAGTTATAATCATCAACATTAAAAGAAATAAACATTTGAAATACATCAGTCTGTGTGTAATGAATGAATCTAATATACAAGTTTCACTTTTTGAATGGAATTACTGAAATAAATCAACTTTGTCATGATATTCTAATTTTATGACCAGCACCTGTACATGAGTATATACAGTAAGTAATTACAGGATATGATAGAAAATTGAGCAGACATGCTTAAGGAGATGAAGGCGAGGATTGTTATAAACATTTTAATAATAAATTGATGGGATAATTTTTTAATTTATTTTGTGCAACATCTGGTGGAACTTTCATACAGAAATGTAATTGGTTATGCCATAATTGTTTCAGCATTGCTGCAAATGAAGCAATCTGATGTTGCTCCTTTCATAATACGCAAAAAATATTACAACAATGCACCATCCAGCATCCATCCTTTTTTATTTCTTAAAGTGCATTTTCGCAAATCTAGGTCAATAGACAGTAGGCATTTTCACTTTAATGCTGTGGTAATTTTTTCTCCCTACAGAGTGCACTTTTCCTAAACCTTTTAAAAGACACTTTTGGAGGGTAACCAGGCATGGGGGGCTGTTCGTATAGTCCAGTCAGGCAGAGTGTCATCCAGCTTGTCTTGATATGAAACCTGCTAAGACTAATTTATCACTCTTTCCAGCAATCACTCCAGATAATTAAACCACAGGGTGCTCCCCAGTGTATTAACCTGACATAGTGGAGATCATTACTGGGCTGTTAGCCCACGCAGGGCTGTGCTGGAGGCACAATAATGAAACACCACCCAAAAACAACTAGCATCGAAAAGCTAACTCATATGTACAGATCTACACTAGCCCCGAGACTCATCACTCACCCCTACATAAACAGCAGCCTAGACCCATAATTAAAAAAATATTAAATAATTGCCCCGCATACTTAATTACTTTAGGCATAAAATTAATTGGTAGCCCAGATCTTCAGAATTAACTGAAGTATTCATTCAGAGGTGTTTCCAAAATACTCAACACAAAATTAATTTAAGATAAGAACTCCAAACTTTATTAATGACCTGCTTTTGATATCAATATTATTTATTAACTTGGATATTCTTAATAACTCACATGGGAGAGAGATATCAATTGCCATTCCAGGCATTATTTAACATCAAAATCAAATGGTAACACCTTAATAATTAGAAATATCCATTAGTAACTCATAGACAAGTCAGCTTTAGGTCGGACAAGCTTAGCATTTAACAAGAATAATTACCCACATTAGAAAGATATATGAATTAATAACCACTGCATTAATAATTAACCACCACATGCAGGATACAAGTGCTGCACTTACAGCGTTAGTGCCGCTGCCTCACAGCTCCAAGGCAATGGCTTGAAATCCCAGCCGGGTCAATCTGTGTAAACTTGGTGACTCATAATGTTTGATGAAATCTTCATATTTTGATCTGCAACGGGGGTTTACTGGAGGCGAAATTATGCATTTGGTGCATTTTGCACCGATTCATCTGCATGTGCTGAGCTGTTGCTTCCCACTGTAGAGTCATGCGGAGTTGGGAGTTTTTCCCTGCGGCAAAGCAGAAAACAACCCTGGATGGCATGCCAGTCCGTGGCTGGGCTCAGTCGCGCATAGTCACTCATACTGGGCCCCTTGAGAGTCATTTAGCATCTTAATCTGAACATTTCTGGGAGATGAAAAAAAAAACAACTGGGAGAACATGCAAACACCATACAGATATTGACTGGAGCAGCCAGTATTTCAACCAAGTCTGCTGTAGTTTTGAGGGAACTGTGTGTGTGTGTTCTGTATTTCACCTTATACAATCTCTTGTATTAGGAACTTATAAGTTTTTGTATAACCGTTGGGGTCAGAGCACAAGGTCAGAAATTGTACAGTACCCCTGGTGCAATTGCAGGTTAAAGGCCTTGCTCAAGGGCACAGCAGATTAGGATCTCTTTTGGCAGTAATGGGGATTTACACCGGCAACCTTCCGGATACCGGTGCAGTTTAAGTGATGCAAGATGGCAATATGGAATGAGTTTATTTCACCAAGGTATGAAGGGGGAATTCTACAGATACTTCTAAATTATTAATGCATCCATACTCACGTTTTTCCATTACCAGGTTGTAGGGACTCTTTCTTGAGAGAATGGCAAGCTTTCCAGGAACAAATTTATAACTGGATTTTAGACCATCAATGGGAAGACTTATACTTATTGATTTTGTGTTGTGAATCAGTGTAATTGCATGACTTTTGACTACGGGAAGAAATAAGAAGCCTGCAAAGGAAACAATGTAAACATTTGGAGAATGTGCAGATGCTACAAAGAAGACACCTCTGTCTACATTTATAATATACACTGTAAAAAACAAAATGAATTAACTCCATAAATCCAGGCAGTCAACTACTTTTAACCCACTTAAGTTCATGATCTGGAAAACTAGTGGCTATCCAGGCAGCACTGGATACAAGGCAGGAACCTTCCGTACACAGGACACTAATCCATTGTAGGACACACTCACAACTGTACTGCACTGACCAGTTTACAATTGGCAATTAGCTTAATAAGCATGTCATCGTTATATGGGAGGAAAACCCACACAGACTATGCTTGGCTGAAACACACAAAACCTTCAGACCCTCTTGAGAACATTATCCTTAACCATGAAGAATATTGTTAGCAGCTTCCTATTATGGCGTTGCTTCCCTGCTTCTGAGCTTGTGAGGCCTGTTTGTACAAAGAGAAGCGAAATCATGTTGGGAATCTAACTGAGACTTGGGAGAAGTCCTCCAGCATTACTGACACCCAAAACACGCAGCTCACACCACAATGGTGTGGCCTAAAACCAAAACTGGCACAAAAACAGATGAGACAAAAAACTGACTCTCTGTGCTCATTAAAGATCCCCGGGCAACTTTCGAAAAGAGCAGGGTGTATCCTGAAGTTCTGGCTAAATTACCCAGTAGAGCCTCGTTCATTCTGCCCCCCCTAATCATCCACTATGTACTATGTACTATTTTTGTATTTATTATAACATAAGTTCAGTTGGCACTGAATACTTATACTGTTATAGCTGGGGATGTATTCTACAAATAATTTCACTTTAATGCTTTAAGTATGTTTAGAAGCCAAGTAATTACTTACTTTGACTTAAGTAGAAAGGTCAATGGAATACTTCAGCTTTTACTAGAGTACATTTTGCTGGTTTATTTATACTTTTACTTAAGTAAATTGTCTAAGTACCTCCTCCACCACTGCTCTGATGATAGGTCATTGCATCATGGCAGTGTCTGTTAAAAACAGCGACCCAGCTGTAATTTGAAAAGATAATGATAGAAAAAAAATCACGACATTTAAACTAAAATATAACTAGGAAATTAATGTAAATTTGAATTCTACATTATTCAAAACCATAGTAAAAATGGCTACGTTGCAGCACTAATAACACATACAGGTTTGCTTAGGAACTGAAGAATGTTGAGATACTCAGGAATCTGCCTCGAGTAACTCGCCAACAACCTGGAAATCCTGGGTATTTTCGGGTAGCCCCTTGGTACATGGCAGTTAGTTGGGCTTTAAGCTTTTACATTTTCTCTGTAAAATATTTTTGTCTCCATAGCTAGTACCAGTGTCTCTAGATGAAAGGGTAACCCTGGCTCAAGATATCTAGTTAACTGCAAAAGTCTTTGTTTTCAACCAAATGAAATTGTTTTGTTCTTTCATTGCACGTACCCTCTGTGTGATTTCTCTCGACTCTGGTCAACAAACTCTTTCCTTGCTACTGTTGCTGATTTGATAAACACTGCAGTCCAACCTAACAAGTGATTTAATTTTTTGCATCTTTTGGATTTAAGCATAGCATTCAAGGCCAGATTAAGACCCCCACAATGCCTGAAAAGTTCAAAAGGTAATCCCTCACTTCACCTCACTACCCCCACCAAAGGCACACACATTATGAACGTCACATATGGCAATAACACATCAGGTACAGGGATTGAAATAGAAAATAATTCAAAACTTCATATCATTCATTTTTTGTTCATTTATGTAATTCAATGAATATAACAAACTAATTGGTGAGTGCAACATCACATTTGTGGATTTCAACTTTATTCTGTTAGTGTAATTAACGAACAAGAAAGAAACATTTTTCAAGGCCAATGCCACTTTGTGCCAAAAAAATTACATGTAACTGAAGGTTTTGGGGTCACATAGTTGAACTAAAACAGTGAAAAGGAACTCCCTTGTTTGGGTTGATTTGTGCATCTTATCTTCTGCATTGGCCTCATTGTCTACCACAGAGATGTTTTTGATTTTGTTTGTTTTTGAAAATGTTAGCCATAGTTTCTCTTTGTACATTTTTTCTTTTCATTGCACCACTGAGCTCTCATTTGGAGTAATCACCAAATTTTTGCCCACCCATATCAACCAACCAGGATTCGTACTTTTTCTTTAAAAAGCTTTTTTATTTAAGTCTGATTGAATAAGTTTACAATCATAAGAATGAAAGTAAGGTAGGAGACTATGCAGAATAGCAGATTGCTGTGAGTGCCTGTACTGTTGGTGAAATTTTGGACTATTCCTGTTATTAGGCATTCTTTTCTCTCACATATGCGAAGACCCCGTTGCAAGCAGGGCCACAGGATGCACACCCAAATCACCCTGATGGTACATTAGGCCATGACAGCATTACACTGGTGTGAGAGATTGCTGGCAGTGTATCCTGGCCAATACCCCCACGCTGCTAGGTGGAGTCCTCCCTGCAACATGGAGGTGCCCCGAATTCCCGCAGGGCATCATGGACATTGGAGTTTTCCTTCACAGCCCTGCTGGATACCGTGAGGGCCACCAGGGGATGCTGCAGGGAGGCACAAGGATTTATATTTTCATTATAGCCCGGAAGTACTACCTCGTCACAAGAATGGAAGAAATGAAGTACTTCCGGGCTGAAGAAAAAAGAAGAGTTTTTGATCTGACCCGGAAGTGCTAGGAAGTCACGTGGACTGAGGACAAGAGTCATTTCTGGGTCAGGGACTATAAAAGGACTGTGGGAGATCCCAGTAGTGAGCCGAGTTGGGAGGAAGGGTGACTGAGCTGCTGAGAGTTGGAGGATTAGGAATTGTGTTATTGATTATTATTGATTATTGTGGAATGTGGGTGCTTTGTGCACATTATTATTATAATAATTTTAAATATTTGGACTTTTACCTGGTGTCTGATGTGTGGTCTGAGGGTTCAAGGGGATGACAGCGCCCCTATCTGTCACACTGGTTATCAGCTAACTCTGTCACATTTTTTCCTCAAAATTAAGATAAATTTAGCATGCTTCGTGTTCATTGAAGCCATCACTTCTTCCTCCAGATTTAGAACCAGGTGTCCTGTAGCTTAAAGTCAGTTGTCATATGTTCCTTGAAATGAACAATATATCATAAAGTAAGTGTGTATCAAGTGTTGCCATGCAAATGTAAATTTAACTGTGTAATAAATAAGATTGTTAAGTTTAAACTCTAAACATGAGTTAATCAAACAAAAATTATTCATTATTATTATCTATCTATCTATCTATCTATCTATCTATCTATCTATCTATCTATCTATCTATCTATCTATCTATCTATCTATTGATCAGTTATAATTATTCCTGTCTAGTGTGAAATTGTCATTATTAATGAAGGTGAAACTGATGATATTTTAGAGAGCAAGATGGTATCAATTAGAACACTTACAGTAATTAAGTGAGCTCTTTAGCCTTACATCTTAGTTAAAGTTGCATTTTTGTGGGAATTTAAAGAACCAGAAAGAAAGTAAAGCTGAAGTCGCCTCATAAATAAATAAAAAAGTGACTTACTGAATATGAGCAAAAGTTGCTTTCCTGTCTGCTATGCTCACCTACATCCTTTACTGGGCTTTCACAGCCTGGTATGCCCTAGTTGATTATGACTTAATGGACACCTGTCGGTGGCTCTCCAGGGATGAGCTAAGCTAATTTTATCAGCTTTGAGTAAAGGTTACTTTCAGAGGGACTAATCTTACTGGGCCATGTGACTTGATCATCTTTTCACCCTACCAACACAGAAAGCTAACACGTGATAATATTGTGCGCAAGCAAGAGATTCCATTTCATCTTGTTTCACCTTGACACTAGTGCTGTCTAATGTGATGTCCCACTTGGCATGCTGGCCTCTATTCAGTCCGGAACTTTATGTAAGTAATGTGCACTATAAAGCTACAACCTCAGCTCTGATTTCCAGTTGTTTTTTTCTGTGAATTTTCCAAAGCCCCCTTCTCCCATTGTATAGATTCAGCTTCATAATAGTTTAATAAGCCATGCCAGCATAATGCTCAGGGTTACTGGAATGTGAACTTGGCACATAAACAATAAGGCATCCTCAAATAGTCATTTAGGACAAAGTGATAAGCCCGGCCACATCATGACTGCTATTATACCCCAAACTAATGGTGCAGCTGGGAAAAGGGCATGGGTGGAAGTTAGGTACGGTATGGTGAGTAAATATATCTAGAATGTGTTAAATATGACAGGAAATGTCTCAGCAGACCAGTGAATTTCCTTCTTAGGCTACCTTTTGATTAGAAGAACACATAAGAACATCTGAAAATAAGAAATTTGAAAAACAAGAGAAGACCATTCAGTCCATCATGCTTGTTTGTTTAGCTAATAGCTAAGTTGTCCCAATATCTCATCCAGATCCTTCTTAATGGTTTTCAAGGTTTCTGCTTCAATTCTCGGTAGTTTGATTCCCCAATCTCATTTGTGTAAAAAAGTGCTTCCTGGTTTCAGTCTTAAATGCACTCCCCCTTAAGTTCCTTAAGCTAAATGAATTCTCCTGGATCTGCTTTATCAACGCCTTTTAGGTTTTGAAGAGCTGGATTAGGTCCCCATGTCGTCTCTCTGCTCAGACTGAACAGGTTTAATTCTCTGAGTTTGTCAAAGTACGACTTGTCCTAAAGTCCTTGGGTGCACCCGGTTGCTCTCCTCTGTACAGTTTCAAGTGCTTCTGTATCTTTCTTGTAGCTGATGCATTCTCACAAGTGCATTATATAGTCTGACAATAACATTCCTCAGTTACAATTAATTCAACAGTAAGTAAGTGTGAAACAACGTATGGCTACAGCAGGAACTTATGCATGCCCAGTCCTTGGCACTTCACATTAATCCACTCCGCTGTTGTGTTAATCAAACAACATTTATTTTCCATGTAATATAGTTCCACAGTTATAAATGAAACTCAAGACAGTCACGGTAAGAAAACCGTGTGTTTCCACAGCCCTATTAATCCACACACAAACTTACAATAACTTCCTAGTTCCCATAACTCCAGCTACCCAGCACCACTTCTTAAAGTAAGAATACCTCATTAAAACTCAATAATTATCTATCTGTATTCTTAATATATAAACTAATCTTGAACTGCAAAAATGAATTTAACATAATTTCAAATTAACTGAACATAACAATGTTAATACAGAACTTGGCTCATACATATCCTAACATTTTATTGCCTATTTAATTGCTTCTGCACATTGCCTAGATAATGAGACTGTTGAGTCAATATAAACACCCATATCCATTTCTAAGGTTGCTTCCTGTCAGTCAGTGTTTCCCATCTTGTTTTTATAATTGACTATCTGTACACTGTGGCTCCACCAGCTTAGTAGTGAAACAGGACAAATTTTAAAAATCAAAAAAAAAAAGTAATAATTTGCATTGAGAAGAATTCATATTGATAGCTTTCGTAACTGAGCTCCTCTTGATATACAATATTTTTGGTTTTGCTATCTGGGGCGAGAATGTAGCTGTGATCTCTTTGGCAAAAATGAAAAAAGTTGGCAAGGTATCTCTGGCCAAGCGGAAGGTAGGTACGCTCCAACGTCAAACGTCACCACTGTATCTGATCATGTTCAGCTTTGAAGAGAGAGTGTCCCCCGCATAAGGAGAAGAGCACGTGGCTGTTGATATCTCTGCTAATGAGCAGGTACCCTCTAAAACACATGTAGCTGTGATCTCTCTCTCAAAAATGTCAACCATTACTCTTTAAAAATCTCTAGATGATAATGTCTGCTGAGCAAACAGATATTGCTAGCTAAGTGGAGGCAAGGTACACTCCAACACGTGGCAAGAGGTAGACAGACTCGAATGGAGACTGACACGTGAGTGAGGATGGCCCTACTCCTGAGGTCTCACCTCCCCCTCCCCTCAGCCTGCAGCCTGTCTCTCAGATTCACACAAATAAATCACTGTGTCACAACCAAACTATGATACTTAGCGCGATGAGAGAGGTTGCAAAATCAACCAAAACATTCAAGCAAATTATAGAAAAAAATCCAATCTAAATCCGTTAAGTAGTTCTCTTGTGACAAACATACAGACAGGCAGGCTTTGGATTTTATATATAGAGAGATGATGCTGTTGCGCACATGTAGTACTTTGCACTTTTCTATGCTAAACTGCATTTTCCAAGTGTTCATCCAGTTCTAAAGATTGTCTTTTTGAATTGTTTTGCTGTCTCCTCAGTGTCTGCCATTCCTCCAATTTTAGTGTCATCTGTGAATTTCACAAGGTTGCTAACTACACTAGAATCAATATCATAAAATTGACTAATTTAATGTGTTTTTTCTAGGAGGTTATCCAGCAGGGCAGCTTCTCTTTTAGGTGGAAGACACCATTCTAAATATCGTTTACTGTCTCTAGGTTCACCCAATTTCCTATTATTTTTTGGCACATTTTCTGATTTGACCCTGCTGGGATAGTGTGAGAGATGAGAGTAATTTTAGTAGACTCACTGGTGCCTTAGAAGAGGACCTTATACTTTCATAGAAATTTCCACTCATTTTATAACAGCTCATTGAATTAGCAAGGTAACCTTACTGAGGATGACAAAGGAGGAATGTGATCACTTATGGACTCCAGTGGTCAGGGTTACTGTCATCACTGGTGACTGAACATATAATATAACTGAAATATAATACAATGCAGAAGTATGGAGAAAAAAGCAATAGCAGGTCCAGGAGTTAAAAACACTGAGAGTATTAGACACAAAGAGGCCATTCTGCTTAAAAGAACTCATTAATTCCTATTCATTTAGCATCTCTAAATAATTTCCAGTTGACATCTGAAGGTTCTCACAGTTCTCCTTTTCTCCACACTGCTAAAACTGTCTTCAAGAAAAATGTTTTTCCGGTATTTGTTGAAGATTTACTCTCACACATCTTGTGCAGGGCTTTATGCCTGCTTATCTTATTAGCCACATACCTTCCGATTTCTGGTGCCTCCTGCTGGTAGATCCCTCCTTTTGGGACTGGAACTTCACACTCTATTTTCTAGCTGTTGTTTACTGATATTTTTTTTCTTTTTTGGAGTCTCTTTTATAAACAAACAGAAAAGCTTAGGAAGTGTTGGGGTTCCAAATGGGAAAAATCCCATTTAGGTGCACCAAGATACTACTGCCATTGCTAAAGACACAGTGTGTATAGACAGATTTTGAGGTACCTGCCTATTAAGGCAAATAACATCATTGACTGTCATATACATGAAACCCCTTTGGGCCATCATTTACTATAAATATCACAGGACATTCACTAAGACAGTCTTCTTGAGGCCAGCAGTGAATGGGAGCTTCAGAGGGCAAAGAGGTAGATGAAGTTAGCTGGGGGTCACAGATCTTCTTTCTGACTGATGGCTAAAGAGACAAATATGAGAGTTCCCTTAGTATCCTCTGCAACCCTCTCCTGTAGTAATGTTTGCTTAGTCTTGTTATGTGAATGTGAGCAATCACACCATGGACATTCTGGTTCAGTTTTTTTTCTTTCTCCTCTGATATCTCTTGGTTTGCCTTGAATATTGAACTTATTCTTTCTTGAGTGCACCCTTATTTTTTTCTCTTTTTTACACCTCTTTAGCTTTTGTTTGTTAGTTCCTACTTAGTAATCCACAAAAATTCATTCCACAATAACTGTCACTGCATTTTCTTACACCAAGGCCCTTTTAATCCATCTCCCTCCTGAAAGATCAGCTGATAGTAAGGTATAGGTGTGCTAGAAAAGAAGGAGGTCTCTAAAATCTGGTTTTGGAAATGTCAAGTTCAGGTACATCACGACAGCTTTTCCTTTTATCCATGCCTCTTAGAGGAAAAATGTACTTCAAAGAAACACCCTCATGAGTTTGATATTTATTTAGACTGAAAATATTCAGTTCCTTTAGTCTCTCTTCAGAACTTTTCCCCTTCAGCCACTGAATCTGAACCTTTAAAACAAAAATGGGGTCAGACACAAGGAAAGTAACTTTGGTCAAAATATTTCTGGTCAGCAAAACATAAACTGCACTCCAAGAAAAAAGGGACCTTTGACTGCAGGATACCATAAATGTGATAACCTGCTGCACACTTTCCTCATCTGGTACACAACCAGCTCTTTAATGCCAGCAGTTTCAAATGCAAACTTAATTTTTGTTTTGAGCTGTGTAATGCTCACCGATTTTAGAAAACGTTTTTGCTTTGTGTCGTCCCCTCCATACCCTATTGTCTATGGGGGAGGACTGAAAGCTTTACATTGATCAAAAATTTCAATCTCTTGTTTTCAATGGATCTTGACATTTTAGGGTCCCCTGATACTGAAAACATTGATATCTCAATGACGGGTGTGTGTCTGCATGTCTGTATGTCACACTTTCTTGAGGACAGTCTAGAGCTAAAAAGACTGGACGGAATAATACCAAACTTGAAACTTAAGCCTGTTATGAGATGACAATGTGCTGATTAGTTTTTGAGCAGAAAGAGGCACTCTAGAGAAACCTCAAATTCCATAATTCTTACAATTGCTATTGTAATGACCTGTTTTATTATCAGAAAGATCATCATCAGAGCAGTAAATAATTACTGAAATGTTATAGAATAGTTCAGGTAACTTGGTTCCTAGGGCACAAAGTCTACTGACGCTCACGTCTGAATTTTTTTTCCTATGATAATAATTTAAGTCTGTTTGAACATAACAGAAACAGCACAAAAATAAGATAAGCACATAAAAAATAAAAAAGTAGACAAATGCGGCTGTATGACATGTGCCATGTGTTGTGTTTTAGCAAGGGTCCCCTATCCCCTCATCAGGGGGAATCAGGTTCATGTTTTAGATCTTTTTTATCATTATTTATTGTTTATTGATGTTCATGCTACCTTTGTTGAGTGTTTGCATTTTTCTTTGTGCTTGATTGTGTTTACTGTATGTATATGCAAGCTGGTTCTGTTTCATGTGCTTTGTGGGTGGTTCCCCAAGAGGAAGGGCCACCTGCCAATCACAGCCAGAAATTGGCTATAAATCCAGATACAATTACAACACAGTTTAATTTTTTATAGCCCAAAATCACACAACAAGTGTCACAATGGGCTTTAACAGGCCCTGCCTCTTGACAGCAAGCCCAGCCTTGACTCTCTAAGAAGACAAAGAAAAACTCCAAAAAAACGTCCTTGTAGGGATAAAATGGAAGGTAGGTTTGGCGTGCAGTGGGTGTCAAAAAGAAGGGGGTCAATACAATACAATACACAGAACAGAACAAATCCTCAATACAGTATAAAGAATAAAAAATGTACAAGTATGGAGCAGAATTTAACAGTAGATGATATCACTTAATATGATTTGGATTTGTTTAGAGTCCTGAAGGCCTCAGCCATCAAGCTGCCTCCCCCATTTGGCCATTCCACAGCTGAAACAGCGCTGGGCCACCCAATCCGATGAAAGGACCCCTCTACCCCACGATTCCTGCGATCCTCCATCAGGGATGAATTTACCTTAGGCAGGCAAAACAACTTGGCTGGTGGGCCGTGGCACCAAGTGCCACATTTGAGTACTAAGAAGAGAAACAGAATAGGTGAGGGTTAGTAACAAATTCTATCATATTACTTATGTTTTAGTGCTAATAACTAAAAACAGAGATGGCAGTCTGTACAGTTAATCAGCAGCTCTAGTCAGGATATGCTAAACAGAATTAGTGAGTCTTCAGCTGGGATTTAAAAGCTGAGACCGAAGGGGCATCTCTTATAGTAGCAGGCAGACCATTTCACAGTTTAGGGGCCCTGTAACTAAAAGCTCGACCTTCCACTGTTATTTTATTAATTCATGGAATCATAAGCAGACCGGCATCTTGAGATCTTAATTTGCACTCTGATTTGTAAGTCATGATAAGTTCAGACAAGTAAGCCGGACCTTGGTCATTTAAGGCTTTATATGTTAAAAGGAGTATTTTGAAATCTGCCCTAAACTTAACCGGGAGCCAGTGTAAGGATTTAAGAACTGGAGTTATGTGTTCGTATTTTCTTGTTCTTGTAATAATTCTTGCAGCAGCATTTTGGATTAACTGGAGGCTGAATAAAGAACAGTTTGAACATCCAGTGAACACCACATTGCAGTAGTCAATCCTACGAGAAATAAATGCATGAATTAATTTCTCAGAATCCTGTTTATTTAGAAAGCACCTTAATTTCACAACATTTTTAAGATGGAAGAAACATGAATTGGACAAATTTGTAATATGCACTTTAAATGACATGCTAGAGTCAAAGATAACTCATAGATTGCGGGCTGATTCAGTAAAATTAATGGCGATTCCAACTGTGTTAAATGATGACAAAATATTGTTGTGAACAGTGTCATTCCCTCCAATAATTAACATCTCTGTTTTATTGGTGTTTAAAGATAGGTAGTTCTCATCCATCAACTCTTTTAATTCACTAACACAACTAATTAAAGACAACATTGGAGAAATTTCATTTGATCTAAATGAAAGATATAACTGGGTATCATCTGCATACGAGTGAAAATTAACATTATGTTTCCTAATGATAGATCCCAGTGGAAGCATGCAAAGTGAAAACAGTGAAGGTCCCAGTACTGAGCCCTGCGGGACACCATATTTCACTTCCGTGTATAATGATGGAGTACTGTCAGCACATTTCTGTACATATTGGAATTGATTTGATAAATAAGTACTAAACCAAGCGAGCACAGTGCCTGTAAGCCCAACATCATTTTCTAGCCTGTACAGTAAAATAGAATGGTCAATGGTGTCAAATGCTGCACTTAAGTCAACATTTTTTGGTTTCCCATAGTTCCTGGAAGTTCATTTCAAATGTGCTAGGGAGTTTTGATGAGTACTTGTGTATTTTTTCTGTGCTTGTGCTTTTTGTTATCTCCAGATTTTTGACATCTGCGCTCTGTTTTTTGGACTTTGCTTTGGAATTTCTGTACAGGTACGGTGTTCACTTTGGATTGCCTTGTGTATTTTGGCAACTTTCTAGTGCCATTGTGATCTCCAAAACTTCACTGTGTGACAAAGCATTTTTGTAACGAAGAAAACATTTTCATTTTTATGAAGTTTCTGTGTTTGCCCATTTACCTACCTGGAGTTTAGTATCAGAAGCGACTGCTCTAAGACTACAAAAAAAGCTACGACTCCTCTAGAATGTCATGACAAAAAAATGGTCAAATATGTTCTGTCGTATTTACATTGCTATTACAAAGACGGTGCTAGAATATGTTCAACTTCATCGGTAGTTCATTCATAGTCAGCAGTAATTTCTTGCATGTTATCTAACATGATTTGTTTTCTCATACATTTCCATGGCAGCACAATCTATTAAAACCTATTGAGGTGCAGCTTCACTGCACTTCAATGGCACTTCAGAATATGCTTTGTTTTCAGTGCTGCAAAACTAGACATTTATTGGATAAATGCTTCAAAACATCATTCCCAGGGAAGCTCAGCATTTCTGGGAGTAAATGGGGCAGTGGGTTGGCCAGAACGCTGGGCTGCTGCATGATGATTAGAGGAATTGTCAAAGTGGTTGGACCTCTTTTTGATTGACAGAGTTTTGGTATTGGAGCATTTTAACTTCAGTCCCATGCAGATTTTTGGCAAGTGAAGTCATGAGACAAGCTGCTGCTTGGAGTTTGTTATTTCCTAGCAATATAGCCCACTATATTCAACTGTACATATCCTACTGTAAATAAAAACAAAATGTTTCAGTTTAGTAAAGTTTGTTGGTTTATTTCAAATCAGGACGTGGGTACTAACTAGTCAGCTAGCTAGTTGTGCATAATGGCAGACAGTGCTAATATTGTTGATCTGATTTGATAGCCTTCCTTATGAGGAGAGACTCAGAATTAAACAGCATTGCAGATCAATGTCCAAGATTAATTTGGTTCAAAAGTAAGGGAAAAATAACCAGTCATTCAACTCTCTTGGTATGACAAGGTGAGTTGGTATAACTGAAAGTGCTGTGACAAAGAGAATGCACTAGTGGCCATGCCCCTTAAAGAAGCTATCTCAGGTTGTTTGGTCAAAACTGGGTTTTGGGGATCTTTGATGGGGCATACAAAAGACATGTGAGTTCATGTGCACGGTTAAGTTGTTTTGGCAGGGTCAGAGTAGAACATGCATTTAATTATGGTGTTTGCATTCAGGTGGAAAAACACAATGAAACAGTAAAAAAAAAAAAAAAACAGGGCCTTTCTTAACCACCTAATTGACGTCACTTCACTGCTTGGCTGTCAAGAGCCGGCATTCACAGGTCATGATAAGGGTAGTGAATCTGCTAACAAGGGAAATTACAGAGAATTCACTGAAATATTACCCAAATATGACTCTCTCTTGGTCACAAACTTCCAGTCATCTTCTGTGTATAACGGCATGTCCCATACCATTCGAAATGATTTGATTTCTATCTCCTGCTTAAGACGAGTCAAGTCGTACAGCAAAAATCATTTAAGCAAAATTGCTCTGCTGGCCATTAAGAGGAAACTGGTCAAGTCTTCAGAAAAGACTGCCAGTGGATATGACAGGGTCACAGACCATTTTCTATAAAAGGAAAGGAGGGTAGAATTTATACATAAATAACATGCAATAACTGACTCATTTTATAATGTAGGCCTAAAATGTGCTTCCCCTGTTTGAAAGACGACCAGCACCTACTGTTTGGTATATCCCCCTGTAGTGTGAATTATTGGAAGGGCTTTTGCAGCTTTTCGTGACTTACATGCCTTGGGATTACTAGTCATAACACCATGTAGAATGGAATAAAAAGCCTATTAAATATCTGGGTATAAATATCTTCTCTTTCTTCCATGATATTACTTGGTTAAATTATAAACACATTTTCACAAATGCCAAGGACTCTGTCCTCCTGGTTCTCCTTCAAAGCCCACATGCTGCTCAAGTCCTTCCAAAGATGTATAAGAAAGTGAGATTGGCATATATAGACTTGCCAGATTTGTATAAGTATGGCTTATTTTATGACAGACTGGCACCAAGCTCAAGCATCTATCTATCTATCTATCTATCTATCTATCTATCTATCTATCTATCTATCTATCTATCTATCTATCTATCTATCTATCTATCTATCTATCTATCTATCTATCTATCTATCTATCTATCTATCTATCCTAAACTGGAATGACAAGAGAGATGTCAAAATTAATTATGGCTCCAAATGAAAGCCCCTACAAAAAAGAACAGAAGTTTTTCTCAAAAATAGACAGAGAGGTGCTAGGATGCTCCTTGACACCAGGTGTACATAAAAACTGTCATATGGGAATATGTCCTGCTTCAAACCTGAGTGGGAAATGCTGAGTCTATTATTCCAGTAATTCATTGGAATGTGATATGTACAGATCTATACTGTATTAGGTCCAGTACAGTGCAGACAGCCAGTGAAAAATCAGAACTGAGGAGTCTGTTTCCCATGGTTTACTCTGCTGAACTTGCAAACAAAAACAATAGTGTCTGTGGGTCACAGGGGTTCCACCCAGTGAAGAGATATTAAACATAATGATCAAATATAAATGATCCTGACTGGTAAACTGATCTGATCACCCCCATCTTGGGCTCCTCGATGATGCACATCTTCTCTTAGTTTAAAGAGTGCACTGGCTTCAGCACGGCAAGGTGTCCCTCACCCTCACAAAGGCTGCTTTATGCACATTACTGTTGTTCCCCAGACTAAGGGAGAAAAAAAGAAAAGAAAAAAAGCATCGAGAGTATGAAATGACTGGAGAAATGCACATTGGGAGAGAAGAGGGAGCTTTGGGATGCTCTTTAAAGAAAAGTAATTGCACTGCTAAAATTTTGCTGAAACCTTGCAATGTGCAAAACAATGACTTAAGTTTCATGGTGGCTAGACAAGCATGATTTTCTCCTGGTGATTTATTGCCTGGAACACTATCAGACAAATTTTTGCTATGCAATGGAAAAAAAAAATACTGAAACGAGTGCCAAGACTTATGTCTGATTTTTATTTTTTTCTGTGTTGCAGGAACCTGGGCAAGTCTGGCCTCAGAGTGTCATGTCTTGGACTCGGTAAGTACCTGATCCTCCTATCCCTTACGACTTCAATGAAAGACTGAAGGCTGGCTGCTTCTGCTGTTACCTAATGCTTGTGTCTTTATAGCATAATTTCTGGTCAAATTTCTTTTTAAATTAGCATTTCCTTAAGTGACACACTCAAGACTGACATTTGCATGTTTACAGGTTTATAGTGACTCCATAATTAGTAAGTACAACTACCTTAAAACAACAAGAACAGAAACAGCAATAACCCATAAGCCTCTGCTTTGTTCTCGATCAACTGGACAAATTCCCTTCATAATTTTAAACACTTCAATCATGTCACCTCTTAACCTTCTTTCGCTTAAACTGTAAAGGCTCAGCTCTTTTAATCTTTTCTTCATAACTCATCCTCTGTAGCCTGGAATCAGCCTAGTCGCTCTTCTCTGGACCTTTTCTAGCGCTTCTATGTCCTTTTTGTAGCCTCGAGACCAAAACTGCACACAGTACTCCAGATGAGAACACGCCAGTATGTTATAGAGCTTCAGCATAACCTTCTTGGACTTGTACTCCACACATCAGGGTGCTATATAACCTGACATTCTGTTAGCCTTCTTAATGGCTTCTGAATATTCTCTTGAAGTTGATAGAGCCAAGTCCACTATGACTGCTAAATCCTTCTCATAATGTGTCATTTAGATTTTTCAGACCCCCCATTGTGTATTCAAACCCTAACATTTTTAGTTCCTTTTAGCAATACTTTACTTTTACTTCTAATAAATTTCATCATTCTCAAATTTGCCCAAGTC